>NC_091394.1:61215571-61567018 GCF_032191515.1 Phaenicophaeus curvirostris
ATCGGAAACCGAGGGACAACCCCCGGCCGCCGGTCCCTACCCCCACCCCGCTCCCGCGGCCCCCGAGGGGCGCGGCCGAGGGCTGGAGGAAGAGGGAAGGGGAAAGAGCGGGAGGGAGCGGGAAGGGAGAGAAAAAAGCAAAAGGAAACGGGGCGATGAGGGATGGGGTCCACAGGGGCGAGGAGGGGCCGGAGAAAGGATAAAGGGAGGCAGCGGGAACGGGCAGGAGGAGAAGGAAAAGGGAGACGGCAGGAAGGAGAAAGGAGGGGAGGGAAAAGGGAGGCGGCGGGAACGGGCAGAAGGGGATCGGATGGGAAGGGGGAACGGGCAGGAGGGGATGGGATGGGAAGGGGGGCAGGGGCAGGACGGGGTGGGATGGGAAGGGGGGCAGGGGCAGGAGGGAAAAGGGAGACGACGGGAACGGCTAGGAGAGTTGGGAGGGAGGCGTCGGGCAGGGGCAGCCGCAGCTCGGCCCGCCGGAAGGCTGAGGGGGAGGCTCAGCGGCCCCTCGCTTCGCCCGGGGGCTCCGCCGCGGGGGCGGCCGCGGCCCCTTCCCGTCCCTCCGCTCGGAGCCCGCGCTCACCTCTCCTGGAGCCGGGGCCGGGGCTGCCGCCGGCGCCTTTGGAGCCCTTGCGCGAGGCCATGGTCCCTCCCGTCAGCCGCAGCGAGAAAGACTCCGGCACCGCCACCTGCGCCCCGCGGCCCCGAGCCCGCCCGCCGGCCGATGGCGGGGCGGCTCCGATTGGCGGGAGGGGCGGGGGCGGAGGGGGGGCGCGTGCCCGCGCCCGGCGCGCTCCCGGCCGCCGGTGCCTTTGAACGTGGCAGCGCGGGGGCGAGCGGCGGCCTCTCGCGAGGTTTCGCGCGCGCCCGGCGTGGGGCGGGGCCGTGTCGGGCGCTTCGAGCCCCCGGGGAGGGGATACGAGGGGCTGCTCCTGCTGCCAAGGGCGGGATAGCTTGTGCTTACCCTAAAGTAAAGTTTGATGCCAGTAACTGTATTTCTTTGAAAGCTGGATGGACTGTCCCTCCGACTGCGTGTTTTCTCTCAAACTCTCAGACACTGTTCGTCCTTTGGAGATGATAAGGTCTTGTGTGAAGTTTCATCTGCCCTGAGCAGATTCTCTTTTCCTGTCATCTGAACATGAGCCAGCAGTGGCCCAGGTGGCCAAAAAGGCCAATGGCATCTTGGCTTGTATCAGAAACGGCGTGACCAGCAGGTCCAGGGAGGTTATTCTCCCTCTGTACTCGGCACTGGTGAGACCGCTCCTCGAATCCTGTGTTCAGTTCTGGGCCCCTCACCACAAGAAGGATGTTGAGGCTCTGGAGCGAGTCCAGAAAAGAGCAATGAAGCTGGTGAAGGGGCTGGAGAACAGGCCTTATGAGGAGCGGCTGAGAGAGCTGGGGTTGTTTAGCCTGGAGAAGAGGAGGCTGAGGGGAGACCTCATTGCTCTCTACAACTACCTGAATGGAGGTTGTGGAGCGGAGGGTGCTGGCCTCTTCTCCCAAGTGACAGGGGACAGGACGAGAGGGAATGGCCTCCAGGTCTGCCAGGGGAGGCTCAGGCTTGACATCAGAAAAAAATTTTTCACAGAAGGGGTCATTGGGCACTGGAACAGGCTGCCCAGGGAGGTGGTTGAGTCACCATCCCTGGAGGTATTTAAAAGACAAGTAGGCGAAGGGCTCAGGGACATGGTTTAGTGGCAGACAGAAAAGGGCTGGCCTCGGTGATCCTGGGGGTCTTTTCCAACCTAGTGATTCTACAATTCTGTCATCCCCTCTGTATGCAGCCTCTCCCTATCTCAAATGCAAGGTCAGACAGAGAGCTGGAGCCGGCTCCAAATTACCAAATCTTTGACGGTTGTGAAGTTGATAATAACATTAAAACTAGTCTTTAGAAAGTAATAGAATGTGCATAAGGCCATTCTATGATTTTTTTTCTGGGAAAATTTATCCATATCCTTTCAAGTGGGAAATACATTCTGTCCCCACGTCTTGTCTTGTTGCATGTGATTGATGGAGATTGCTCCCTCGTGTTGCCCAGGCCTGATAAAGGTTGTTTGTGAGAATTCATTGATAAGTTTTGCTGCAGCTGGTTGGTATGTTTAATTATCTTGTCATATAAATCTGACTTGTATCAAGAAATATTTTGCAGACAGTCTCCAGATATGAATAAATAACCTGAAAGAATAAAAACTCTCAGAGTTGCAAGAATTTATTGACATGCTTAGTTGTCTTGTAAGATGTAGTTGTATTAGGTCAAGAGATAGCCTGAAGGAAGTCTCCAAACATGGTTGGATAACCTAAAAAACCAAACAGTTTTTGGAGACTTAAATGGCCCTTTGTCTAAGACTAGTACATATACCCACTACTTTTGTAAGATAGGATGTCTTTTTTAGAAGGTCATCCAGTTCAGCACTGAATTGTAAAATAAAAATATTATTGCCTTTGCTTTGAGGACTTTGTTATTCCCAATATTCTACCAATGAATAAGTGTTTCTCATACTTGCTTTCCAAAACTCCAAACTGAGTCTTGGAGAGTTTATTTGCTAGAATTTTCAGTATCAGAGGCCTCATTCCCTTCCTTGCTGACTGGGAAAAGGGCTTGGGGCTGAGCGGCAGAGAGGGGAGGGGGTGGCTGTTGTGGCTGTCGGGCCATTGTGCACCCCTGGGGTTCATCCAGCTCCATGAGGAAAATGAGAGCAGGAAGCAATGAGAGAGTTGATGTTCTTCAGCTTGGAGAAGAGAAGACTCTGAGGAGACCCTTCTTGTGGTCTTTTCAATACCTATACGAAAGAAAAACTTTTTCACAGGGCCTGTAGCAATACAGCAAGGGGTAATGGTTTTAAACTGAAAGAGGAGAGATATAGACTAGATATAAAGAAGACATTTTTTACGCTGAGGGTGGTGCAACACTGGAACAGATCATCCAGAGAGGTAGGTGACCCATCCCTGGAAACATTCAAGGTCAGATTGGATGGGGCTTTGAGCAGCCTGATCCAATTGGAGATGTCCCTACTCACTGCAGGGAGGGTTGGACCAGGTGACTTTCATGGTCCCTTCCAACCCAAGCCATTCTATGATTTTATATTCCTGTGCCTGCTGGGATGGCTGGCTGGCTGGCACTCCATGGTGGGTGGGTGAGGCTGAGCCCTTGGGGTGCCCTGCTCATGTGGGGACTCCCTGCTGCCCTCACCGTCCCATCTTTGGAAAGTAGAGCTGGCTGAGTGGGTGCTGGTTGCTTTTGCTGAGGCTACTTAAAGCATCCTGTTGTGTTCCTCAACTGTCCTGCTGCATTCAGGCATTAAAACCGCATCCAAACCGCTCAAATTATGAGGAACAGCTTGTTTAGTCTTTCGGAGAGTGCCTTTTCAACCAACGTGGTAAAAGAGTTTGAAGTACATTACAGCAACTGATGAATTCTCTAACAAGCTTTTTGAGGATTTAAAATTACTTAAAATAGCCTGTGACAAAATAAGCTGCTTTTTTCACAGGGATTCAGGATGCTTCTTGTTATTCAGTGGTTTGGATTGAGGCTTGCTTAAATAGCAGTTTGGCTTAGCAGTAAACCTCTGCAACAAAAAAAACCAAACGCCACCTTTGAGCCCTGACTATAAATACAGTGTTTCAAGTCAAAATAAATAATTTGGGAAATTAGAGCCTTTGTAAAGGGATGTTTGGAGTGAGAAGGCTTTTACTAAAATAAAGGTTGACACTGTGTTTTGAACTGAGTAATGCAGTTAACTTAACTAGAAAGAATAACTTACTGAAGAGCGTTAATCAGTAATTTTGAATGAAATTTGAGCTTAAATGCTTGGTCAAATAACAGGATGGCAGTGCAGATACTTTAGCGAGCAGAGGTAGAAGCAACTGGTTCTGTGAACATCAAAACTAAAGAAGCCTACTTCTTGGTATCTCTCATGTGAATTAATTGCTGTTGAGTACAGTTGAGTGTCTGAGCTTTTAACTTGATTATGGCACTCTACCAAAGTCGTCTTTTCACACAATGTCTTTAAGGACTTAGTATTTTTTAAATGCTCTCCTTTGCCTGGTGAGGCTGAAACTGCCAAACAAGTTCAAAAGTTGCTAGGGAGAAACAGACATACTAGTGACCATATACAATTTATCACAGAAAAGCTAACAGTATGAGTTGTTAACATTTCAGCAAATCAGAAAGTACAATGTAAGGAACAAACTGTCTTAAGGAAAGCAAGAACAAAATTATAATCTGTAACAGAGTTTACTGCAGATATAATAATTAGTAGAAAATAATTGCCTCTATGACTACATTCTTGTAAGTAACCATGTCTGTCAAGTAAGACAACAGCTTTTTGTGTTTAATGTGGGATACAGTTTCTTAGAGCTATATTGTGGGAAGTGGCAGTTTGATTAGAAAAGAGATAGTAAGAACATGGAAGCAACCAGGTGAGCTGAGACACTTAAAAGGATATCGCTAATGATTTAGTGTGAAGAATTATTTTTTACTGTAAATGGACTGTAAAATTCCTTACTTCTGTTTTCATTGGCACACAGCTGCCAGCATTTGGTGTATTCAGTACCTGCTTGTATGGTTTATTTTGTCTAAGATGACTCTCTTGCAGGATTAAAAAATACTCATAGAACCGCAAATGTTCATAGCAGCATTGTGTCCTCATGCTGATCATAAGCTTTCCGCATGATCTTGTTATTCAGAATTTTTTGTTGATCTGCTATAGCATCAGGAAGACTTTATTCTCCTAGTCCACAGATAACTCTAAACTGAAGAAGAATGTTAGATAAAAGGAGCTGTTGTCTTCTAGTGATCAGAGAACCTTTTTGTTATATTCCTTCTATTTCTTGTATTCCTTCCTATTTCTTGTATCTCTGATGACATACTTAAAATCTGATCATCTTCTATAGTTTTGGATTAAATAGCCGTTCAGATAAACTTAGCAGAAAGCAGTAGGCCTAGATGTCCTACTGAGATCACCTGAAGACAATTCAGGTATAGGCCATGAGATCCATGTTTTGCCGTTGAATAAGCCTGGGAGAGCTTGGTGTGACTTTTTTTTTCTAGAGACAATGGTGCCTTATTTGCTCTAAATTTGCCAGAGTAACTGTTGCAGAATATGATATGATGATCCCTTCTGATCTGAAATGTATTAAAAATTGAAGCAAGTTTCTGAAATGGCATTTTGAGAAGGACGATGGAGAGAAAAGCAAACAATATGAGTAGGTGAATGTGCATGGGAATGGCTTGTCATCTGTTAATCTGCTCAGTTGTTTTTGAGCTACGTGTTTGGTACATTGTAAGGGTATGCAGTAATCCATAGAAAGATAAGTATCACTCGTTTTGTTGTAATTGGAAAAGAAACAGGGCAGAAAAAGAATGTAACAATGAGAAAGGAGCACGTTTGTAAGGCAAAGGCTAAGAAGAAAAGCCGGCGGGGGGGGGGAGTGGGGAAAAACCCGCAAAAAACAGAGGAATAAATAGAGAAGTTACATCATAGAGCCCACAGCAGTCAGTTGGAGTCTTTCCAATTGGATTTGTCCTATTTGAAACAGGAAAAAAAAACCCCTCTCCTTCCTGGCAAGAACCACGTTTACCCCTACTCTGATCTGTCCTAATTGACTGCTTGTTAAGACTACTGCTAAACTAAATTTAAATTACGTTGCATATCATAAATCATTCTATTAGAAAAATGCCAGTAATTAATGAGCCCTGCATGGAAAAATAAAGGTGTGGTTTTACTGTGCATTTTCTTTCCATAAATACCTTTGTGTTAATGCAGTCACAGCTGTTTTGCTGGCCTGATTCATTCAACTGCACAGTGTCTCTGCTACTTGACAGAAAGAAACACATCCAAGGTGATAAGCAGAAGCAGCAATGAAACAACTACATAAGAGGAGGATTCAGTCGCTAGACTCATTTCTAAAAGAACAGTAAATATATGACCTGTTTGTATCAGGGAGAAGAGATACTGAGTAAAAAGGGGATTATTAATATGAAATAATGAATAACATTGTAATGGTCTTAGCCCCGGCCTGGATAAATTTCAGCTGCTAAAACCATGTAGTTGAGCTCCCAAATCCCCACATATCCCCCACCCCTAGGGAAAGGGAAATGAGAGGATAGATACTTGCAGATAATAATAATAATAATAATAATAATAATAATAATAATAATAATAATAATAATAATAGAAAGTAATAAAATTTTGCATGTCAGCCAAAATTTGCTAACCACTTATTGGAGACCAGATCAGATGTTTTGGGAAGGGGGAGTGGGGGGAAGAGAAGGTAAAGAGTGTCTTAGTTATCCAAACCAAAACAACTGCATTGTTTGTGGAGGTGTTCCACTTATAGCTAGTTGAATCTGCAGCAAAGAAATGTATATTCTTCTTAATAAGGAATTCTATCTCATTTATTTGTTAGTGTGTTTGTTTAACAGTACTTTAATGGCAGCAGACACCTGGTTTCTTTTAGATTTGTGCATTCTTACATAAACTTAGAACATTTTCTAAATCGTTCCTGATAGTGACAATTGAAAAGCAGACATTTGCTGGAGAGGCATTCAGGAGGATGAAATTACACAGAATATAAAGGACATACAGAAACTGAGCCAGATGAAGCATGTCAAATTCAGGCAAAGCTAAAGTTGACGTGAACTTTGGTTTAAAATTGCTAAGGTAAAATATAGGATATCTATGATAAAGTTTAGGTCAAATGCTTGTTCTTCTTGCTCTCAGCTGATTCGTATTGACCTCCCCAATGTGTAACTCAGATAGCATTTGCCCTTTGGATTAGTAGTATAGTGCAGCGGTCTGCGATTTTTTACAGCATTGCTTGGATTCTACAGGTCTTACTGCAGATTTTGCCAGGTCTGATTTGGCTAGATTGATCCTTGAGCGTTACAGCTGAGAACGTAGCAGACTTCTCAGAGCAAGATTTCACATCTGGTGATTAGATTTTGCATAAACTGTGAAGATTATTTGGAATTTACGGGAAGTCTTTTGTCATGTCACTATGCACCAGCACAGGAAAGTGTGAATTTGTCTCCTGCAGCATGAAAGACTAAGAAGGAAGGAGCAAACATTTCTTTGTGTGACTGTAACAGTTACTTGCAATGCGTATTCTCAGAAGGACAATCAGAAACTAGCCGTGAAAGATCTTTGAAATGGAAGTCATGCCTTCCAGATAGATTGAGAGGAGATCAAATAGTGCAAAACACAGGCTGGCTACAGGAAAAGACTGCAACAAACCAGGATCAGTGTTATTTCAATTACCTTGGATAAAAATAAAATCCTCATTAGAATGGCAGCAAGAGAATGAGGTTTAGTCAGCCATTTCCAGAGCTTGCCATCATACCTGCTACTGAAATTACCATGAAAAATAAGAAGGAGAAGGTGCTTTCCTGCCAGTGGAATACCTGTTGTTTTCCAGAGAGTTAATTTTTTTGGCAAAAAGGGGTAAAGTGTTAAAACAGTTTCTAGCCTACAATTGCATTTGGTAAAAATGCTGATATTAAATGAGCTATCTAAATTGCAAAAATTTCTGATCAGTTTCTAGAGATTTTTTTCTTAAAACACACACACAAAACAAATAAAAAAAATCCAAAAACCTGTATTGGTTGTAAATTAGGATTTAAGCTTGAAGAATGTGTAGATATGAACAGAAATATCAAAGGACTTCATCAGTTGTCCTGATGGATCACACTTTACTGTGGGCGACTTTGCAGCTTTCCAGAATCATCCTGTAATATTCTTATAAAATCAGCCACCACCCATAGCTGTTTACCCCAGAAGCCGTGTCTGAACTAGTCTTGCTTTACTTTCATACTTTCTAATATAATAATTCTGCGAATTTCACATATTAGAAAAGAAAATAAATTATCCAAGGAGCAGCAGAATACAGGATGCCTACATTCCTGGGGATGTTTTCTTTGTCTCCCAAAACTCTCTCCCAAGACTCCTTCAAAGAGCTTCCCATCTTCCACTGTGTATTGTGATCATCCCCATGGGACATTAGATAATGTGTACTGTTTGGGTAGTGCAGAGCTGTAAGGCTGGCGTGTTCTGGCATGGCTGGCGAGCACATACTTGCTGATTAGTCAGTCTGTTGGCAAATTAAACTGAGTCATGTCTAATAAACTTTGTATCTTCAGTTATAAGTAAATACCACTCAAATTTGTTTAACATATGAAAAGTACTGCAACATTCAGAGGCTTTTACATGCTCAACCATTCCAGAAATAAAATGCAGCAGCTTCACCTAGCTGTATTTAAAATAATTGAAAAACTGAAAACACCTGGAGGAAACAGGTAAACAATAGCTAGTACTGTAAAAAAAAAAACAAAAACAAAACAAGCCACAAAAAAACCCCACACAAACATACAAACAAGCAGAAACAATAAAACCCAAACACAAACCAGTCAGTAAATTGCTAAGTGCTAGAACATTCCCTGTAGGAGACCTTTTCTGTACAGAGCACTTAGGCTTTTCTTGCAGCCAGTTTCAGTCTGGCTATAGTATAGAGGCAAGGCACCAAATGAGATGAGTAGTGTTCTCTTCAAAATTACTGATGTTGGTAAATCAGAACTGATCAGACACAAGAACTTAACTTGTGCCCATGTCTGTGCAAGCTGTTCTGGGAGCATGTCCTGCAACAGGAGCTTGCATACCTCCTAAGACTTTTCTTCCAGGTTTTGGAGACTACTTCTGTCAAGAGTAAATGCACACACAGATACAGAGACAGGCAATTTCTTGGATATATCAAGATATAAGAAAATGCTAGCATTTTCAGGACACTTACCAGTTCTTTCATTTTACAAGGTGAAAGAATATAATTTAATGTTACTGTTTTCACAAAGTAAACTGTATTTCTATTTCTCTCTAAGCCTGTTTCACTTCTCAGTGACACATGCAGCAGTTGAAGAAATGTAACATAATCATGGGCTCTTGGCACATCCACTACCCTATATTCATTAGGAAAGTGAATTTCAGAATTGAAATGTGCTGTGTTTTATTCACTAATCTTTGGAGCTTGGTGATATAAGTAGGACGTAAGTAATACACACACAGATCTGAGTGGTGCTGGCTTAAAACTCACTCTATTTTGTGAATCATTTGAGGTAGAAAATGAACATTCTTCTGTGTGCTTTCTGTCTGGCTAGCTTTTTGTACATGACTGTAATTAGTGTGTTTGCATACTTTTTCAAGTTGTGGATTTTTAAAGTGTTCTGTAATAAGCATTTTATGTCAGCTGTTTGCTTCCATTACCTCTGCTTTGATTTCCCACAACTGTGTCTTTCCCTCCTACTGGAGCAGGATACTTTCAAGAGTGGTTCATTTTACATTTCTTTAGATAACTACTAAGTTTTTGTTGGGATTTTTTTGGTTGGTTTGCTTTGTAATTTTTTGTTTAGTGGTGGTTGTTGTTGTGGTTTTTGTTTGGGTTTTTTGATGTTTTTTCTTGTTTTGCTGTGGGATTTTTTTGGTTTTGGCTTTTTGCCCCTCACCCACCCCCCTTTCTTGTGTCTTTCACTGTAATAGTTTCAGAGATTTCTGTTAAAAAAAATATACCGGACAGATAAGATTTAAATCTGGTTGCTCTTACTGAAGTGTAAAACTGAGTTTCTTCCCAAACTTCACAAGCTGAAAGAGGAATTGCTTCATTTATTTGAAGTAGCTAGGCATGCTAATTCTTGTTTAGGTGCAGCCTAAGTTAAGAAAACACTTGGCTGTGCTGAACATTCAGTGCAGCAATACATACGCTTACTGCATTGCTAATCTTATACCCCCTCAGTGAGGGGCTCAGAGTGCCTATTTGGTAATTAAAAGAATAAAATCTGTGATTTAAAAATGTGTGATTTCTTTTGCTTGATGTGACAGAGTCAAGGCAGGTGGAGCAGGCATCTCTTCCCCAGAAAAGAATGTGCTTTGTTTGTCTGTTATTCCCTGTAATAATATTTCCAGAGAGGACATTTTTTGCCCCTCTGAAATTTGCAAACAAACTGGAAGCAATGTCTTTGACTAAATGCATGCAGTTGATAATTGACGTGATGAAATATGAAAATACTACAAATTCTATGGGTGTGTACAGTAAGCAGTCTGAACTGGGCAGGAACAAAGGCTAAGTCCTAAAGCCAACCAAGGTGGGGAGTGAGAGCCAGAGGCATTTGATTTGAAAGAAATGGGAACAGGAAGCCAGAATCCTGTGTTTGTTAAGCGCCTGTTTGGAGAAAGTCTTTGTGAGGCATTGAGTTTCCAGCTGTCAGTTCCATCTGGCAGGTATAAGCAAGTGTCACCTTGTGGGGAGGAGGTAGTAATAATTCACCTTATAATTTAAGTATCCTGTAGGTGTGGTGTACCCTGTAGATTATGAGGAGGACTTTTTTTGCAGTGGAAGTGCACCATCATCCTGATGGAAAGTTTTCTGTTTTGTGGGTATAGGAAATCAGTTGTATTGAAGGTTTGTCATTCACTATCAATAATTAAAAGATGGGTGAATGAGATGCTGAGGAGCATGGTTTAGTGATTGATAGAAAGGGTTGGACTCGATGATCCTGTGGGTCTTATCCAACCTAGTGATTCTGTGTGATTCTGGGTGATTCATATGACTGAACATAAGACTGCTGCTTTTTTCACCTGATTAGTCAAGCTGTTCAAGTTTAAGACTAAATCCAGGAAGACTGGTGCTTAAAATAGCAAGTTAAAAGAAAATAAAAAGTGAAAAGGACTTCAATCAGAATATACCAACACTACACATGCTAAAGTCACATTTTTGAGGGCCTTCAGCTTCCCTTCCCTTGTTTTGTGTAGAATGGAGGCACTGTGTGTCAAGAGCAGAAGACTGGCATCCAGAGTGTGAGTGGGTCCCAGCTCCATGAGCTAACAGATGCCTGTCATATGCCTGACATCTGACTTTCCATATCAGGATTACACTTATTGTTTCTGATCCATTAAAATGCTGACTTCATTTGCCCATATGTTAAATTTTATAACAAGCACTGGTGTACTTTCTTCCATGCTCTCCTTTCTTTTTCATACTCCACCTTAAAATTCTTTTGCCCACAAAAAAGAAAATTTAGCCCATGGTATGGACTCGTGCATTTTAATTAATAAGATGGTACTGCTTCCTAGTACTCCTTAACCATCCATGTGTGGTCCTCTATGCTGTCTTATAGTGTGAGTTTCTTTGTGGGGGTGCACCCATCTTTTTTGTGATTGTATGGTTCTCCTGTTGTTCTTAGCTGCTACAGCAACATGAGTGAGAAATAGCCGAATGGACTCATGCCACAGGCAGAATCTTTTCTGTGTTGTTCCTTCTGTTTCCTGCATGAAATTCCTAAGCATAGTTCTGTTATGGCTTCAAGATATTCTCAAGTGGCACGTACAGCTGGGCCATACCAACTGTAACTTTATTGGTTTCAGTAAAACCTTACAGATATATGACTGTAAAATCCCTGGCCATAGGTTTGTAGCCTTTGAATTATGTTAGTTGTTTTGGAAGGTACTCTCCTGTGGAGTCTAAGAGGAAGCCACCATTAAATCTTCCTTTAGGGTAAAGCCTTAAAATTCTGATGCTTGTTCTGTGAAGTTCCTTCTACGTGTTTCTCTAGTGCAACCTCAAACAAACTCTTTTATTAGTGGTAAAATTTCTACTAACTTACAATTACGAAGTAGTTCTTTATATTTCTGATTTTATAAGGCCATTCCTTTCTTTGTAAGAAGCTGTTTTACAAACTGCCATTATCTATTGCCAGTAGGTAGAAGGTGATGTTGTGAAGGTCCAATTACACTGTACAGTGAGACTTAAATGCAGACGTACAAGAAGACGGTAATACAAACCTACAAGACCTATCACAACACATTAACTGAACTAGTCAAGTGTTAAGCCTAATGTTGAAAAGAGGATATCTTATTTCAAGAACCTGTTTGCTTTACTCATGACTGGGTACTAAAATGGCATGAATGTTAATTTAGAAAAACAGCCTGTGAACCTTTTGCATGCTGTTATGTTTGGAACAAAATATTTTATTAATGGAAAACTATTTGGACTTTGGTGCGGATCAGAGAAAGATGGGGATGCAGGGAACAAACAGATGAGAAAACTTGATGAGAGCAGAGTTAGGGAATTTTGCGTGCTTAGATGGGTGGACATGATCAAACCAAAATTCTATTTTCTCAACCATAAATATATGTAACTAAATGGACTTTAATGTTCTTAATTACATTTTTACAAAATCTAAGGCTAAGTTGGAATGTGGGCATCATATGGAAGCCACCAGAAGAATACAAGGTAGCTCAGAGTTCCTAACTCCAGGAACTTGCTCTGCAAATGGAGGACAGGTGATAAGAACTAAGAAAAGAATTAAAACTTACCCATGCCCGACATTAATGTTATGCTAGCAAACACTGGGTGTCCAACAGGGTCTTGAGGAAGAGGTGGTTGTTGTTTGAAAGGGAAAACCCTGAGACATTAAAGGGAGTGTGGGAGCCAAAGGAGTAGTATCTGACAAGTTCATGTGCAGCTAAGCTGAAAAGAAACTTAGATGGATGACAGCGTGCTTAGTTCATCCGAACAAAAGTATTAACGAGCATTTAATATTCCTGGACAAATCGACCCATTAAGGGTCATCAGTGACCTGGCTGGAGGGTATTGCTATGACAGAAAGGTAAGACAGTGACATATCTCGCCTGCCTCCGCCCCCCCCCCCGAAGCTGCTGAAGGGGGCTGCTGCTTTGCTGAGCCACGGGGTGAAGAGGGGCCAGGCGGAGGTCTGGTGGCCACTCCACATCAGCGGCTATATCAAAGCCCACCTGTGCAGCAAGGATAAGTAGGGGAGAATGAGCAATTATGTCTGCCACTCATTTTCCTATCAGGATGACCAAACTGCAGCAGCTTCGAGGAAACATCTAAAGACTCTATCACTGAACTCTGTACAGGTCGTATAGTACTTTTTCAAACCCTTATGGGATGCTAATGTTGGTCTAGACTTAAGTTTATATTCTTGACTTAGAATTGTAACATTATAGGTAATAAAATAAGTGTTCAAATACAGTTCTGGGTCCTGCTCTGTCTACCTTGGTGTGTGATGGACAGGTATTTGGCTGCCTACTCCAGAAGCCCATGGTGTTTCTCATTATATAGAGCAGCCTGGAGGTGATGGGTTACCCTGACAAACAGAATTAAGTCTGTGTTTTGAATCCCTGTTTATGGAGGTCCTCTCTTTTTGTATCAAAGTATAGACCAGCTAAGGCTGTTTCTGTTCTTCGTAGTAGGCTGGCAGTTCTACTTGGATTAATTAAGAAAAAAGGAAGAGCATAGAGCAGCATGACAGTAATGCAGTGACACAAATAGGCTGAGGGATCCCATTAAGGAAGATGTAGGATCTTGGTCTCTGTTACCTGCTCTAGATAAACCTGCTTTAGCAGAGGGGTTGGACAGACAATCTCCAGAGGTCGCTTCTAATCCTGACCATTCTGTGTGTCAGAGCCTGCTCCAGCTGGGAATTCCGTCTCAGACCATTGCAATGGTGACAGTTATCAGTTGCTGAGTGGAGTGGCACGAAACTGTGCTTGAGGGCACCAGGTGGCTGAGACAATGTTGCCGTTTGCTGGCTCCCAAATGATGAGTGGAAGGTGCCAGCACATGCAGTCCCTCCACAGTGACTTGATGAGAACAGGGCGCTGAGCAGCCCAAGGGGCACCCACAGCCCTGCAGGCGGGAGCTCCAGTCTCACGAAGTGGAGGCTGAGCATGTGCAGGGCCACCAGCCCATTGCAGGTGCCCCCTGCCCCAAGCAACAAGAGAGGATGTGCACAGAGAACTTTCCAGAACAATTCACAACTCATGTGAAAGGTTCCTTGTCAGTCACTGTGCCAGGTATGGGAACAGGACCGGGGGATGATGTAAAAGACAGACTGACGGATGCCACAATTTTCACCTGCTAATCTTAGGTGTGTACGTCTGCAGATCAAGACTTTGCGGGCTCCAGGGGAGGTGAGAAAAAAATCTTACCTTTCCTATCCTTTTCCTACTCTCTCATTTTTTCTAACTTTTCCTCTCTTTCTCTCTCCCACACTTCTCTGCCATTCAGTCCCGCACTAAGCGAAGCTTTGTCCCTGCTGGTCTCTGAACAACCAAAACCACATTTCCCATGGCTCTGAAGCTGGTTAAGTTGCCTCTTTCCTGAGTCGCTTGCTGTAGTGTGCGGGTGTGCTGCATAGTGATCAATTCAAACAAAAAAAACCTCCTTTGTTTACTTGGAGTGCCCACTTAGCTTTGACTCGTCCCAGGATCCAGTGGTGAAGGAAGAGTATCTTGATACACGTCTAACACCCCCCCTACCCCATCCTGTGCCTGTAACTCTTTTTACTTAACAAATTAAGAAGATCATCCGTGATCACCTTCAAAACAGTTCCCTTCCGAGCTGACACATACAATGCAGCCAACACTGAAAGAAATTCTACAGATCATTTTATGAAGGATTCAGTTGTTTTTGCTTCCACATCTTCTACTGATAAAAAAAATGGGTTCCTTTGAGCACCGACTTGATCTTTGGGATCTCTTCACTGTAAGACTCAGACAGTAATTGAAAAGTTTCCATCACAGATTTCTTCAGTTTCACAAGAAACTTGATGTTCACTCACTGTTCACTCTTGCTCACCAGCATTTTCTGACTGAGGGTAAGAAAGCATCTATATTTGAACACACGTCCACTTGTACTGAGGGAAGTGGTCGACTTGACCCTTGTCTCTCTGTGAAAGGTTAGAACATGTTCCATTACCTCCTCTTTGTCTCTCCTCTCCCACTCTTAGTTCCTGAGCTGTAGGGTTAGTCTTGGGGTTTATTTGTGCCTGACCTCATACAAAAGCTGCGTAGCTTTTAAAATGCTATCAAAGATGCCTACAGCATTGAAAGATGACTTCTAAGTCGTACAATCTAGTGAGTAAAATCTAATTAAACTATGTAAGAAGTATATACACACAAGTTATAATCAAGTCTTTCATGCTTTTTGTATATTTGAATAACTTTATGATGCTAAGCAAATTTGCCTGAGTGTAAAGCTATGCATTTTTATTTTGTGTAACATGCTCTTTTACAGTGTCTGGTGCACGATGAACATTGGAAGCAAAACATTTAATGTAAATGAAATTACCTTGGAAGGCATCTACTTATTGAAGTTTGTAATAGGACTCTTCTTTTTCACCAAAGAAGCATACAATAGCAAAAAGACAAGAGAATAGGTTTTGGTATACAGTCAGCTCCATTGTGTATGTAATCTGGAAGTGCTGATAAACTTCTGCTCAAGGAAAAGGTTAAAAATTAGGCATCAAGGTCTGTGATACACAGAGCCAGCTGAGGACATTCCTTTCTAATCTTTGTAGGTGATCAGGTTATGCCCTGACCCTGGAGCACTCGTATTACCTTAAGCTGGCTCAGCAGTGACTGTTCTTGAGTTGCCAACTAATCATTCAGGCCCTTAAAAAATCTTGTCATCAATATGCAGTATATTCATGTTGTAGGGAATGCAATGCTACTAACATAAATCCCTTTTATGTTAAAAATTTTGCCCTTAGTTTGAAAGGTGATTTATTAGTTCTAATTCCACAAAACAGAAGTCTGTTTTCATTCAGAACTTCATAATTTTCTGGAAACTTAACTCTTTTTCCCCAGCCAGAGAGATTCTACTATTCATTATATTTTTACTGTAGGAAAATCTTGGTAATCCACTGGCTTTATTTTTGGTCTTTGCTCCTGTTGAACATTTACTTAATTTACATAGAAATAACTGGAAGAACTTTAAATATTTTCAGTAGACTTGTATTTTAGTATGTTTAATCCTTCTGGACAGAAACATCAAAACTAAGGGGGAAGATTAGCTGTTTGGCTAGGGAATTGTGTGTTGGGAATGGTATTTTAAGTTTGACAGGATGACCTCCAAAGTTTCCAGCCAAAATTTTGAGGAAATTTATTAGAGTTCTGTCCAAGAAACCACAAAAGCCTGAGTAAATAAAAGCAACCTGGTATCCAGTTTAACATTCTTGGTTTGAATCTTTCATCTGGAGGACAGAAGTTGTGATCTGTGGGTCTGGAGGATCTGTTTTGGTCCATGGAATCTTAAGGGCTGGGTCTGGTGAGGGGCTAGGGTGAAGTCGTGGCAGTTACTGCAGCGTGATGGACTTTTACTGTTGGGTGCAGAAAGATGAGTGGTGATTGCCTTATGTAATACTGAGTTGGTTTGCTGGAAGGGTAGTCTGAAGTGAAGTTATGCTGCAGTGCAGAGAGTTAATGCTTTCTTTTACATGAAGAGGCAGTACAAACCTGAACGTGATAAACCAGGCAGCAATGGCAGAGTTCACGTCACAGAAATTTATCATGTCAGAGCACAATGGAGCAGAACTATGTGATCCGTGTGTTGCTGGACTGAACAAGATGTGAAAAAAAAGCCAACCTGAGATAACAACTCAGTGGACCTGTGGGTGCAATTCTTTTGTGGCTAAATTGTAGCTAGCTCAGTAAACCAGATAGCATTAGGAATGCTGGTATAACCATACTTTTGTTACACAGTAGATTTTTCTCCATTTATTGAGTGTATGGCTCATAAATGTGCACATCTAACAGAAATATGATTATGTGGCTTTTTTTTCTCACTTCTTTTTTCCTTAAGTACTACCAGCTGTCAGTTTTCAGGGGTCTGGATAAGGCAGAAACAAGGCAAATGTGATGAATAGACAGGCTAACCTAGCAAATTATAATACAAGATATGATTGGGAAAAGGAGAAACCTTCACTGGAAATGTGTGGGTCCATGCTTCCAAAGATTCTCAGGATTTGTGAGTAAAGAAAAGGTGAACGAGGAGATGGTTTAGCTTCTCAAATCCAGAAGGTCAATTCTGACTGAAGACTCTTGTCTTTTTTTCTTTCAGACTGGGACAGGTGGAATTTCTTGTGTTTCTTCTCCTTGAAGTTACAAAGCAGATAGTTGTGTAAGATGTGACATGGTAGTGGTATAGAGAACATGCAATCCTAATAGGATTAGGATAGGGTAGACTTTCTTAAGTGCTGTTAAGAAACAGCACTTAAGTGCACCAGAGCAGCCTTATAAACAAAGAGTATCTCTGGGAAGAAACTTATTGCAGCAACATGGATATCTGGGGCTGCTCAGGCCTATAAAAGCAGCCTGTAGGCAGTATTTGGAAGGCTGTTGTAGATGAGAACAGTTCCTATCTGGCTGTCAGTGTTACTAAGCATCAAACAGTGTTCTCTGGTTTTGTGCCAAAATTAAGGGAATACAGATTCAGATCATGCAAGGAAATGTGAAAAATCTATACAAGACTCATTGCAGAGCATCTGTACAGTAACACCTGCACATATCCCTGCATACTCAGCCATTGTATTCAAAATATCGCATCTTTTTTGAGATACTATACTTTAGTCCAATAGTCTTTTTGAGGCACTATATAGAGCACCTACTATACTGTCCAAAAAGAGACAATAAAAAAGAATACTCTAGTACTCATGTGTTTTTTGATTAGTAGAAAAGTTTTAAACAAGTCTCTTCTATGCTTAGGGATAGAAGGTCAGGTTCTTTTCCGAGGTGTAACTATCTGTGTGATGCTTAGACTGGGGAGTTGTTTTGTACTTCTTCAGACCTTGCCGGAGATCAGAGGGGACCTCTGATTACAGGTCTCTGCAGTATAAAGTGCAGAGACGCAGTCTGACTTAGTAGGTCCACAAAAACAGTTCACCATTCCACAGACCTAGCGGCTGAGTTTTGAAGACAGCATGTGTAGAATGAGCTTAACACAGTTCTTGAGCTAATGAGCTCTGACTCTTGTTATTGCACAGTAACTGGGGCACAGAGCTGCATTAATGCAGCTTTGTTGCTCCATGGCCTGGAGCTGGCTCATCGTTCTCAGATTTCTATGCAGGATACTGGCTCCACACCGTGTTCAGTACAGTCAGAGCTCATTGAGATCTGTCTGTACCCATCAGTGTAGTGTGATTTAGGAGGTTGTTTTATGTGTCCTTTGAATGAGTCTCAGATGAATCTGGTTGCTCTGCTCTTTAGAGTTCTACTAACCTTTTGGACAATAAGTGGTGTTCTTCAGCCTTGTGATTTACCAGTGTTTGGTAAAGAATAAAATTGCTTTGTTGTAATAGAAGGTGAATTGAAGACACCTTACTGGATTCTGAAACAGTGACAAAAGCTGATTTAAACTACTAGGGTTGTTTTGTGTGTGTGTATGTGTGTTTTGTGTTTGAGTTTTGGTTTTTGTGGGTTTTTTTTTGATCTTTCAACTCTATTATCAGATATGTGGATGTGCCATTTTGGCAAGGTGTAATTTTCCAGTTCGTTGCTTTGGAATGCCATGTGAGAAAAGTACATTTGCATTACAAACCACTTTAGTGGGTAATTGGATAACTGCAATTTAATGAGAGAAATGAAATTTTTAAAATTAATGTTTATGTAATTCACCTGTCAAGAAATCACCCTTAAACTAGAACACAACATGAAGAGAGACAAAATATAATTATGAGATGAGTAAATAATCAAGTACTTAACATTTGTGAGATATGCTCTTTCTTCTTTACTGTTGTGGATGTCAGTAATGCTTTTGCAAGAAAAGGAAATTGTGGTGGGGCAATTATAGGCTTAGTAGAGACTTCCATTTTGCTTCAGTCCAGATTTTGACAATATCTTCTTTGCTAGGAGTGTCTCCTTTCTGGAACTCAGAACCCCAATGCTCCAATGCCCAAAGACAAAGATTCTTGTCAGGAGGCAGCAGGTTTTGTCCAAAAGAATGATGAGTGGAACTGCCTGCCTCTATGGACTGACAATGAGGAGGCTCTGGCAGAGGAAGCTGTTACTCATTATGCCTGATTACTTTTGGTTCTCAAAGTTAGGTGAGATCTTGTATTTCTGTTTGATTCCAAGAGTTTTCTGCCACTGTTGTTAATTAAACATTAATTCACTTTTCCTGAAACCTTTCCGTATTTATTTCTGTTTTGTATAATGGCAGTCCTTTTGGCCAGTGTACTAGGGACTACTAAATGGAAAAACGTAAACCAAAAGTCCAACTTTCATACCTTAGACATGGAAACAGACTTGCATCTATTACAGGCTTGATAACAGAAGGGGTTTTGCAGTAGCCTCTCTAGGGACTAAAAAACTACCCCATTATATAGAGGACTGCTGACAGTGTAGGATCCTATAACTGGCTCTATCCTGGGGTGAAATTCTCCTTTATGTGATTACTGGTTGCAGTCTATCTTTTGACATTGTGGCAACAAATAAGTCCTCTTTATTCTAGCTGAGAATGTGTTTACATTTTAAGACACCTACATAGCACTGCTTACTTTTTTTAATTAAGAGTAGGGTTGAAATGTTGTTTATTTTGGAAAAAGAAAAATATGTTGCTCAATGCTGTTGATCAAGAGCTTTTTTGATACATGATTATAAATGCCTTTAGGTATGGTTAACATACTCACATTTACTACTTGCAGACTGTGGTAGCTTTGGAGAAATACATGAAAACATTATATTGCTATTAAACAGTCTTTAAAAACAGAAGGGGAATTAACTGTTAAATGTCAAAGGACTGTGAAGCAAGTAATATCCTTCTCCATACAGATCTGTTATTTGTAATAAGGGTGGAATTGTTTTCTTATTTTCAGAAATATGGTGGAAGTCATTATCTTTTTTGTATCCAAATTGTTAAATATATTGCATGTATCCAACAATTTTGTGTTATTTTTTCAGTTTATATTAACTACTTGATTATAAATTTTTTTGAAAGTAATTACAATTGTGCTGGTTTTCTGCTGTGAATACGCTTCTTTTTTTCCTCCAAGGAAGAGAAACAAATAACTAAAAATTTCAAAGTTGTACACTTGCAATTATAATTCTGTAAACCACGCATTAGTTTTCTATCCAAGCTGTTCTAGAGCAGGGATTAGAAAACCTCCTGAAGTTTCTCTGAAGAGATTTCTACCCATCAGTAACAGCCGGTTTGAGGTTGAAGAGTGCAGTGAGGTTGCGGACTTTGTAGCTCCCAAAGTTGGCTCCAGAAGCATAACCACAACTCTGTTCCTGCCCAGGTTCAGTGGATGGGTAAGAGCCTCCCACCACCCTAGGAAGGAAGCAGATACTGAGTGAAGTGTTGGTGACACTGGCTGTTGAAGCACAGACAACATAACACCATGACTATAGCAGCAGTGTACTTCTGAAGTTGCATTGTGCAACACCACAGCAGTAATTGGAAAGCACTGATTTCAGTGATCTTTCTGACAAAAATCTCTGTGCAGGTCTTCCTGCCTCTTCTAAAGAGGATTCATAAAGTGAAAAGACTGCCTCTGACTCCTGCTGAGGGATTCATTGTTTTTTTCAATGTTCGTCCTCAGTGCTATGTAGGCAGAGTTCATTAATATGTGTCTTTCTTTAGTGTTTGTCCTTTTCCCAGTGGTGTAAATAACATTCTGCTGCTTCCATGACTTTTACCAAATCTTAATCTAAGCATAACTTTAAAACTGCCTCCAGCTTCCTCAGTAAGAGAAAATTGTTATGAAGTGACATAGTGAAATTAAAACTCAATAGCATTTCTGGAATAATACCCTGTTAGGACTTCTTGCTCCAGAATACAAATGCATTCTTCAGTTCAGTGTTCAGTTACTTTGGAAAAGGGCATGCAGAGCTCTTCTGTGCTCGCTGTTGTGAAATGGCTTTCAATGCAGTATCTGGTTTTAGTCAAGCTTGCTGTGTGTCCCAAGGCACTGTGGCCAAAGCCATCTGGGAGGGAGTGCAGCTTTTCCCTCATTTCACAATATTTGCTTTGGAAGTTCATAGCACCCAACTGACCCTGTCATTCACTTACGCTGGTATTCTCCTGTCCCTTCTTAAAAAAACCTTCTTGTTCTACTAATTATTTATTACCAGTCTATTTTGGGAAATATTATGTCCTCCTTAGATTTTTTTGATTGAAGTTGAAGCTGTTAAAACTTTCCCTATTCTTTCTTTCCTTCTTTCTTTCCTCCTTCCCTTCTTTCTTTTGTCTTTCTTTCTTTTTTCTTTCTTTCTTTTTTTAATCCTGTGAATGTCATTCTTGTCACAGATGAAGACAGCAATTTAGGAAATACTTTATAGCAATTTTTGAGTATATTGTATTCTTCCTTTAAATTGCTGGGTCACTAGAAGCAGAAATTTTGTAAGAGACTGGCTACAAAGGACTAGAGCTAGTGAAATTCTTTTGGCTTTTGGCACTCTGGATGAAAGGATGAAGGAATCTTGAAGAAATGCCCCATAATTTGACAACATTGTCAGTCACTGGATATTTGAAGTTGTCTGGGACGTGGAAACATTTCTGCTTTATTCTTATCCTTGAATGGAGGTTCTTTCAATATTATGTAAATATAGTTGTGTAGTACAAAAATATGATAATCTTAATAGACTGAAGATGGAAGGACTGTAATTACAAGAGCTGTTAACCTAGACATTTTTACAAGACTGTCAAATTATACAATAACAGCTATGTTATGAACTAGGATGAGGAGTGAACAGCTAAAATATTAATACAATTGATAGGCATTTAAGATAAATAGTAAAACTGAGAATACATTAATCATCTGAAGTCTATGTAATATATAAAGTCTATGTAAATATAATATGGTTTTCAATGTCATGTGCTTGACACAGTATTAAGTGTTCCTCAGGAACAAAATTCCTGGCCAGTCAAACACGTACTCAAGGGAGAGATATGTGAGTCTATTTCAACAATGTGCTAGTTCTGCAATATACTAAAAAGCTGCTTCTCACAAACACTCAGATTTCACTGTACTCACAAGAGGTCTGCGAACTTTATTCTAGGAGAACACTGGACCTCAAGTGTCATGTCCTGTGTTTGCAGATTAGGCTTCAATCTGCTGCTACCTTTGAAAGTTTACTAGTTCACAGAGATTGAAAATTTCCATCTTGTTGTATTATATGTTACTCTGCAAAGCAGCTTCTTGGGAAGAATAACACAGGAATCTAACTCAGAAATTACATAGAATCACAGAATTAGGTTGGAAAAAACCCACTGGATCATCAAGTCCAACCATTCCTATAAATAACTAAACCATGCCCCTTAGCACCCCATCCACCTGCCTTTAAACACCACCAGGGAAGGTGAATCAACCACCTCCCTGGGCAGCCTGTTCCAGTGCACAATGAACCTTTCTGTGAAAAATTTTTTTCTGATGTCCAGCCTAAACCTTCCCTGGCGGAGCTTGAGGCCATTCCCTCTTGTCCTGTCCCCTGTCATGTGGGAGAAGAGGCCAGCTCCCTCCTCTCTACAACCTCCTTTCAGGTAGTTATAGAGAGCAATGAGGTCTCCCCTCAGCCTCCTCTTCTCCAGGCTAAACAACCCCAACTTCCTCACCCGCTCCTCATGAGGCCTGTTCTCCAGCCCTTTCACCAGCTTCGTTGCTCTTCTCTGGACTCACTCCAGAGGCTCAACATCCTTCTTGTGGTGAGGGGCCCAGAACTGAACACAGTATTCAAGGAGCGGTCTCACCAGTGCCGAGTACAGAGGGAGAATAACCTCCCTGGACCTGCTAGTCACACCATTTCTGATACAAGCAAGGATGCTATTGGCCTTCTTGGCTTGTTGCAAGCATTCCTACTTACACTGGAAGGATAAACCTGTATAAGGAAGAACTTGTGTGAATATCGCCTTTCTTCTTTGTAAAGGGGTAAGGAATTCGGGCGATATGCTTACTGCTCATTAGAGGTCAGTAGTGAAGCACGATGGAAAGGAAGAGTTGAGCAGTCGTTTAAAGAACTCTGTTCTCTTCTGTTCAAAAGTTATTTTACTGTATCTGAGATAGGAAAAAAAAGTCTGGTTTCCAGATGTGGAATTTAAATATAGTTTCTTAAAATACGTTTCAGGTTAAAATGCATGAGGATATAGTTTCTGAACACTGGATTCAATGTAAGTGCCATTAATTCCTTGGTAATACTTAGTTTATGTTATAGTAGAGTATTCATCTCTTTAATGCAAGCTAGATGATTTTGCAGGCAAATTCAACATATTTAAGTTACAAATTATAGGTGTAATAGTTAACCTCAATATACTTCCATGTAGAGATACGCCATGTGAGGGAAAGTCACATTACTGGCATGAGGACAGCATTCATGGCTGTCATCTTCAGTTCTAAAATATCAGTGCTACAGAGATATGGTGAGTACAATCTAAAAGTTTTAGATTTTATGACCTCATTTGTGTTTTAATGTGGATGCCAAATGTGCAAATGCGTGCAACATAATGCTCACTTGGTCAACAGTGTCCCAGATCCACATCTGATCTTCCAGTTTCAAAACGCATCATTAAGACCTGTCTCCTCTAAGGCCTGTTATGGCCCTAGCCCAAACCTCACCATCATTAAGATTCTGCTGCCTCCTACCAACTTTTTGTCAGGACTCTAGAATAGTAGTCCCCAAGAGACTAGCAGTTCATGTCAGTTGAAATGGTGAAGCAGTTCAACAGTTCAAAATTAGTGCTTTTTAACATTCTTGAATATTTTACTTAATTTGAAAAAAATTAATTCCTCTGCAGACATATATTTCCGGAGTGAAGAATCACTGTGGTTTTCATTTCAGTTGTAGGGATAGAATTATTAATGTACTAAATCAAGTAAATTAGATATCATGCAAAGCTGAGTTATTTTTCAGGATTTAATAATTCAAAATTAATAGAAGCATTTACTACATTCTGATGCTTTCTGAACATGATCTGAGACAGTTATTCAGAAAACAGTTTTTCAGCACTTGGACTGTTGTGAACTGCTTCCAGAGGCCTCTGTAGCTGAACAGCCTCCTCCTTGCCCTCCTGTAGGTTTTGCCCAAAGCTTCAACTGAACATTTCAACCTTTACATATAAGAATAAATGTCACAGTCTGGCAGCACAAACATGTGCCTCTCTCTTATGGAAGTCCTGGGCCTCGTTTCATTTTTTGAAAAGTTTCTATGAACTTTGAGATAAAGATAGTACAGATGCCCTTAAGAATCCAAAAATCCAATTCTTGTCTTTTTCACTCTGTTCTCTCAGCTTGGCAAGGAGCTGAGTTCTTTCCTGTCAAAATCAAACAAATCCTTCTTGATGGCTTTTTCTGGAAGTTATTCCTTTAGGGAATGTTCCTTTAGTCACTGTCAGGGGTGTATAACCATCTCCATCCATTGTCCTTTCCAAGCTATCAGGCTGCCATCACTTTAAACAGAAGACATTTATTCTCTTTTTTTTTGGTGAAAAGTATAACTTGTGTTAAAAATAGTACATAAAACACCTAAAGAAATCAGGCATTCAAAACTGAATCTTGTTCTGATGGGCAGGACAGAATTAACTCTTTCTCTTGAAACACCAGGAAATCCATGACCATATTCTGTTTACCATTTTCATACGAGATAGGTTTTTTGCCAGTGCCAGTGTCACCAGTGTTTTTAAAGTAAGGTTATATATGTCAATGAGGTAAGTAAGGATCAACTACATTTTCAAAATCATCTCATGGACTGCCTATGTATATTTGGATGCTGGAGTCGGACCTGTTCAGTGGAAGACAGCTCAATATGAAGTTTTAATCATGGAGGCATCCTAGCAGAAACATAGCTAAATAAAACGGAGGAAAGTGTGAGGGGTTTGACCCAATAGATGGACCTCAAAGGTGGGAACTAACTGTGTATGTTTCTAGGGAAGTAGACACCCTCCTACCCCCCAAGACAAATAGGTGGAATTAAATTCTTTCATTTCTACAGTACATAATGCAATCATAACATGTATTCTGAGGCAGTGAGGGGAAAAAAACAAACCACCTCCTAGTTATCATGCATTTCTGTTTTTCTTCCTCTCCTTCTCTCTGCCTTTCATGTGGGTAATGGACATAATTCTGAGACTTCGTGGACTTTACCTACCTGGTAATTCCTGAACTGTATGACATATGTGAAGTGCACTTAGATACTGAAGGGGCTTAATCTGTGCTCTTCTAATCAACCTCTCAGTACATTTGGGTATGATGTTTTATAAGTATCTGAGTACCCGATTGTCCTCAGCACGTGTCCTGTTTTGTGGGCAAAACCTCTATGCGATGCATGGGGAGGAATGATAGGGTGTGATGTTCTGATTCCAGGCTGCTTTGGCTATGCAGCCAAACAGTTCTAGATCAACTCAGCAAATAGAAGGCCAGGTTTTCTGCTCCACTAGATGTGACCTGCATAGCCAGGTCGATTTAAATTGATTTTAAGTGACATTTCAGTTCCCTTCATCTAGGGCTGCTATGAGCAACAGAAAGGAGAACAGTAGGTATAGCAGGGTAGGTGGTTTTTTCTGCTCATTGGCCTCCTTGTATGAATGTTGTCTTTATATATATTTTTTTCCTTTTTCACTAGTAGGAGAAGGGAGCAGAAAGGCACAGAGAGTTTAATATCATTCCCCAATCTCTATCATTTCATGCTTCCATTGCATTTGCAAGGGAAGTGACTAGTAGTGTAGAGGTTTCCAATATAGTTTTAATCTAGCTAACGAGAGAAGTTCTAGCACTTGACTGTGGCAGTATGGAGCTGCATTTGCTTAAACTATTGAGGACACATATTCTGCATCTACCATTACTTCCTAATTGGAGATATGGCTGACAATTTTTCTGTGCTAGGTTTTGACTTTCAGTATATTACAGTATAATTTGATCTTTTATCCTTATTTCTCTTTCAGTGAAGCAGCAGGGAAAACCGGCTGGTCTGCCAGAGAACTTTGACTTTCAGCTACTGCTTCAGGTTGCACTAGAAGCCACTTTGGATTCTCAGGCAGCCTGTGTTTGTCTCAGTGCAAGTGTGCTTGTGTTCTCTCCAGGAAATGTTCCACAGCAATCGTCTAAAATAGCAAGAGTGTTGTGGACCTAATTCATCCTTGCCTTGTATTTTGCTGGCACTTGCACCTATATAAAATGATGTAAAATGTGCCAATGTGTTTAGAATCCTAATGTGAAAATCATCTGCATCAGTGACAGGTTAGATTTTTCCAAGTGAATTCACAATGTAAGACCCAGAGGGAAAGCAAACCTCATGCAGAACAGGAATGGAAAGAAACCAGAATGTCTATTTAGGTATGTTCCTGTTTGTATTATTACGTAACTGTCTGTAGTGAGATAGATATCTGAAAAAAAGACCATTGAGCACTTTTTTTCCTTTCTACATTGTTGCACAAATATTTTTATATTTTCAGCACCTAACTTATGGGAAAACTGGAAACCTCAACACTTCAAATTTTGTAAGATAATGTAGGTTTATCAAATATTGTTCCGGTCTCTAGTTATATTTCTAAACACCTGTCCACATCTGTCCTAATTCCACTGCCAGTTTTTTCTCTCTTTTCTGGATGAAGGGTATTCAGGATGTAATCAGACTGTATTCAGGCCTATGGCCAGTGAGAGCATATTGGGGAATAAGATACTTCTGCCAAACTACAATGGAATTTGTTCCACTAATTATTTCAGTAATTTTCAGAAAACTCAGTATTTTTATTTCAAAAGATATTGACTTCACACCATTACTTTGTCAATCACCTATACAGTAGCCCTGAAAAATTTTGTTTAGACCTGTTTTGTTATATGTGAAGCAGAGTATTTATCTTGCTCATCCATACCATCAGCATCTTGGGGCAGAGTGATTGCTGAATGACCATACCTTAGACTTAAACCAAATTTCATTACTCCCTAAATGTCTGAAAAGAAGTTCTACTCCTTGAGTCTTCACTTGGGGATTCAGGGAAAGGCTTTTTGCAAATGAATCTTTGGGGTGTTGAGAACTTACACAATGGCCAAAACTATGGGGCAGTGAAAACTAATAGGCAGTTTTGGTTCAAAATCCTTTGCTCAGAAGGTAAGAGCATGCTAGAAATATAATATAATATAATGGCATTGTAATTCAATAGCCTTGCAGGTTTTATTTGTAACATTAAATTGCTAATGACTGTTAAGGGGTTCGGGGCATAGTTATTTCTAGTTGACACATTCTTGTATGTTACAGTGATTTTCTGCTGTATGAGGATTGCCATATCAGGCCTTTGTTTCAAGTGAGTGCAATGTTAAACAGTGTAAGTCTTGAGACGCTGGTAAGCGATTATTTGAATTATAAACAGTGTAAGCGTTCTTTAATGCCCAACACAGACATAGCAATAATCCCCCTTCTAGTTTCAGAACTGCTCATAATTTTCATTTGTTACTTCATTTAAGAGAGATTAATTGTAGAAAGACCAGAAAAGTGATTCTCAGCCATCTGACTGATTTCTGCAAAGCCAAAGCAGCTGGAGTGCTATTACCACATAACTCATCCAGAGGACCCATTACCGTTAGTCACACTAATGTCCGATCGCACCATTAGCTTAAGCGAACTCTCAATCAGCATCTATTTAATTTTTCTTAAATGAATAATTGTTTCTGTGAAGGACAGGTGGCTGGTTCTAGCTGTAATAGAAGTCCTAGGGTGATGCTCCTTCCCTATTTAAACTTCTGGTATAGGATTAAAGCTGGTTGGCATATTCTGGTCTGTGGCAGAGACAGGTTATACAAAAGTGGGGCAAAATTAGTGTATTAAATAAAAGCTTAGAAATCTCAAGTAATCAATAGTAAGTTATTGTGGGCTAAACTGTAGAGAGTCTCTCTTCTATGGCTGTTGCATGACCTTCTCTGAAGAAGTTTGAAAACTACTTGTTCATACTTGCCTCAAAGAAAGAAGCTTTAGGAAAGATGGAAAGGACAAAGTAGTGTGAAGCATTCATTGACAAGCCATGCAGCAAAGGCTGAATTGCATTTTGATGAGCACAGCAAAGACTGCTGGCTACAGAGTAATTGTTGGGTTATTTCATAGTTTAAACAGTGCAAAAAGAAAGAACTTTTGACTCATCAAACAGGGATAGACTAAAATCATATTACTACTGAACTATGAAGAGGTCAGCCTAAATGTACTGGAACATCCAACAACAAGGACCCACATATGAAATGTAACAGTTGCAAGTCCTTTGCGGTTTTCCTATTGAAGTATTGCTCAATTACATGTGGGACAGTGGCAGGAAGTATAACTCCACGTGTTAGAGAAAGCAAGAAACTAAGAATGCTGATATTATTGCCCATTTCCATTTAAGCTGGTCCTTCTAGTCTTGAGGCTCCACATTGCTCTTAGAAAAGGATTTTTCTGGGATTTGGGAAGAAGGAAGTGGTGCTAACATTTCACAAATGCAAAATTACACGCTTCAGAGTGAAAGTATGTTGGATCATTGATGATGACATTGATGACAAGATCATGAGTAGAAAGTACAAACATGTCATAGCAGTATTAAAGTAGCGTAATATTGTCAAATCAACAAGATATTTTTATTAAGAAACATATACAAGACATTAGTCACCCTTCTGCCAAGTTTCCTGCAGTGATCTGGACAAAGTTTCAGTTCTTAACTCTGCTTTGTAGGTTTATTCTCCTCACAGTTGTGCTTTAAACTTTTTTTGAAAGCAATCTCTGTATTTTGAAAAGTTGAACTAATGCCAGTTTAGAATACCAATAGGACTGGATAGCTGTTTCATTTGAGAGTTAATTAACTGAAAGATTCAGTTTGGGAAGGGACAAAATTGTTCATGGTGAGTACCAGGTTGGGGGAGAGAAATATCTGGAAATAATAATGAAAGTATTTGAAAAACTTGAAAAGTTTAATTTTGAAAATATAGAAGTTTTAAACCATCTATCAAAATGGTGTTTTTTTCATAAATACTTTTTTTTTACCTGTATGGAAAAAGTAAAATACATATTTCAATATTCCTGACAAAATTTATGTCAAGAAGAATGCCAGGAATACTTATTTATATTCAGTCACTGAGCTGAATTCTCTACCCATGCTGTGAGTTCTAAAGAACACTTAGTGAGATTTAAACAGGGAACTGATGCTGCAGCTTTATTCAGTTAGAGCTTTGACATTGATTTTAATGAGCGAGTCTAAAAAATTAAAATGTTTCTGTCTGTATTAGACTGAGTTCATGAACACAGCCTTTGATGCAAATGATCATAGATATTAAGGGATATATGTGGCTACTTACTACCAATACACATATGCTTTCTAAATAACTTCCTTCACTTTGCTGACACATGGTATTCCTGTGACTGAAACTTTTTTTTTTGGTGGGGAATCATCTTATTTTCCCGGAGAAGAAGCCCTCTTAAAAGAAACATTCTGTGTCAAAATGTTATCTATCTATTGTGAAGTAGATTTTGAAGTGAAATTTGAGCTGGTTTTTGTTTGGGCTCTAGGTTTGTATCCGGGCATTTCAAAATTGCATTGTATTTGCTTTCTGTTAGAAGACATCTATGGAAATAGTTAAGAGAGAGAAAACCCTCAGATCAGAATTCATTTACTTTTTGCACTCTTCATAGCAAACTTGCAGAGAAAATATAAATGCTTTTGCAATCTTATCTTTCTGCTCTGTGATTTCATTACCAGCCATAGAAATCTTTAAAATTCATGAAGGTGACAGATGACTGATCACTCAATGATGCAGCAAAATAAATCTGTTGTAACAGTAATTAAAGAGAAAATGTGTTCCACACTGCCCATGCAGTGGGAATTAAATGTATTACACAGAGGAAGCCAACACCTTATTGATTACCAGCAGTTCCTTAATAAATCGAGATAATTAATTTCTACTGAGCGTCTTGCATACAGATATAAGCCTAAACCTACTAAAAATATTTGTAGAGTTCATCAGAAATAGCTAGCTTCTGTTGTTAACATTTTCAAAGTACTTTCTGGCTAAGGCCTTGTTCTGTCTTCTTCAAAGTCACTTCAAATTAAAATAGCCATGGAAAAATCAATTTCCACAACTGAATATGTGTATTTCTCTTTCATCTAAATGAAAGGTTTTGGCTGGAATCACAGCCTCCTAAAGTAAGACCCACTGGAAGTGACCAGTAAAAAACCCTAAATATCTTTATATCCCTGCCTTACAGGTTTCCTGACCTGCTTAAGACCAAAGCGATGAGTACACTGAAGGAGGCAAAAGTTCTTGCACCAACATCTTGACATAGTGATAGAAAGCTTTGTCAGCATTTGGGGTATCAGCATTATTTGTGAGGATACCCAGCACTCCTCCCAGCGCTTGGTGTCCTCTCCAGCCATCGGAAATAAGACTTCTGGGACATGCTGCCAGCATGGTTTGCCTAAACCATGTGGTTCCTGCAGAAGGAAAGCAGAATTTCATGAATGAATTTCATGCATCTATACTGGAAAACCATAGATTCTGGTTCTGATTTATTATTTTGGAGGATTCCTCACACATTGACAACAGTACATAATGTGGATGTTTTTCATCCTGATTTTAGTTTGCTCTTCTGAGCACAGGTCCATGAGGAGAGTCTGTGTGTTGTGCAGTAAAGGACCCTGGTGAGAAGGGAACCGTGACCACGTGGGGTATGTGTTTACCTTAGCGCAAAAGAGATAAGCCCTATGTAATTGCAGGAGATGAGATTTTCTTTTGCTTGCACCATTTTTAATATTGTCACCATCAAATACTGGGCAGATAGATTTTATGTCCACAGGCTCCTTTGCACTGAGACATTTTGATAATAGCCTTGACTTTCACATCTAGAACAGCTTCATTGAACTTAGTCCTAGAGGCCTTTTTAAATCATGGTCCCTATAAGAATTTAGCCAGCTAATGGGGAAATAATGACCTGACAATGAGGTAGCTAAAAAAAAAATCCGCTTTCATATATATATATATATGTGTGTGTGTATATATATATATGTGCGTGGGTATGTATTTAATGTATCTTATATGACAGTACATTTTGCTTTTTTCACTTTATGTAATGCTTATAGGAACATTGTAAGGTGTTGCTGCTTTTGCTGCATTCTAACTACGTTTGTTCATAAAATGAAATTGTCAGATAACCACAGCAATTGTGTACAGGTACCTTTATTAACTAAGCTTTTATTACCGGGATTAAGTTTGCTGCCATAAGAGGTCTGTGTACAGTTGTTCAGTAGCTGAGCTGATACATGTAAGTACACAGAGGTCTGTCATTGCAGTCATCTTTTGTGGGACATTTTTTTCTATAAAAATGAAAACTTCGGGAAAAATCCTATTCTGGAAAGATGTTTTGGTTCTGTAAAAGAACTGACATCAGATCAACGATTCCACTGTGCTTTTAAAACTCTGCCATGTCATTTGACAGTGCTCCAAATACCTCCATCATGAGTACCTCAGAGGCATTTCCAGGAGATGGCAGCACATGCCACAGAGCCTGCTCAAAACATAATTCCTCTCTACAGGAAAGGTTAGAAGTTTGCTCCTTAGAATATATGTTCAGAGTCTGCTAAGTCAAGAAATCCAGCCATCAGTCAGCTTCCAGAAGCCTGACTACCACATTAGCCTTCATTTTGCAAAAATTTGGGACACAACTTATGGTTTCCATTGTATTTGGCCTGTATTTACCAAAAACTGGTCATAAGACACCAGCAGTCCACTTTCAGACTGTTATTGTCTGAGTTTGAAAACCAAGTAAAGCTGTGCAACTTAAAGACAAAGCAGAGAAAGTAAGGTAAAGATCTAACTTGTCAGCATAATTATGGTAACAGATCATATTTATTATATATATAGGCCTAAAAGTACCAGACCTTAATTAATAATCAATTGTAATTACTGTTTATAATTAATGGCTTTCCTAATTTGATGGTTTGAAAAATTATCCAGAGGCATTTTCCCCTGACTTTCTTGAGGTGAACTGACTTGATTTTGAAAAGAATTTAACGTTTTGGACATCATCTAATAATCCTTGTATTATCTTTACTTCCTTTTTGAATTTCTTTCATAGGGACCTAAAAATATACAAATGCAGCAATAGCTCAGATCAGTGTGTTGATCTCTAGAGTCTGCTTTGCTGTAGTTTCTTTTGTGCTGTTTCAAGCCAGCAGGAATGGATTTCTGTGCTACAGTGACACTTGAAATACTCCATAAAACTCGATTGTCTTGTGGTGGGTACTGTGTAAGCAGAGTCCAGAGAACTAGATACACTGAGGTGACCAGAGAAACGTCAGAGTTGCTTTAAGAAGAGTGTGTGACCAATATGTTTTTTAATGTATTATTTATCGAAACGAACTTCCTCCCCCCCCAATTTTATGTATTTTAGATGTTAGTTCAAGTTTAAAATGTTTTGTTGTAATTATTGTTTCTTCAGTTTTCAGTATGGTTGACATAGTTGTTTCCTCGGTCTGTTGTGTTTGATGGGTCTGTAAGGTATTTGTTGCTGACACTAGATGTCACACTAAGAATGTTTCTGTTCCCAGAAAGATACAAACCTCTCTGCCAACAGATGAGAACAGCTCTTCCCAGAATGTTCTTTCAGTCCGAATGCTCAAAGTCAGTAGGAGTTTTTGCACTGATTTTGGTACAGTTGAGTTTGTACCCACGATACTTACCTTGATTCACTTCTTGCAAGACATGGACATAGACTGCAAATTTGACAGCCACCTGGATTTGATGTCCTCATTCAGTGTCTGAGGAGCTAACTAAGGGAATTGACATTTGCCTTTAAACATTGCCCGTGTTTTCCAAGATGTGGATATGGAGTTCATTAGGTTTTCCAATACAATATCCTAGTTATGTAAATGAAAGTACAAGTGAGAAGTTCTCAAAACAACATTCAGCAGAACAGATTCTGTCCAGATTTGAATGCACAGAGGTGTAGTGAGAGAGGTGGAAGTGCTAACCCACCAGTAGCAGAAAGGGTTCTTGTGTAGTAATTGTGCAAAGTTCAGAGTCAAAGATTCCAAATTCTTTACTGGGAGCTTCTCCTTATGTAGTTAGTTATAGAAGATCTGATTTTCAAGCTTGTTGAAGTACAGAAGCCTGTGCATTCATGTGCACTTTGGATCAAACACTTAGTGTGGATGTCAAAAGACAGGTTTGTGCCCGAAGAGTTTGCAGTTATGAACAGAGGATGTAGATGGAAAGATGGATGCAACAGAGATCTTTAAAACTCTGTATCTATATTTTATTTCAGCTTTTCATATTTGAGTGAGCAATTTGTTCAAAGGTGTCTTTTGTCAACTTGTACTGATAAATGCAAGAACTTTGTTTTGGAAAGTTTATCTTTTAAAGATAAAGCCTTTATTCATTCCTCCAGCCTGATGTTCTGAGAAAAGGGTTTAAATCCTAAACTCTTGCAATTCTCCAGCAACAGGCAATAGACTCAAGTTGAAAGCACTATAAAACTTGTTTACAAGGACTCGGAGTGAGAAATTGTTTCATTTAAAATGCTGCAGAGGAAGTAGAAGCTGACAGATCCAGAGCCTGCTTTTTTCCCTGCCTCACAGCGGGGATAATGCACTAATGTGAATGTACTGTCACCCCAGAAAGTCCTTACAGCAGCTGTGCATATGTGGGCCAGATAACACAAGAGTGATACAAGGCAACGGACAATACTATTTCCATACCGTTCACCTGCTTCTTCCCAAGTTTTGTGATTTTAAACATTACAAAAAAGGCCTGTGCTAGTTTTTCTCCCATCACTGTCTATCCTAAGAACAATGGTGGGACAGACAGAGCTATGTCCCTTGTTCCTCCTCCTAAGGTAAAACAGGTAGCAAAAAGGGGGAGATAGGTCTCCTAAGTCTATTAGTAATGTGGGGCTCTGATACCTATTTGCTTTGCCTTGAACCACTTTGATACATGGAAAAACTGAAAAAAATGTTGATAGTGAAAAATGCTCAATGTTAGGTTAAAGGTATCTTACATTCTTTGTGCTTGTTTTGTCTTGTGGTCTGTTGGCATGAACTTGGTCTGTGAATTGTGTTTTCACTAGCATAGATTAGATAAGCAGATAGGTTATATGGAACAAAACCTTCCCAGTAACAAATGCAACATAGTGGCAGGTCTCACATTCTGGGATCAAGGTCTGCTGTTTTGCCCATTAGAACAAACTTTGGTTGTATGTATAATAAAAAAATAAAGTTGTGCAGAACTGATCAGGCTAGTGTTCTGGACCCTGGCTCTGCCCATGCTTATTAGTTATTCTGCTGCTTGCTTATGCTGAATCAGACCTAGGCAAAACAGCGTTTTGCAGTGCTCTGCATCCCAAACATTGAAAGATAGTGTTTAAGTGAGAGTCAATGTTTTATAAATATTAAAGAAAAATGAAAACTTTCACTGTCTAGTTTTGTCCTTCTCTATGCAAGGCACATGCTGAACACATACAAGAGGCTTATTTGCATGCTTGCAGGTAATATGGATATAGGAACTGTAGTATATTCAATGCACTCTGCTTTGGATGACAGGAGAAATGCAGGAAGCTGCATAGAACCTAACTACAACCTGAGGTGAGGAAGGAGAAGATGGTCTTACGAGAATCCAAGGGCAGCATTAGTACTGATGCTGCTGCTTTTACTGGTTATTGGTGTGCCACATCAGCTTCTCAGTGCCTCTGGGTTGGGGATGGGGGTTGTTTTTTCCTCGCTAGTGCAGACCCATCAGCAATGAGATGGGAACCAGGAAAAATCCTGTGTTTTTTCTCCTCTGCAGATCACACTACCCTTGGTGGGTGAGGATGGCAGTTCTGCAGGTGATTAGCATGTTTGAGACCATGGCTTAGCTGAAGGAAATTGTGACAGAGTTGCCAGTGCAAGATGTGAGGTGGGATATCTGATGCCTGCTAATTCTCATGCCTAATGCTTTTTTTCTAATCCGAATGAAGAACTACAAAATAAATGCACACAGTAGTATTGTGCACCTAAGACTGTCAGTTTTGGCTCTGAAGTTTCAATAACTGTACCAACCATAATGTGCTTTAGAATATGTCAAATGTGTTCTCATCTCTGCTATGCCTGTTGTGCCCTACTGTGCCTTTGCTCACAATCACAATTATCGTACTGTCCCAAATTTTGAATCCTCTGAAATCCACAGAAGCCCTTCTGTGATGGAGTGGAGGCTCATTATTATATACCTGTTCCTTTTGCTTCCTTGTTCAGTCTGTTTCTTTCACATGCCTGAATTCTGTCTACCCCCTGGCAGCTGCAAAGCACTCATTACAGACCAGTTTCTTCTTGTTGTTTTGGTTCCCTTCTAGTAGCCATCTAGGGGCAAATGCTTCTCAAATCACTGAGTTCAAACAAAACCTTACAACACTGGAGAAAATTGGATTCAAAATGTTTGGCTTGGATCCATTTCTGTATTTCACTCTAGAGCCCTTATTCTTCATTAGCAGTGCATTAGCTGTAACATTTTCCTTGTGCTGCTTCTAGTACCCACTCTTGCCTGTACCAAAGCTCTAAGAAATTGTGTGATACTCTGAGCATTATTACTGCAACCAGTGCAGAGTGGAAACCCAGGCTGACCTGGTCAGCTTCCTTCTGCTGATCAATTCTGACAGCTTTTAGACTGTTTTCTAAAGTGTTAAATTCTCCTGATTTTAGAAAAGCAGCAAAATTAAATGTTATCTAAGGAGCAGTGCCTGGGAGCAGCTCTGAGTCCTGAAATGATGTTTACCAACAATTTAAATCAACACCGCAGCAGGTAATGAAAGCCAAACATGGTATGCTGTCATGTGGCTCTCTGCAGAGCTGACTTTCAACTCAGTATCTCTGCGTGTTCCTTAATCTACCAGCACAGTTCCTGTGTCAGTTATGTTTTTGGTGGCTGATGCTGCAGGCTCTTGCTACTTGTTTCTCTTTGATCATTTTGGAACTTAACTATTTGTATCATGAAACATTTGAACTCATGAGTTAAAGGGTCTCTGCAGAATGCTCAGTTCACATCTGCTGCATGGCGCTCTCATAAGAGATTGAGTCAATCAGACTTCTGTCTTCCATCACACTTTCAGGCTACTTCCATTATATGAAGAAAAGAGGGTAATCTGATAATGAATACAATTCTGTCATGTCTGTTTCTTTGGGTGGCTGCACAGGACAGACCTATAAATATTACCTCACATAATGCTGTGTCATTTCACTACAGGCTGACCTGCAGTGCTAAGTGATGGACTGGTAGGAAAAGTCTGCACATCCACATTGTTCCACCTGTTTCATATTCTCTACCATGTCTGTAAAGTCCTGACTGAGAAGCGTGTGGTGGCTTTACATGCTGACACCCAGATTCCAGGAAGGGGAGAACTCCAAAAGAACATTTGTATTAACAGGATGCTGGATACTGCTGTGGGACCATACCTTACATCTTTATAATGGAAACGAAATCTAGAGAAAGGAGAGGTAAGGGAAACTTCTCAGAACATATTAAATTTAAATTCACTTCTATGAAACCAACTGTCTCCCTAAGAAAACATTTGGGTGAGATTTCCCCTCAGTGCAGAGCATAGCAAGTAGTATGTGAAAGACAGACCAGACACAGTATTCCAAATGAAAATTTGATATTTAGCAGGCTTGCAACCCTAGATTAAAATTTAACACTCAAATTAATTTGGGGCTCAATTTTCTAATTAGAATGCAAGGGCAAAAGGGAGGTCAAATCATCCTTACATAAACATCTTATGTTTAATGTTTAGTGTTTTGATAGGGTTTAGTGTTTGATAGGAACGGTTGGACTTGATGATCCAGTGGGTCTCTTCCAACCTGGTTATTCTGTGATTCTGTGATTCTGTGATCTTTTCTCAAAGGCAGTTTCATACTATTTGCAAATACCTTGCAATGCATTGAGTTTAAAGAAAACAAAAAAATACATCTTGCAGATTGCTATTTAATCCTCCTTAATTCTTCTTTCCCTATTTTTTTTAGCTATATGGCTCTGTTTCTCACTATGATTCTTATCTTTTAGCAGAATTCCCTTTCTGATGCTTATAGTACCAGTAATTTCCCCACTTAATATTTTCTTCTGCTCTCTGCCCCACAGAGACCCCTTTTTGTTTCTCATTTAGCTGTAAAGGCAATGCTTCAGTTTGATCAACTAGTTTTGTGATCCCTGACCTATTGTGTGATATATTGTAAGTAGAATCTTAGAAATACATTTCTGTTTTGATCACCTGAGAAATGTTCAGAACTATGTATGTTCAGTCTTTAGAAATCCTTTCATGTGTGGGTACATGAGTATTTTCCCTTCTGGCTTGAAATGTTTCCAGCCTGCCAATTTTTAAAGCACTCAACAAAACAGTTGGAAGAAACAGATGATCTTTTTTTTTGCCATTGACTTTTTCCTGTGATTTGGCACAGTTGCCATCAATGAAAAGGAAATGTAGAAACAGGCGAACAGATTGCATCCATTTTAGAGTCCCAGGATTGTGGCTTAAGAAGACATCAAGTACCATCTCCTTTTATTTTTTAACTATTTTTCCTCCCCTACTTAAGAGTGCCTAGAAGAGTGTTCCCATTTTGGTGTATTTCATAATCTTTTTTAATTAGGCACATAAGTGCCCATAAAAAACCTCGTAGACAACCCAAAGCACGGAGCAGCACTTTTATGTAACCCTACTGCCGATGGCAATCTGCCACCTCCTGCCCCTACTCATCTCCTCTGACTGATCATTTTGGCACCGCCTTAGTTTAACATGAGAGTTATTTACTTAAAAGACAACATTTTGCTTTTCGGAGTTAAATTTTCCCTGATTATATTTTTTTCCACTTCTGTTAACTTGGCTTAGGATGTATGCTGGTCATGTCTGTACCTGTTACTTATTGTTTGGCACGATGCTGTTTCTTTGCTGGCACTGTGTGTCCTGTGTAGTTGTTCTGCTGCTTTGACCTTGAAGTCTGGCATTTCAGAGGCTTCCAGATGCCAATTCTTCACATAGTCAGTAGGAATCTGTGGATGCCTCACTACATTTTTGTGTTCAGTTCTACTGTGGCAAGACGGCAGACTGAACATGAGCCAGCAGTGTGCCCAGGTGGCCAAGAAGGCCAATGGCATCTTGGCTTGTATCAGAAACGGTGTGACCAGCAGGTCCAGAGAGGTTATTCTCCCTCTGTACTCGGCACTGGTGAGACCGCTCCTCGAATACTGTGTTCAGTTCTGGGCCCCTCACCACAAGAAGGATGTTGAGGGTCTGGAGCGAGTCCACAGAAGAGCAACGAAGCTGGTGAAGGGGCTGGAGAACAGGCCTCATGAGGAATGGCTGAGAGAGCTGGGGTTGTTTAGCCTGGAGAAGAGGAGGCTGAGGGGAGACCTCATTGCTCTCTATAACTACCTGAAAGGAGGTTGTAGAGAGGATGGTGCTGGCCTCTTCTCCCAAGTGACAGGGGACAGGACAAGAGGGAATGGCCTCAAGCTCTGCCAGGGGAGGTTTAGGCTGGACATTAGGAAAAAATTTTTCACAGAAAGGGTCATTGGGCACTGGAACAGGCTGCCCAGGGAGGTGGTTGATTCCCCTTCCCTGGAGGTGTTTAAGGCACGGGTGGACGAGGTGCTAAGGGGCATGGTTTAGTGTTTGATATGAATGGTTGGACTCGATGATCTGGTGGGTCTCTTCCAACCTGGTGATTCTATGATTCTATTCTATGATTCTAAAACCAATCCTATCACATAGGTAACGGGAACACAGGCATTTCAGAGAAAGACTCAGTAGCACGTGGTGTCATAATCTTATACAAGTGATATTTCTGAAAGAAAAGAGGAGAAATATTTTGAAGGAGGCAGCACTCTGGAGTATTTCTTTCAAATGTAAGATCATGAATACCTGTATCTGCACTGCCCTGGTAAGCACAGCTGGTTTGCTGTCTCAAGGGTGCTTTTTCTGACTTTTATACTTATTGAGTATATGGAATGCCAGAAGGAAAACAGAGGACAAGCTGGTCTTTGCAGAACTCTCTGCTGTGCCCTTTCAGACCCCCTGAATGCCCCTTCTTTGGGAGTACCCAGATCCTCCCTGGAAGGAGCACCAGTGGTCCTCCTATTCCATGATAAAGAGTTACAGAGTACATAGCTTCCTTCAGTGTTAGGTTGACTGCACAGCCACACAGAAACAGTGTACCAGGCAGAAGAATTTTTCTCTGTCTTACAGAACAATCTCACCTGAAACTCTTTAAGCAAGAGTTTGTTTCATCTCAGCCAGCACCGAACCAGTGCTTTCTAAAGAAACATAAGCCCCTTTCTTTACTCATTCCTGTACCTACATATTTGTTCTCATCTACACTCCAAAAGTCATTCAGAGATAGTCCACTTGCAAGCTTGAGTGTACATGTGTGAGTGATTGGCAGGTATAAGGATTGAAATTCTGTGTTTATTGGGCTAATAGGTGGAACATAAATACATATTCTTGTAGTGATTGAAATGTTCTACAGCTGGAGGGACTATCTCCAGACTTGACAGGGTAGGGTGCTCACAGTGTCTTTGCAATTGCCTGCTAAACAAATGGCATGATGCAATTTTCATTTTTTCAGCTGCTTATTTAGGTTTAGTTCAGGAGCAATGGATGTTGTCAGAGGTGAACCAAAACTGAATGCATATCCATCTCTTAGGCAGTTGTCTGAGTACTTGTGTTTACAAGCAGTACACCGTCAGCCTTGTTTTTACTTTGAATGAACCCAGATGTTTAAGTTTTGAATGAAGTTCTTCCCACTTACTTTGAAATTGTGGACCTGTTTTTCTAAATGCAATTAGAGAATGACTGTGACTCAACTCCAGTTTTCATACATTTGAATACCTACACATTCTCCAGTGTCTTTGGCTTCAGTTAGTTATACTGATTCAAGTTTATAGTTTTGCATTAAAACCGGAAGTGTATTAGCAGCACCTTAAAAACTAAGATTGCCTTATTGAAATTACATTCGTTTCAATGTGGATTTCAACAAGCAGATGCCTATGCCATCAATTTATGTGCATGGGCGAGTACAGCTAGTGCAAATGGCTTGAGCTAATAATAAATTAAGTTTACATTTTCTTTTGAATCTTTGAGTTTATGAATCTTGAACATTGCATTCGTTGGTTTTATATTGGTAACTTAATTTTTTGTACATGTGATGTCCCAGCTTCCAAAATGGATCACGGGCATTTTCTCGCTCAGAGGTGTATCTTTATGTTTCATGTGTTTGTCTTCCACAAAACAATCTAGTCTTTTTGAGACCGTGGAGACTTTTGGTATCCATGATATCCTACGACAAGGATTTCAACTAGACATACTGTCCAGAAGTCTCTTGCCTGGGGCTGGGTTGAGTGGGGGGTTGCAGCTTACCAAACTATTGGTCATTTTTGTTTGTTTTTGTTTTTACCACTGTGAGGCACTGAGTCAACATTTTTAGAGAACTAATTACTATAAGTCTGAGATTTTGTTCTTGAATGGTATTAGCTAGCTGAGAGCTTTCTCATTCACTTTACGAAGTTAGAATTGTTTGCTTTTTTTCCTGGCATTAATTCACATTTGTCTTTATTGAATTTCATTTGGCATTTTATTGCACACTATTGTGAAGTCCTACTGCAACTCTTCTTAGTCAACCTTCATTTTTTTGTCTGTGAATGATTTAAACTTTGTCACTTTGATACTCATGATCATTTATGAATATGCCAAATCATATAGGTTTGAGTATATGTCTCCCATGGGGACTCCACTGGTGACTCCTCTCTTCTGTACAAATTAACCATTTGCTGTACCTTTTGGTCAGCCAATTAGCTATATGAAGATGTTTCTTCTAGGAAGGCAGCTTTTCTCTCTAGGAACTTTCCAAGGGAGTCTTTAGGGATGTCTTCTGGACATCTAAACAGTTACATCCACAAGATTCAGATACCTCACTTAACTTCTTCACAGAACTGTCATAGATACGTGAAACATTACTTCCCTTCATATCTGCTCTTCTCAAATATGTCATAGTACTTACTCCCAACCATATGCAGTGAAACAGGTCCTGAGTACCAAAGCACCTCAAAGGAAAAGTGTTGAAAATAATGTAATGAAAATATCATGATACTATATACATAATGTAATGCTTTTAAACTTAAAAGAAGAAATTGTAACATTAATTTTTAACATATTTTAAAATCTTAAGAAACTCTAACATACGGTGAGTGCCTAATATTATTTAAGAATCAGAGGTAAGCTGTAAAGAAAAGAGGCTGTCACATCTACAAGTGGGAACCTCAATATGAGTCAGAGCCAGAGAAATGCTGCCTGTGGCATATCATCACCAATGTAAGACTACTTTAATATAAATATCGTATTTGGCTTCTTATCATAGAATCATTTAGGTTGGAAAAGGCCTTTAAGGTCATCAAGTCAAAGCCTTAACCTAGCACTACTTAGTCCACCACTAAACCATGTCCTGAAGGGCTGGGAACTCAATTACTTCCCTGGGCAGCCTGTTCTAATGCTTGACAACCCTTTCAGTGACCTAACGTCTCAAACCACCCAGTCTAAACCTCCTCTGGCACATTTGAGGCTATTTCTCCATGTCTTTTTGCTTGCTACTTAGGGGAAGAAACCAACACCTGCCTTGCTACAACCTCCTTTCAGGTAGTTATACAGAGCAATAAGGTCTCCCCTGAGTGTCCTTTTCTCCAGACTAAACAACCCCAGTGCCCTTAGCCACACCTCACAGGACTTGTGCTCTAGACCTTCCACTGGCTTTGTCGCCCTTTTCTGGACACGCTCCAGCATCTCAATGTCTGTCTTGCAGTGAGGAGCCCAAAACTGAACAGTACTCGAGGTGTGGCCTCACCATTGCTGAGTACAGGAGTACAGGGACAAAATAATTTCCCTAGTCCTGCTGGCCACATCATTTCTGATACAAGCCAGGATGCTTTTTTGCATTCTTGGCCAGCTGGGCACACTGCTGACTCACATTCACCTGCCTGTTGACCAATACGCCTAGGTCCTTTCCTGTCAGGCAGTTTCCAGTTATTCATCCCCAAGCCTATATTGTTGCATGGGACTGCTGTGTCAGATCCTGCACTTGGATCACTTGACCTTGTTGAAACTCATGCAATTGGCCTTGTCCCATTGTTCCAGCCTGTCCAGATCCCTTTGCAGTGCTTTTCTTTCCTCAAGCAGTGAAACACTCCTGCCCAATTTGGTATCACCTGCAGACTTAGAAAGGGTGTACTCAATCACCCCATCCAGATAATTGATAAAGAAGTTAAGCAGAAGCAGCCCCAACACCGAGCCCTTGGGAACATCACTTGTGACTGGCTGCCAATTAGATTTAACTCCATTCACCACAGTTCTTCGGGCCCAGCCAGCCAGTTTTTTACCTCATGAAGAATATACCTGTCCAAGTTGTAAGCAGCCAGTTTTTCCAGGAGAATGCTGTGGGAAATGGTGTCAAACACTTTACTGAAGTCTAGGTAGATAACAGCCACAGGCTTTCCCTCATCCACTAAGCAGATCACATTGTCATAGAAGGAGATCAAGTTAATCAAGCAGGACTTGCCTTTTCTTTTCTTCGTAATGCCTATTTCCTTTGATTCTTTTTCCCTTAGCATTTCTATTTTTGCCTGTGTATGTTGAACACTTAACTTACAAGCCATAATAAAGCATTCAGATATCCAAGTGCAAGGTCTGCAAAAGTCTGTCTGTGTTACTGTGTCTCCTTTAGCTGTCTTTGTGTACTTTTCATGCTTCTTGTTTGGGCTAGAAGCAATCTGCTCTGTGCTTTTGCAGTACTTCATGTAATGGGGTCATGGTCTTTAGCAAAGTTCCTAGGCACTACTGAAAGTTTTTCAGGGTTTATCCAGATGCCCTCTACTTCTCTTCACTGTTACAGCATTTTGTGAAGTACAGTATTACCCCTCTGACGTTCCCTGCATGCCTTCTGGAAGCACATACTGTTTGCTGACACCGAGGTAATTTTAAGTGAGAGGTTATAGCCTGCAATGCTTATTTCAGCTGTTTCATAATTGTGTTCCTTTAGCACTGGTCCTGGAGTTTTGTTGCTACCTATTATCTCGCTCTGACCAAAACCTTTTTCTATTCACACTTCAATTAGAGACAGTACTGTGGTGCAGCTGCTGTTGCGCTTCAGGGTGAGACTGTACCTGAGTTCCTGCGTACTGAAGAGTCCTATATGCCAGAGATGGACGTGAAACCTTCATCTAACTTTTCTCCTGTGGCCTTGCCTTGTGTTCTTCATTATACCTTCATTGCCTATTAGACTTACAGACAATCTGATCAGCTTCCTCTTCCTTGTGTATTTTAACAAGATTTATTATTAGTTTTAAAACTTCTTTCTCATTTTTATTGGTCCACCTTAGAGAATTTTTACATTTAACCCACCAATGTTTATTTTTTTGTTTTCCTTGTTTGGAAGTAATGTCAACTCTTTTAAAGAAAGCCATCTTAATCTAACAGGCTTCCTTGGCCAAATGTTTAACCCTACTAGTCTTTCCTGGATATTTGAGGGGCCAGAGGAAGAGGGAGAAAGGTTTTAGTAGATGCTGAAGGGGCTTTATCTCTTCGTATTTCAAGACTGCAGAATTGATTTTATGGCATCATTAAGCAAGATTTTAAATACAGATTCTTATCAAAGAGGGAAAAAATAATACTGGACTTTTTGAGCATGTATTGTTCTTTTAGCCCTCATCCCCTTGAGTGCCATTTAAAGTTTTCCATTTAGGATCCAGTGTAGAAAATCCCCAGAACCTCTCCTGCATAGGAAAGGAAAAGACAAACAGACTCTTTCAGACAGCCAGGGCAATATCTTGTTTTGTCTGTAGTGGCTCTGTCCTGTGGCATTGTCTTTGAGCTGCTTCCTCAGTTTTGCAGTGAAGACAGAATCCACGATGCAAATGTGCAGTTACTTAGGGGCCTACTTCACACCTGAACACTGGCCAAAAGAGATGAAAGCCAATTTCTCTTTCTAGACACTGCTCAAAATGTCTATCTGGTTTGCTGGAAGCAACTTGGCAATGAGCATTTGCTATTTTACCTCAGGTGCAAACACACTGGGAGAGGGATTTATTTTTACTGTGTGTGTGTACAGCAGCTAGTATAGTAGAGTCCTGATTTATGGCTGAATACATAGGTACCCTTGTAGGCTAAATAATGATACAATTTTTTTTTGTAGCAGGAACTATGGCAGGGGGCATTCACAACTGCCTGTATAATTTCCCCCACTTGTAACTATGTTTCGCTACAAAGAACCGCGAGATTGAAGGTTTCTTTACAAGTTAAGGATAATAAGTGAGAGAGAGCACTCTATACCCTCTCATCACAGCTGTTTTGCCACTGGCTGTAACATTTTTCTCCCTCTCCCATTTCTCTTCAGTCATCTTTCAATTCACCTTGAAAGGCACAAAGGATTAGGGATGGCAATAATAACTCTTTAAATTGGCAGTGGTGATACTAATAAACTAGCACTGTTATAGCTCAGTGCTGCTGCCAGCAACAAAAATCCATATTCTGGTCTCCTGAAGTATTCTACATTCCCACAACATTCCCACCACACCAAAGTATAGCCTGATTCGATTGTTCGTCTCTGCACCTGCTTATTTTCCTGATAGGTAGCAGGGGACAGGAGTGAGAAATGATCCTCCTTACTATTTGAGAACAGAGTCCCCCATCAACAGAATTTTTTGCTCATTAAATACAGATACATTTACCTAAATGGGAAGAATTTTCTCATCAGTTGCCAGTTTCAGAGCCCATATGTAATGAAGGTCTACCATCAAACGTGGAACGATAACTATCATACTGTTACTGCAGCTTGTCATGATTTTCATTACTCCCATAATCTACAGAAGGATTTTGTTACCTGCCCAAGAGAAAACAGCAAGTCGTTACTCAGGATGCTGCATGTGCAAAAGGGAGAGGAAATTGAATAAATAACTGGCTTTTAAGGATGCTTTTGAAAGCAGGAAAATGAAGAATTGAGAATGTTGTATGGAAAACTAATTTTCCTGAAAAGAAAATAATGATTTCTAGGGGGTCAGAGAAGATAAGAAATATTTATGCAAGATTAAATTTTAATCTGCCAATAATCTATATAAGCATGCTTTTATATGGACCATGCAAAAGTGTTTTTAATTTTTTTAATCTGTGTGACTTAGTTCATTGCATTAACATAATAAATATAGACTTGTTTTCCTACAGCATATAAAGGAACTGCTTATTTTTGTCAGGAAATATTTTTTTTTCTCAGTACTGGCTGAGTTTGTGCTGGAATGTGGCTTGGCAGATTTGAACAGCTGAGAGTGTAAGAATTCCCCTATGTTTGTCCATACAAGTCTTGACAACTTTTAATTAAATGTGTTTGTGTATCAGATCTCATAATGGCCCTCTGATACGATTGGGGCCCCTTGGTACTATGGTAATAAACTCAGGAATATTTGACAGGGTTTAAATGGTTTCAGGAGATACAATATAACAACTGCTAGAGCACACCATGGCCTGTCCCCTGCCATACCCAGGCTCAGTGTTTCTAGGCTTGAAAATTGTTGTTCCTTTTCTGTCTTCTCAAGCCCAGGACGCAGCTGTTGGTATTTCTACTGACTCCCAATGCAACTTGTGAAAAAACATAGGGTGCAGCAATGTGGGCCAGTTAAGACAAACATCTAGGAAATGATGTACCCATTAAGGCAGAGGGTTTGCCTGCCTTTTCCTGGCAGAATTGGGTGGATGGGGAGCTCCAGAGCCTGTTTCACAGAAAGCATCCCTCAGCTGCCCTTGTACACCAAATTGTGATCAATTCGGGATGCTCCTAGAGTGCCGATGGTTCTGCAAGAGGAGACTGTTGACGGTAGTCATGCTACTGTTATAAATCAAAACCAACCAATTTATCGTCTTCTGCTGACGAGGAAATTGAGCACTGCTTGCAGATACTGCAGTATCTGTAGTTTTTTAAATTAAAAATGAAACTCCAGGTACAGCTTGAACAAGGTGGAGATTCAAGTCTGGCTGTGGACCAGCTATTTGACTCTCCATGAACAGGAAAATAAAATAACAATTTAATGCAGTTTTTACGCTTGGGATTTTATCTTGCACAATTTACGTGGGAAGCAACTCCTTTCAAAATAGAGCAGTCACTAATAGATATCCTCAGTGTTGCAATCCTATGGCTCCAGGCTTACATGCAGTTTTGTTTCCAGGTGTAGTGGTCAGAGACAAACCATTATGAATACAGATACCGATAGTAACTGTGCTGGGGAAGCACTATAAAGAACAGAAATGCAAGACTAAACAAACTTATTTATGCTTAAGAAGAGGGAGTAGTACCAAGCTTGTTGAAAAATGTCAGGTAGAGGGTTCTTGCAGGTAAATTCAAAGCTATATGAGATATAAAAATTCCTTTTTAAATTTAAATACACCATTTGCTTTGCTATAAAACCTGATACTATCATTGTCATTCACCATTATTCAAGGCTGTCTCTAAAACAGGACAAGAATCATACCAAGCTATAAGGGACCAAAACGATGAGCACTTCAGAGGCTTGAGAGTACGTATGTTAGGGGTAAAGATGGAGATATTTGAAAACAGATAATGTGAATTCATTTAATCATTAAAAGCAGAAACACAGTATTAGAAATTACAGTATTGGTGCAACTTACAGCCCTTCCTTGCTCCTGTTTGTCTGTTTTGTGTTATCATTCACTATATTATTATATTACTACAAGATATTTCTGGTTATAGCTTTTTTTATCTTAAGGAGAGAAGTAGAGAGATGGAGTAGCTATAGAACTAACATAGGGCACTTTGAAATCAGATTGAGTTTTCTGGAATATCTTCCTTTCTCATATGATATTCTACTGTATTGGGAAGTAGCTTTAAGAGACGTAAACCATCTGTTAGGTTGGGTTTATTTTTAATTTCCAAATTAATTCCTAGAAAATGCTTGTATGTATGTTACAATGTAGCTGTTGTCTGGTTTTTAGCTAGTCAATGTTCAGGTCTAAAGCTTGGTGTAATTTATCATCCTTGCATTGAAACCTAGTTGAGTCACTTCCTTCCCAAAATTCTTCATTCTTCTCTGTGTGCCTTCTGTTGCATATTGCCTTTTTTTTTTTAAAATCAGTCTCCTGTTTCTTGTTGCAGCATTACCTTCTACCTCTTTCAGGCATACATGTTTGGTCGGACATTTTTTTCTATGAATTATTCCTGCCTTGCTTTTCTTGACTGTCATCTTCCTTCATCCATCTGCACCATATCTGATCTTTCACAGGGACCTAAGCGACTTAGATTATTTAGAGATAGAAAGATCTCATTTAGTTTATAGTTAAACTTCCTCAGCTAAGGTCCCTCTCACAAAAGCAATTTTATATAAATGAATAATAATACATCATTATTGATCCACAAATAAAAGTACAGAGATAAACTTGATGACCAATAGGTCTTTTCTATATCTAACTTTTATTAACGACCTCTAAAAAATGCACTGCGCCTTAAGTCTTAATGCTTAATCATGCTAGTATCACTACACAGAAAACGTGTATGTTCCATCTGGAGTATTACAGAATTCAAGAGAAAGACTAAACAAATTCTACATTTAATTCAGTCTTTTCTTGAGAACAATAAAGTAAATTAAAATCAATGATTGATTGTCTTTGAGAACATTATCATCAGGGCTGAATATATAAACAATGCACCAAATGAAAAGCTATTTAATCACATTCTTTCCTCTGTGTGTCTCAGGCAGTCTATTGTGAGACAATAAATGCCATTTATTTTATTCAAGAGAGGAAAAGAAATGCATTTATTCAGTTTGACTCACTCTCCCATTTTAGAAATGCCTGATTTTCTTTGAAGTTTATTTATCTAAGAAAATGTATAAAAATATTTTAAAATGTTTAAAACCACTTAGTATTGTATATAACTTCTACGAGTATCTTAAGAAGACTTAGTGCAGGGCATCTGTCTTCATTCAATAAAGCATACAGAGTCCCAGGGAGTTTGAAATACTCTTCCTCAGTGCCCAAGAGTGGAGAGCTAGTTAGTCCTTCCACAAGATGCTTTGGCCTGTTTTGTGTTCTTTTCAGTTGCATTACAGATTTCATTTGACTGTTATTTTAAAATGGTCTTTGCCTTATATTGTCATATGTTAGTGCCTTTACATTCACTGTGTCAAGCCCCTCTGGCCCTCAAGGCCTTTTTTGACAAACTGTGCTCAGCTTGCATAATTTTATGTGTCTGTACAAGGCTATTGCTAATGCATAACTGAGGAGTCCATGGGAATTACTAGTATGAAATGCTATTTCATGGGTGGATTTTAGGAAATTTAATATATTGATTTTTTCATGTGCATTTCATTCAAATAAAAATGATAACTGCATTACAAAAATGCACAGAAGAGACATGATTGATTGTTCTGAAATAAACTCATTTGAAAATGAAGGAATAGATTTCACAGTGGTAAACGTGTTTGTGTGGATTTTAACTTGTTGATTTAGGAAAAGCACTTTTAACCAAGCAAGCATTTGCTGTTCTGCAGACCTGAGTTTTTCTCCTCAGCCAACTAGTACTGAATCGGTTATAAAGTTTGGTAGTAGGATGTATCTGTTAGGATTCCATTTATTTTCTTTAATTTCTAGGAATGGAGAGGTAATCAAATGTGAAAGTGATTATATGGGATCATATAGGAAAGAGAATCTAAGAGCTTAAAAGGAGTTCACAAAGCTGGTAACATCTGATCATTCATCTTTATTGTCCCTCCCGACATAAACAAAGAGGATGTGGATCACTGAAATTTATATTTTGTGCTGTTTGTGCATTTGGGATTTCAGTGGTTGTTAACTGACCAGATACCTCTTTCCCCCCTTAAATCACATTGCCTCGTCTGTGTGAGGAAGCAGTAGAAGCCTTCCCTGCTTTGGCAGCAAGAAGGTATGGAGACCAAACTCCTGACATCTCCTGAAGTATGTACAGCTGAGAATTTCCGACCCCCTGCCTTATATAAATATGGACTATTTAAGAAGAAGGAGAACTGACTGATGAGTGTTCTGGCACAAAGTGACTTGAAAGAGCTAGAAAGCTATCTTTCAGTACACAGTGACCCTGAGGGGGAATCAGAAAAATAATGGGGAAGAGGCAATACAGACACTATGAAATCAAAGATAAAGAGTTTACGTTTGATGGCATATTTGGGCCTGCATGTAGTGAACTCTTTTTACATTTTTTGTTGCTTGATACTCTTTTTGACAGTATAAGGAGGACACTGGTGTGTTTTATGAGGGTGATCTAGACCTGCAACTGTCATTAGGGAAGCTGTAGGGCCAATCTGATTCTTTTCAGATGGACTATATTATGGCAAACAACTATATTGTGAAATAGGTTATATATAAGGAAAGAAAGGATACAAAAGGGGATGGAGTCAGCCTTTTAGACCAGTTGAAGTTTAGCGAACAGCTAGTGTTTTAGCTAGGTTTTGACTAACTGTCAAATCTTTGAGATCTGCTGGTTTTGTAGAAATTCAGTTCCTGTTTCAGAATCTTGAAACCTCTCTCACTGAGAAGCTATAGGCACACTTCTATCCTCAATAGTCCTGTTGTAAAGTGTGTTCATTTCTTTGCACTTCCTGGAAAATAGCGCAAATTTGATTTTCCAGTCTTATACGAGAAGTGAGCTCCAAGAAGGATGAGGGCTTAGAGGTCACAGCTCAGCTAGGGTCCCCCTTGTGTCACCACAGTCATTAAAATCCAATGCAAATGAGAACAGTTTAAATTATTCTCATCTGCTCTGCAGTCAAATCTGACTTCAGCTTTCTCAGGCTAGTGGCGGGAAGGCAGCAGAGAAGTGGTTGAGAATTGCTCCTCCTTTCCTCCTAACTGCTCATCATGCGGCTGACAGTACAGAGCATGCTGCCTCCTAATCCTGTGAATATAAAGCTGGGTTCCCGGTATTTCAAACATCCATAATTATGCACTTAAAATGTATTGTTTCCAGATGGTAATGCAACCAGTTATTTCAAACAATGAAAAATCCAGTGATTTAATTGTTTGTGACAGATGACTAGGAAAGCTGAAGGACTTGAAAAACATAAAAAAGAAAAAAGCTATATGAAGCCATTGGTAAATTTTAAATAGAAGTAATTTTGGTAGAAATATGGGACCATAGCCTTTCCTGCAGTTACAGATTTGAGGAAATGGAAATGTAGAAGTTCAGAATAATTTCAAACACTTCTCACATGCACAGATATGATTAAAGGTTGAATGAACAAAGGAAACTGCACATTTTTCTTTGTGAATGCAGAATTTGGTTCTAAGGCTAGAACAGTGGATGAGCAGGTTTTTTTCAGTTTCATTGTTCCCTGCAGCAGGTTGATTACAGCAAGAACACCTTGAAATTTCTATGTATTTCATGAACCCAGAATCACCATCAGCACAAGCAAACACATACAGAACACATCTCTTCATCAGTCCTTGTCAGTAAATTCTTTTGGTCAAATGTGACAGTTCAATAATATGATTTTACAAATGTAAAGAATGCTGCTTCACTGTACGGATTTGTAACATGCTGTGTCCTCGTGATCTACAGGTCACAGTATTTAGCTGTCTCAAGGATACATCCTCTTTACCATCATGCAATGGTAATTAAGACAATAAGGTCATACTGCATTATGAATTCTCACTTTTCCCTAATGCTGGTCACCTGCACAAGTGGTGAGAGCAGTTCACCAGTCTTATAGCCTTCTTCCTGTTTTCCCTTTCTGAGAGCATCAATGTGAGTAGTCTACAGGTCAGTGCACTGTCTGCGGAGTCCCTGGGTGAATCCTCACAGCCCTATGACCCTTCTGTCACCACAACAGCGTTACTCTCATCAATCAGTGGGCTTCCTACTTTGGTGGACACACATCTGACCCCATGACTGACCACGCAAGGAACCATCCATCATGTCATACCTGTAGTCTTGACTGAAAGAGCATCTGTCACATAATGGGGGTGAGGTTTTGATCATGTGAAACATAATTTAAGTTTGTGGAAAGAGGTGGAGTGATTATGTGGCTTAAATGCCTCCACAAGAAGCTATGTGGCTTGTCCTGCCCAGAGGGCCATAAGAAGTGAACTTTTCTATGCACTGTAACTTTATCAGATAGCTATCAATTGCTTTGTACATTCTAAATCACAAGTGATTTCTTATTTCCATCAAATACGTGTTTTAAGCTATCACTTAGCAAGTGTTCCAGTATACACAAACAATAAAGACAGTACATTTCTTTTACTGAAAAGTATATATTTTCTTTGTTTTCATTGTTAATGGGCATATTTGTGGAACAAGAAAAGTCATGCAGCCAAAAAGTGCACAGCTCACTCGGAGCAGAAGCAGCCTGGAGGTGTATGCGTTCTCCTATTCTTTTCTTACAGCAATTTTAAATGAGATATGAAGACTCAGGATTGTACCAACAAATAAGGGCCCCTGGGACAGTTAAGAGAGTCACAGATCAGGAATGATGTGACTACACTCCCTTTCCAGGCAGACAAATACCAGCTGCCAGGAAAGCAATGGCATAAGACATGCTAAGCCAGTTCTCTCCATTAATTGGCTACCCCAGCTTAGAGCTGCTTTGTGTCGGCAGCACAGTGCTAACCAGCTGCAGCACAAATCTGGATTTGGTCTCCACATCTCTCCACAAAAGCTGCTCTACTGATTGCACCACTATTGGCTTTTAAACTATTTACTACTCGAGACTTCATTACCAGCGAATACTACAGCCACGGTAACAGTGCGGTGTTTGATTGTCTTGTTCAAGCCTTCCAGTCTGTGTAGCTTTATCTGCGTTGGTTCTGTTAGCATAGGCAGAAATAACCTAACAAAGTCAGAATGTGATGCTTTAACATTGCAGTGCTGCAAGCCATATAGCGTTGCTGCCAAAAGGAACAGCCTTGCCCTTTCCCCTGTTCCCAAATGCTTGTTCTTGTCCCTGTGTTGCTCCCTGCCTGCTACGAGCATAACTATCTGCATCGCCAAGCAATGAACTAAAAGGGGGGAATGGGTCCACTTCAAAGTTAACTTAAAAGATAATACAGTATTGATTCATTTTAATCCAGATTAATTTGAACTGTTTTGCTGTTCAGCAACGAGGCTGTCTTTGTCAGCCTAAAGAAGAGGGCAACTGGGAAGGCAGCAGTTTGTATTTAGAAGCAGATGAAGGGCAAGGCTGCTATTCTCGCCTTACACTTTTCTTGGAGATGTGGTACAAATGTGATCCTGTTCTCAAATGCCCATAAAATGACACTATTATTCTATTCTTACTGCTCTAATCTCTCAATCCTCGCTTGAGGTCTGTTTAAAAGCATCCATTAAGGTGTTTTCCTTGGCCCTTGTAATCTGAAGTTTAACATGGAGTACGAAGCTCTATTCTTCTTGGTTTGATCATACCAATGTTCAAGAACTGAAACATGCCTATTGACAATGCATAACACAGAAAACATACTCTGCAGGAAACTGTCTTTACAGAGGAATAAATACAGTGTAAGCTCCTTTTACATATGAACAGAACATCATTTGGATGTGCAGTGATACTAGTTTCCTGGTTAACTGCTTACTTAACCAAAAAGCAATGACCACTCCCTTTTTTTTTTTTTGCTTTCTGAGATGCACCTAGTTAAAGAGACCATGGGCTTGCTGGAATATGGAAGAATGTGAATATGCAGATGTGAAAAAAAGCTGCACTATTCTACCACACAGGCTTTAGGTTCCACCACTCACTTGTTTCTTATATATTTTTAATCATTATTATTATTGTCCTTTCCTTTTGCTGACCTAAGTTTTACCTTTTCCTGATTCCCTTCCCCACCCCACCGAGAAGGTGGGGGGGGGGGGTAAGTGATCACCTGTGTGGTGTTCAGGTGCCTGCCACGTTAAACCTCAATACTATTGCAAAAGGAAGACTAGTGAGCATCGTCCCTCACCTGGAGGAGCAGAACTTGTAGAATGAAAAGATACCATCTTTTTCACAGCTGCTTCTCTTTTATTACTTTCTTAATAATTCTGCTTTTTTTCTGCCAGAAAATGGCTGATCAAACCTGGTAATGTATTTACATAAAAGCAAACATTTCATATTAAATTATATATCTGTTTCAGAATTCAATATTTACAGTAGCATTCGAGCAACAGGTGTTCCCTCATAGACAAAAAACAGTGGAGCTGCGTATGATGAGTCCCTGTGTGCCCCTAGCCTGGCTCAGATTACCTTTTGGTTCCTTACGGCTAACAAAAACCTTCACAGGCATGAAGAGTGAACCACAGGTAGGTCAAATTCATATCCAGAAGTTCACTGCAGTTTCATTATGATACTGTTAAGTTCCATGTTCCTGCTGAAAAGATGACATTTTCTGTTGAATTGTGACATTTGAAAATACAAAACTAACACATTACACTTCTGAAGTATTCGAATCAGCAAACAAGTGACAGACACAGATATTTCTGGTTTCATTGGCTCTTGCAGCAACATTATACAAATTGTTATTTGTTCCCAAGTTTTAATCCCCTTTTTTTTCCTTTACATACGTGAGCAGATAAGAAAAGCAGAAACATGAGCTGTTTAAAACAACAGCACAAAACCTTTTTTTGAAGGTTAATATTTTATGTTTACTATGGGAACATTTTTTGAGACAATAATTAAGAGCCAAAAAAGGATTGCTTAGCAGATCCCTTGAAGCTGTATATGGATATATCAAGACATATCATAAAACTTTCTTAAGGATAAATAGCAGACTGTGATACTAGACACAAAAATGCAAACATGACCCTTGTATCAGATTAGCACTTTTAAAACATTGTGTGAAAACCCAACACAAAAGGCAATCTCAGATAAACATGTAAACGTCTTAACATCCATAGCAATCACTGCATCTGTATACAACTTTGTTGACTATGGTACTGAAAAAGAACTGGGATGCCAGTTAACAATCACAGCACAGTAAATTTGTTGTGGTGCATTAGAGAATCTGGCCCAGTGTGCATCACAGTTGTTTAATTCATCTAAGGTTGGCAGGGTTTCTTTTTTACTTAAATGTATTCACACCCATGCAAGCTGTCAAATTGGAATTATACTTAGGGGCTTAGACAGAGCTGCAGCTGCAGCAGCCATGGGGACAGAGAGAGGCGGGACTTGCACCATTCCCTCTCCTGCTGCCCAGGACTAAGAAAGATCCCCCCCACTTAGCTGCTGGCCTGGTCCTGTCCTCCCTGAGCATTGATTAAACATCTGCATGACCTGGCTGTTTTTTAGACCTTACATTTCATACAATCGTAAATGACTTAGGGACACCATTTTCATTCAGCAGTGGGTAAAAATCAGGTAATGAAAAGAATATTCCTACGGCTTTAAATGACCAAGATATCATCTACTACCACAGCTCTATTCGGTCTGTTGATAAAGCAAACTCCTCATTAGTGCTGGAAAAATTATTTGCAGTAAAGCATTTATTCAGAGAATTTAGCCTTTTATTTTTTGCTTTCTTGCTATTGAAATTTATCTGCAAACAGTTGGATTTTTATGTGCTGGCCTGTTATTCAGAGTTATTCGGTGAGTTCTTTATGCAGCTGTATTAAGAGTTTATGCACTGTTCCCAAATTGCTCACTCTGGCCATTTTTCTCAAGTATGAGCCAGTCATAATTTGCTATTTGTTCAGGGGAACATTCAAATAAGTTTTCCAACGTTGCTTTCATATTCCTCCAAGCAGCTTGGAGCACTGCCTAACTTAGGACAGGATCTGTTGCCTAGAGGCATCCATGTTGTCCAGAGTTTTTGTAAAAGTAACCCTGATGACGTGATAGCTTTCTGTCTCTGACATGCCTCCTTCCCTTCTGTCCTTATACTTTTTGATGGTTTTCTATAATTCAAAGGGACTTCTTAGTATCCTATAGGATCTTGGTATTACAAGTATCTATGTGTCATCCACTTCCCTTCATTAATTTGTCAGCTCCATCTCAAAATTAAATGGCTTAATTTGTTTCTCCCAATAGCCTTGAGAAAGTTGTTCTAGAATCTCATTCCTGTGTTGGCTGGAGTTCTCCTAATTCCCAGCATAAAGTCATCAAAATACTGCCTGCTACATTAGTCTTTGAATACTGGAACTGAGGTTTTGCATTCATTAAGAACCTTTTTAAAGCAACTACAGAGCTTGATGTGGCAGTGAAAATTTCCAACAACGTATTTAGCGTTAAACACAGTGCTATAACTTTCAGAAATGTCAAATGAACGCAAAACTGTATTTCTACACTGTCTGTATTGAAATAATTAACTAGTATCCAACTTCTCAGATAGTATTGATCATCCAAGCTGAAAATTCATCAGTACTACCTTCTTGATCAGCTTATAGTATGCATGATTATGTTTGACAGTCAGAGTGTGTACTATCAGATCCTGGAACTCATTCAGCTTCCTTTCAGCTAGTATATTACTGTTGCCCTTACATGCTTAACAGCTCTATTCTATTGTGGAGAAGATAGATTTTTCTTTATGTAACGTAACTTTCCTGTGTAATCACCTGACTACTTGAATTGGTCTTATAAAACTAACAAATATTAGCAAACATAATAAAATCATCGTACTTGGTAAAATGTATTGCCAGTATGTATGGATGTTGACAGGTGTGCTAACCCACTGGCAATTCAAAGTCTATAACAGAATTAATAGGTTACAGAATTATATCTACCATGTGGAGGAAATTGATAGAGAAAATCAAGGAGGAGTGTATTTACCTCCCTATGTGTGGATTGTTACCATACAAACTCATAAACTCTGAACTCTCTGGGATGAATTGTTAAAATATCTAAAAACATAGGCTGGTCTCAGACAAACAGGGAATCCGGGTTCATTTTGAAGGTCAGGGGGATACTCAAATTGTAGACTTTAGGTTATTACAAGCATCATATTTCAATGCAATTTAAAGAACCAAGGTTAGGAGCCTGTGTTCCCCACATTGGAAGCCGTGGAAATCTTGATAGGAAAAGGTCTCTTTAACTGTTTAATGGACTGGAGCAGAGAATGCCTCTCACCTTCCTCATTTTCTCCGGCTCCTAGAGAAGGATCATTTCAATGTTATCAAGGTCTACTTGTCTTGCAGGTAACCCAGTAGGTATAACACAGGAGACCTTGTCTGTGAATTCCATGTAAGTACATATATGACAGTGGAATTCTCTCATTTTATTATTAAGTCAGATATTCAGAGGCTAAATTATGTTCCAATGAGCTCAGTTACTGAAATTGAAAGCTGAAAATATATTTATTTCAGAGTGACACATAATTATATACTTCTAGTTTGCCCTGTCTATTTTAAATTACTTTATGCAAATCTCATTTTCAAGGATTATGTATAGAGCAAAATTAGATGAGCCCTTAAATAGCTAATATAATATAATTGTGGAATTATTGTGTGTGTGCATAGCGTGCACATAAGATCTAGATGTTAATTAGTAAATCAGGTTCATTTAACAAACAGAAATTTGTTCTGATGAAAAAAATGAAAGGAGAGACAATTACTTCCTGTAAAGTTATTGTTTGTATTATAAGCTCACTGAAAGGAAAAAATTAACATGTCAAAAAATACTTCTATAAAAAAAAGAAAACACCAATTAAGTCATATAAGTATGAAATAATTCCTCCCAGAATCTAGTCTGATGGCTTGGTACGAAAAGACATGAGATGTTTATTGTGTATGGATTGTGTAATGGTAAAGGAGCTTTACGCACTCAAATCATCCAGCTGTGCATATCCCTGCATTTCACCTGAAAGTAATGGAGTTACTATAGTTTGCATCAGACACAGACCCAGTTCCTCAACCCTTCTTTTCAGTGATGTAGCTGGCTCTAAAGGGTTAAAAATTCAGTCAGACAGTGTACAGTTTCCCTGAATCAAAACCTCCCTAGTGCATCTCCTTAAGTGGATGCTGTTCATAGGCTTTATCCAAACGGCAACCTTGCACACTGTGGAAAAAGAAAACTTGAGTTAAAATATTTCAGCTTTGTAGACATCACAAAAGAATGGTTTTTTAAACTACAAATATAATAACTGTAATTTGGGTCAATTTTGTTATTTGGCATCGAGTGAAAAAGTCAGTTTTGCCTTTCTTATGAAAAGCTGACATTTAATGCTTGAAAATAGCTGGAAAATGATTGTGAATTACTCAGAGAAAAATATTGCCTCTACTAAACCTGACAACAGAAACTTTAAAACAATTGTGTGGAACAACCTGTCATCTCAGCCTACAAGCCTTATTCAGGCCTTAGCAATCTGTTCATTGCTTCCCAAACTTCCATTCATTCCAGTGGGTGTTCTGAAAGTATCCAGAACAGGAGGTGCTGACTACATTTCCTGCTGTGGCGAAACCTGCATTGTGACCTGTGATGTTTTATCACTGATCCCAGATCCCAAAATCTCGTACACCAGGTCACAAAAGCTGAGCAGAGTATGAGTGCAGCAAGTGGCATAAGAATATTTCAGATCATTCTAGTATTTAAAACTCGAAGCATCTTTGGTTGTAAGATGGCTGGTGTCAGTGCCATCTTTCAAAAACCTAATGTAAGAGCCTCAGCAAACAAAAGACAACAATCCATTCCATACCATATTTCAGATTATATAAATTCAGCTCTGCATTTTGTAGGGCTTTCTACGTAAACATACACAGTGAGAGAGCTGAAACATTTTTAAATGATGAATGGCTCATTTAAAATTTCATTGTACATCTGCAGTTGGACACTTCATAAGTTGTTCATGGTTTCAGTGGGAAAAATTGAATGTTCTCCTTTGTGCTGCTTCTTGTCAGGGAAATGTCAGTAAAAACACTCTCAATGCATTTGTGTCCATCTAAAGAAATGCTTCACCAAAATGTATCTATTATTACCAAGAAATGCTCTAAGGACACAAAAAAACTTTGGTTTCTTGTGTATACAACTTTTATTCATCTTTCAATGGTTGTTTACAAGCAGCTTTGCTGTAAACTCCGTCCGTGTAAACTACACTGTATCTTCACTCAAGATTTTACTTGTTAAAATTGAGGATTGTAGAAACGTTTGTTTACACTGAATGGCTATATTGCTATGGTAGCATGCATTATACAAAAAGAGGTAAAGACAGAAATCTCAAACCCAAAGCTTAGCTGGAATCCACTGCTGACAAACAAGAATGAGTTATAGGGAGTCAGTCTGCATACTTAAAGCATTCATGTTTTCAAAACTGCATTCTTATTGTCAGGACCCCGAGGGTACCACCACCCCTGTCTGGCCCTGCTTACCCACCCAGAGCTCCCCCCACCCTGCTCATGGCCCAGGACCCCATTTCAGCCCTCCAGGGGCCATCAGTCCCTGCCCCAGCAATGCCCCAGCAGAGCTGGTCTCAAGCTCCCCATGGCACTGTCCTAGCTGGCTATGAGCTTCACCCATGGGCTGATGCCCTGTTCTGGCATTGACCTGCCTCTGTGCCCATGGACCTGCCCAGCCACTGAAGGGCTGTGCCTGACCCTGGTTCCCCACATTGGGCCTGATGATTTAAAACACTATTTGTAAAATAAAATCATAATTCACAATGAACATCTATCTCCATTCTGTAAAGTACTTACTTACATTTTAATGAAGAATACAGTTTCCTAGCAGCAGGTGTTAACATAGAAATGAAAAATTAGATCACTATATGTGTATCTGCCTTCAGAAGGATAAAGTGAAAACAGGATTACTAAAAATACTGATAATATCTTGAAACCCTCATTTGTCTTTAAAGGTATATTAAATTTCATAGGGTTTCTAGTTTGCTTGAGGTATTTCAAGACTGCTTGGGGAATACACAGTGGAATGTTTTTCTAAGCTATTACAACTGTATATCTGCCTAACATGTGACCTGTTGATGGTGTATTTTGATCCCTTGTATCTTCTTTTACTCTGGGAATGCTTAAAAAGTAATTAAAAATCTTCTGATTCCCTATCTTTCTGCACTGAATGCCAAAAGTAAACGTGAAATCTGAGGCCATGGGAATCTGTTCTTAAGCTCTGATTCTGCAGACCCTGAATGTACTTACCTAATCTCTGCACAATATCTAGGGGTACTCTCAGTGTTTGAAAAGAAGTAAATACACAAATCTTTCAGGATTAGGGTTATCCTCTGACACTTACTCATTTTTATCAGTAATTTCCTCTGAATAATATTCATGATCAAAGATGGCAAGGTCAGGCTATGAAGGGTTTCTGCTATAATTTGTTATTATTACTGCAGTCCAACTGGCACAGTTAACAAAACACACCTCCTTAAGCCCAGTGACCAATGAATGATGCAGGCTGAGAAGAAACTCAGCACAGGCAGACAATAGCTTATAAGATGAATGGTGTACACAGTTAAAATGTTACTCAGTCAAATATTATGAATGTCATTTTGTCCTCTTGAGCTCATTCACTGATGGTTTCAGTTCTTAAAAATTAAAGTGTTTATGTATTTGATTCTGAAGAATATAACCCCCCCAAGGAATGAACCTATAGGAAATAGAAAGTCTATTATATAGCTGTAATATGTTTTACAGATATTTCTAATGCTATTTTTCTAAAACAACTTTGGTTTTCTGCTTTGAATGAAATGAGATGAAAACTGAAGACTCTGAAGGCCTACAATTACGGCTTTAGCATAAGGAATCATAAACTTATGTCACAGTATGGCCACATCTACATGAACATATCACAAAACTTTGGAGTACATGCTTTGTTTTCAAGATCACTAAATTTGCATCCATGCAGCATATCTTGTTAGGCATTAAGATAGTGCACAGGGCTTTTTACTGCTTACACCAGTTTTTTACCTACTTGGCATGCACAGTGCTATATGAGGGCTTGTCTTCATTATGAAGCTGGAAAAGAGTTTCTACGGTTATTTGACTATCAGCTCGAGTAAAGAAATCTAAAAAATACAGTCGTTCTTCTTTGATTTGTACATTATATTACCCTTCTATTGCATTTTCTGATATGTTCTAGAAATACTATTACCTTCTTGTAACCATACTACATTTTCAACCTCCTCCTGACCCGGGTTCTCTCTTCTGTATCTCTATGCCCAGTGCTTTCAGCTGTATGGCAATTGCATCCTAATAGCTTAGTTCCTTGTGCTCTTCATGTTCTACAGCATTCTCTTGTTAATTAACATTTTTTCACCGTTTCTCTGACCAAGTAACAGTTTTTTTTTCTCTGACCAAGTAACCTTACAAATAGTAAGGTTTGTGGAACCTTACACTCAGGAATGAATCTGCTTTGCACAACTGTACTCTTCATTTTGGGATCTGTTTTGGCTTGCTAGAGGACAGAAATTGCAAAATACTCAGGAACATGAGAAAGCAGACAGCAAAATGTTAGTGATTCATACAGCTCTGTACAACTTTTCTCAGTGAAGAAGTGAAGATTGGAATTTCCATAATTTCTAAGGATAGGCACAAGTGGTTCGGAAAAAAGGTGAGGTTTTTTTCTTTTTATATGTTAATTCTGAGACTTACTTTTCTATGCCCTGAAATTTATCAGCTCTGGAATTCAAGTTCAGTAAAACACAGATTAGAAATTGTGAAGATGGGCTAGTTAACTGTCTATACAGCAATAACCACTACCAACTCTTTTTTCCATTTGTTTGGTATTTTTAAGCATTTTTCTTACTGTCTGGAAGACAGCTTGAACACTGCTTGTTTCTGAAACAACAATACCCACTTTGTTCTGCAGGCTGCTAAAACAATAGCTTGGGCAGGTGAAGAGTAACTTGCGTTTGTTATCTAGGTCTTCAGATGGTTCTGCCTTAACAATATGGGTTAATGTCAGCAACTATCCTAGCACTGAAAGGTATTGGTTTTCTTGTAAGAAGGAAAGGTAAGAATTTAGCTGCATCTCAGAAGAGCACCACCCCTGGGAAGAAATAAGAGGAGGAAGAGTTATGGAACTCACCCCACTGATATACAAGCAGGGACTGAATACGGTCAGTACAAGTAAAATGTCTTCAGCACTAGCGCTTGCTATTTCATTTATCTGGTTCCTTACCCACTCTGCAATTCCTAATCTCTGTATTATTTGGTTTAACTAAAAAGACCTTGTAGAGTAGTAAATACTTCAGTGAAATCCAGAGAGATGATGCCTGGTCTAAGCTCCCTGTAGAAAAAAAAACAATTATCCATAAAATTTACCAGTTCAAGCTGGCACAATGAATTTTTGGCAACTATGGCCTTTTCAATTGACTTCCATATCTTCAGGTATTCACTCTTCAAAATATATATGTTCTCAGAACATGTAACTTTAGTATAATTTAGCCCCACGTAGAATTTAACCTTAAAAGCCATACATATAAATTTCAGACCGTTTTATTGAAGTTTTGTATATTGTGCAACACAGCTTATATTTTGCTCTCCTTACATACATACCTGGTCAGATACATATCCTGGATGAGCAGAATCTGGTTCTTACTTGTTTTTCTTTTGTTCCTTTGGTTTGGTATATCACACAGAACCACTAGGCTGGAAAAGACCCACAGGATCATCAAGTCCAACCACATGAAACTATCTTAATGTTTTCCTAATTTAAAAGGAAAGTGACAGGAAAAAAAAGCAGCTTTCCAAATCTGACACAATACTGTTTTGCTGTTGCTTTGTAATTTGACTACTGTTACTTCAATTTGATGCATAAATTAAAAGTTGTATGATGTTTGGGGATACAATATGGTTTATTTCATAGAAACATTGATCAGATACTTCACTGAAATGCCTCACAGGAGGTAGTTTGTTTTCTCAGGGCAGGCTTCAGTGTTCTTTGGCAGAAGTCTGCGTATCGCAGAACAGCAGCTGGTAACAGGCTGTAGGATAGCACTGTTTGGTGAGCAGAACATAGAATCATAGAATCACAGAATCACCAGGTTGGAAGAGAGACCCACCAGATCATCGAGTCCAACCATTCCTATCAAACACTAAACCATGCCCCTTAGCACCTCGTCCACCCGTGCCTTAAACACCTCCAGGGAAGGTGACTCAACCACCTCCCTGGGCAGCCTGTTTCTGTGCCCAATGACCCTTTTTGTGAAAATTTTTTCCTAATGTTCAGCCTAAACCTCCCCTGGCGGAGCTTGAGGCCATTCCCTCTTGTCCTGTCCCCTGTCACTTGGGAGAAGAGGCCAGCACCCTCCCCTCCACAACCTCCTTTCAGGTAGTTGTAGAGAGCAATGAGGTCTCCCCTCAGCCTCCTCTTGTCCCGGCTAAACGTGACACTTTTGCTTTAATTCCTGTAAAAAAATAGTCTAATTTAACCACACTTTGTTGGAAGGGAGGGGGAAGAGGTAGCCGACGCTTCATCCGTGCATAAACATATTTTTAAGAGACATCGCGCGAATTAGTACCTATTTTTTCTCTCTAAAACAAGGCTTGTCTAGGACCCAAGTGCGTACATAGATGCGGGGACCTCCGCTGCTCTCTTCTCTCCACGGAGAGTCTCCCGGAGAGCGGCGACTGTTCATCTGCCTCCTCGCCCGCAGAACAAAGCTTCGCAGCCCTCGGAGCCCATTTCCCTCAGCCGGGCGCGATTCCAGCCGGGCCGAGCCCCCTCCCCAGAGCGCCCTTTCCCCGCTCTCCCCCTCGAGGGGTGGCAGGAGCCACCTGGCGCTGCCGGGACAGCAGGGAGGTCCCAGGGAGGGACCCCCCCTCCTCCAGCACGAGCCGTCAGCCCCGGGGGAGGGGACCAAACCCCAGCAGCCGCGGGCGGAGGCAGCTCCCCCTGCTCCGCGCAGGGGGCAGACGGAGGGCGAGGGGGGCGCCCCGAGGAACCAGACCCCACCCCGCTCCCCAGCCCGCCTCGGCAGCCCAACTCCGTTCAACTTTCCCCGGGGCGCTGCAACAAGCGGCTCACGCAGCCCCGCTGCCCTCCCAGCGAGTCCCCCCGCGAGCACCGCCCGCCCCCGCCAGCCTCCGCGTCCCCGGGCACCCCCCTTCCCCTCCCTCCCTCTGTCACGGAGCCCGCAGAGACCCCGCCGCCGCTCCCGTTCCGCTCCTCTACGCGCCTAACCCCCCCCCCGCCTCCAGCCGCCTTCGCACCCAGCGCTTCCCCCTCGCTACACGCCCCCCGCCCCGCCCCGGCCCGCACACGCCCCCCCAAAGCCGGAGCGGCTCCGCGCCGGGCAGAACCCCCACCAGCGCCGTGTTGACCTTCCTGAGGAGAAACCGCCCCCCTGCTCGCCCCCCCCCCCCCCCCGCCCAAGGGAGAGGGGCGGCACAGGCGCGGCCCCGTCCGGATGCGGTGAGACCCCCCGCTCCGCCTGCGGGGCCGCCTCGGCGCGGCGGGGAAGGAGCGGAGGGGCGGCGGCGCGGCCGGCTGCCACCATGGGCTGCTGCACGGGGCGCTGCACGCTCATCTTCCTCTGCTCGCTGCAGCTGGTGAGTGGCCCGGGGCGCGCCCGGAGGACGGAGACGGAGGGACGGAGGGAGGGAGGGAGGATGCTCGCCGGCCCCTAACGGGGCACCGAGCGCCGCCGCCCCCGCCGCCCGCCCGCCCGCTCCTCGCCCCCGGCGCCCGCGCCTTAAGTTTTGCGGGAGGAGCGCAGGGAGCGCTCCCGGCTCGGGGCACGGAGGCTCCCCGGGCTGCGGGCACCCCCGGGGCGGCGAGGGGTGCGGGGAAAAACTCGCCGTCGCCGCCCCACTCTTCTTCCTTAAGCGAAATCTGCCGACCCTCTCCTGTGACTTTTCCTGGGATTCCTTGCCTCTAGTTAAATACTCCTCGCTGTGCGATGGAAACGGCGGCGGAACGGTGCATCCCCTGCTCTTTGTTTACTGAAGTTGGTGCGTTTGTTTCTGAGGAAAGAGCTGTTGAGACAAAACGCTGCCAAACAATAATAATTCTTCCTCTGGCTCATTAGCTGAATGATAAAATAATGCTCTTCTTCTAACAGTGTTCCCATGTCCCATGAGTATTTTAAAAGATTTTTCTCTTTTCTAGTGACTCAGAGTCATCATTTTGCCTCATGATCTTTCTTAAGCTGAGCGCTGTGCCTTGTGTGCGTCTCTAAAGGAGGAAAGTGGGATGCGTTTATTGTCGTGGGTTTTTCTTCCAGTCCTTTGCTAATCTTTCTCATTTTCTGTTACAGCAGTTTGAAATCGCATCTGTTTCAGGGGTAATACACTTAAATGCAATACGTAGGATTACTCCGTTTGAAGATCCTCCTTCATTTCCAGGGCTGTATGCCAGATTGGCAGCCTGTGTAAACTGGTGTGCGCCCATTGTTCCCAGTGTGAGCCTGGACCTTATTCAGATGTGCTTTAGCGTGATGGTGCTAAGTGTGGTTAAGTACTTCAGTGGCACAACCTTGCCAAAAAGCAGAGAACACATGCGATTTGTACTTTAATGTGAAAGAAGCTTTGTTTATACATTTCTGGCATCTTTTTTTTTCTTGTTTTGCATCGATTTTGCAGATACTATCCTATCAACTGCAGCAGGATCACCCCGATTTACTTCAGTTCATGTGGGAGGGGAAACAAACCCGTTTTCTTCAAATGTATTTCTCTGCCAGTTATGAAGGTTATAATAACTGTATTTACTATGCTGTAGAATTACTTGGAGGCTGTAAAAATTGAAGTAAAGTGTGAATAGCCACTGTAATCTGAAGAGAATGCGTATAAAGTGTTTCAGAAAAAGATTTGTATTGTATAAAAAGCCTATCAGAAGATAAAACAACTTTCAAAAAGGACTTAATGTGTAGTTTTCTCTATTGTACTTACCTGTTTTATAATAATGTTCTACTGTCATATCTACATCTTTCAGGTACCAATAAATGTCTATGTGGCATTTTAATTTATTTTCATTTAAAAATAAAAGTCATATTTTAGATCCAAGAAGTAACCTAGTAGACATGAACGTAGAGTCAGGTACTTTTCATGATCTCGGTGGTGGTTGTGTTCAGTTTTATGTCTGCAGAAGTGGTCACCACAGGCAGTTTTAGATCTTTTTCAGGCATCTCAGAGGTCATCAGTATAAAGCCTGCACAACAAAACTGCATCCCTGGACATTACTATCATTAACTGAGATTTATTTTACTTTGCATTTGTTTATGGAAGGGTTAAAGAGGTGTTGCTGACAGTGGTCTATGTTTAGGTTAAATGTTAGAAAACACAAACCATTTGTAGTACTAATTTGTAGCATGTCAGAAATGCAGGTGATTTATAGGATTTGAGGAAAAACTTTGGAAAAGGAGACAGATGGGCACATATTTTAAAGAAGAAGGTTGATCACCTTAGTAATTTTCTGGTCATGTCAGAGGAGGGCCTGCGAACAGTTGAGGCTTAACCTTAGGATTGACCTTTAGATATCACCTGAGAAAGGTATCCTATAAAAGACACTTGGCAACAGCTTTTATAGCATACATGTGCTGTGTAGATTCTCTTTGGTGTAAGACACTGTGAAGGCCAAATCCCTGGAAAGGTGTTCCTACCTAGGATTTGGTTCTTGTTCTAAAGAAAGATGCAGTGTTTAGTGGCCTGAAAGCACAGTTTTTTGATTCCTTAAAACTGTCATCTTCTCTAACTTTTGCCTAGTCTGCATGTTTATAAGATGCTGGGATAAATAATAACAAAGTGAAAAGAAACGCAGTTATTGCATGACAGTTGATAAAATACCCTTTCTGTAATGATAATGCATTAAATGTAATAACTTCAAGGAGATTTGTTTGTAATTTTCAGTGCTGTTTGTCAGTTGGAATATTTTGACATAAAAATGGCAATTATACCAGTTTTCAGTCATATTTTGATCCATAAAAATGTTTATTTCTGTGTGACAGCTTTTACATTTCATAATAAACACATTTTAATGTTGAAATCAGTAATCCCAAGGACAGTTTGTAGTTAGTCTTCTATCATTTAATGATAACCTTGTTCTTAAATGTTAATCCATGTCATTACGTGTAATACAGGATTCTGGAAATAATCCCTGGGATGTGGGGCTAGGTGCGACCAGTTCAGGAAAAGCTGTTAGCTGCATGGTTTCCTTGAACCTCTGCTGGTAGATTCTGCCTCTGAGAGCCAAGAGGATTTTGCATCATGAGAACAATATTGTGCCACCCCCCACAAAAACCCCCCTGTGATCTTTCACTATTTTGCTCTTGCTGACTGAAGCATTGTCATACACCATTTCCAAAGCTGTCGAGCTAAGAACTCAGAAGTGTGTGAGTATCTTTTTCTGCATTAATCTGTCATTAAGACTGTAAGGAACTACGTGTACTTCAGGAAAATATATCGTAAGGATATATGAATCCTTCAGATTACAGCTATAATTCTTAGTGGTGCCACTGGACGTCTTGGGTGTTGGCCTTGTCTGTACTAGAAGATTAAAGCACTTGCCAGAAATGGTGTTTGTGCTAGTGTAGCCACCATGCCATAAAATACTGCAACATGAAAATGTTTGGCAAATAAAACAAATTCAGAAAATATTAAACTCCGAAAGGGGTAAATTGACAACAAATTACAGAGAGATTTATCTGTGTGTATCCAGTTGATGCTAATATATGTCACACAGTGCAAACCTTCATGCTGCTTTGAAAATGTTTCTGAGAAACTAACATTGCAGGGTAATTTTGTTTCAACACTTACAGGAAGTGGAAGTTTTTGGTACATAGGAGTATACAAACACAACTCTAAATAACAAAGATCGTGAGTGAGACTTTCAAAGCTGTGAAGGGAAGAGTAATAGAAAGCACGTGGCTAGGTTCCCTCTGTTGCTTTGACAATCTCATTTCATGTGTTTATCCTTGGACTTTCCTGCACTGTATAGTTCTTGAGTTAGAAGTGTGTGTTTTATCCAGCATGGTTAGTGTAAAATAGGCTATTCCCTATTCAATCTATTACTTTCCAAATAATAAGTTTCAGCAGACCAGACTGGAAAATAACTCCAGTAGATACGCAGCTTCTGCATATTAATATTTTGACTGGTGGTTGTTTGAGGAGTGCAGTCGGTCATTTTGACAGACTAATTCCTCTCAATATTTAGAAGATTTATGGTTGTGATTGCCATTAACATTAATTATACTGATGTATGTAAATCTTTGAGATGAGAGTGTATCCATTAGACTGAATGATAATGTTTCATCATTTGTTACTGTACATAGTGGAATTTCAGCAGTTATGTGTGGAAGTGATAAATGCCACATGTAGAGTTTCATCTCCTTTTAAAATGCTTTGTAAAGTTGGAAATTCTAACTTATGGTTTTGGCTCTGTGCTTGTACGTTAGAACTGACAGATAAGAGTTACTCAGTTAACAGCTCAGGGGTTCCAGGGATTTGATATATTTGAGAAAGTAAAATCTTTGAACCGGTAAATTGCTGTATCTTTTTATGTTGGTAAAAGAATCACTGGCCCATTGATCTGGAGATGAAGCATCTGTCCGCTGATAAAGGAGGAGGAAGTATCAGGGAGTGCCTATTGTACCAGCAGGGGTGGACGAGGCTTGGGGTTTTAGCCCTGAACAATGTGCTGGTTGCAGGATATTTCCCCTTCCGTTAAGGCAGCTGATGTAGGACTGTCGATTTGCTCCGATAACTCAAAGGACGTCCCAAAAACATGTAACCGTTGCTGGTGGCTGTGCCTAAGAGGCTGATATGCTTGTTGTGCGGGTGTATGATTGCATTAAATGTTAATATTGGAAGTAATATTCTGCATCCAGTAGAACTACTTGAGTTACATCTTCGCAATCCAAAAAAAAAATATGAGACTATAATTTTTAGGATCTTTCTCATCAGAGAAAAAAGAGTAACGACTAGCAATAAGTGTTTTTCACTTTGTGTTTTTGGTTTATTTTACAAACTTGTTGAGAGATACCTGTTAATAAAACAGACATTTACAGTACTTCAGCACTGTAATAATGTTTAACCACGCCACGCAGATGAAAATCAGCCTCAGTATTGAAATCCCCTCCTGCCAAAGCTGCATGTAAATTTTCTTTCAGTTCTGTGATCCAAAGTTGGGAATTCAAAACTTGAGGATCACTGAACTTTCAGAGCCTTCTGAAATTTCTGAACTGAGTGAATTTCATAAAGAAGCCACACAACTCTTGCTTAGTTTTAGGCTCTATTCACCACAAGCTCTTTTTCTACAGTTCCTTGGTGCTCTATGACTGACAGTTAATTGTCATATAAACATTTAATGAATATTTTTACGGTCATAAAATGAAAGAGTTAAGATTTCAGTGATAATGATGGCAATTAATTCACTGAAATTTGGGAATTATATTGAATCATAGAATCATAGAATAATCAGGTTGGAAGAGACCCACCGGATCATCGAGTCCAACCATTCCTATCAAATTTTTTTATATTGTTGTCCTTCTTGTCTATAAAATCAGTAAGTCTTGGAAATAATTATTTTAAGAATATCAGAGTGTGCTGCTAATCTACTTCTGTTTCAAGATCTGCTACATTCTGCCAAAGAAGCAATTCCTGGGACTAGGAAACAAAGTTTGTGTTTTTGAAAATCACTGAAATTCAGAAGGGTGGTATTGTTGTATCCAAATGGAACTGGGGTAGGAGTTGCAGAACTTGAACACACAATGGGTTTACGCCTGGAGATCATACAGGATTGACTGCACTTGCACTTGGTTAGGTGGTGGTTTAATCTTGCCGATTTTGTGAGGTTTGGATCTGAAGTAAGTAGTTGTAAGTTTAAGTAATCTTAGCTTGGTTTCAATCTCTACATATAGGTATAAAGTCGATCCTTTTTGTTTTGAGGCCAAACTGGTAGCTTGACAAACAAGTAATAAAATCACAATTCTTTACTATTTTAGGTAAAAGCATTACATTTTTTGCTCCACTGTGATATCCAAATTACTTTACCGCATAAATAAATGCATTTAATTGGTTACGTGAGCAAAGAGAATCAAACCAGTCACACAGATCATTGGCCCTGATATTGCACAAGAAAAGTGAGTGGAAATTTTGTACTCCACTTGAATAGGGCCAGTATCAATTCATGCATTCATTACTGATTTTGCTAAAGTGGTCTCTCCTTGGATGTGCATAGTGAAAAGAGGAGAGGCAGTGGACCCAGGATGCACAATGGGAAAAATTCTGATTAAATATGAGGGGGGAAAAATTATAGTGAGAGCAGTCATACACTGAATCATGTTTTCCAGAGAAGTCATGGAGACTCCATCCCTGAAGAAATTAAAAACTCAGCTGAACATAGCTCTGAAAAACCTGATCTAACCGAAGTGTATCTGATGTTGAATTTGGCTATGCTAAACGTGAAGGTTTTGCCAGATGACCTCCAGAGATTCCTTTCAACTTAGGTTATCCCATGATTGTATGATTTTACCGGAGCATAAGGAATAAAGTCCTTCGTTTCTTCTTTTTAGGAGGGTATTTAAAATAAAATACAGAGTAATTTGGTTTCTTTTGAAATAATTAGTTTCTTAATTTGTTGTGGCATAATATTGAGAAAATAGGCTTGAAATGGCAATAAAAATCCTAGTATTCAGTTGTCTCGTATCAAACTTCAACGTTAAATGAAATGAGAAGTACCTGTGATGGCCTTATCTTTATTTCACAAATAATGATTCTGTGATACAATGTAGTATGATAGATCTTTTGATCTCATTAGTATTGAAGGAAAATATATTTTATTTATTTAGTCCTATAATTAATTACTAAGAAGTCATTTTGGGTGAAGAGCCTGTTATTTTTATCTGTGTGGGGAAATGAATTAGTAATAAGTGACTGAGTGGTTCAAGAGATAATACGATACAAATTTTTTTACCTCTAGGTCACATTTTGAAATTCACTGCAAGTTAGATGAGGGCAAATGTCAATATGGTTTATATGCAATTTTAGTGGTCTTGATATCAAGTCAATATAAAAATATCTTCTCCATATTAGTCCTAATGTTCACCTTTTATGTTACACTAGGCAGGTCAAGCTTGGTGGCCATGATACTGTGAAGACCAAAGTTATCTTTTTGCTTTTCTTCAGGTCATCTTTTCAGATTTGGTAGCAGGACAGCATGAGGAAGTTTGCACGGCCTTTGCTCATACTGGACATGGTATCTCTGCTGGGGATGTCAGCATAGGGAGGCAGTTATGAGCTTTATGAGTTGCATTAAGTTAAAATGAAAAACAATGTTAATTGCATTGATTTTGTGTAAATTTCGTCTTTTTCATTAGTCAGAAAGAAGAACACTTCTTTTTATTAAGTACATTTTGCCTTGAAAATCCAATGCAAGCAATAGCAAATCTTGAAGCAGCCCAGATTTGCATAAGATAAAACAAGTTTTCTCCTCATCTATCAAAAGCAGCTAGTGCATACTTCCCTAAAGGGTATGTCAGTAGGTTTCAATTCATATACTGCTACACTTAGTGACACTTGCAATTCCTTGACAGAGCAATGCCAGCAGCACTATGACAGGTTTTAATGTCGTGGGCCTTTTTTTTTTTTTTGTGTGTGACCACTGAAAGCTTTTTAATCTCACGATGGATCTGTGCCTTTGGCAGGTCTGTAAAAGGCAGTGGTAAGCTGGATTTAATCACTGTTCTCTGATGTCAGGAACATGCAGAGTGCTTGAGACTATGGTAATAAAAAGGTAGTAAAAGATTTTATTTTAGTCTTTTTACTTTTTACTATACTTCCTTATCATCTTATCTTTCCTCAAACACAGCTATACCTTGCATGTAATCTCGGCTCAGATGGATTTTTTTAATGCTATGGTGATTTGGGACTTGTTCTTACAAGTTGCTGAACGCCCTCCAGCTCTCACTAAAGTTATTGAAGGTCATTCTTTTACATATAAACTCTTGATAATGATAGATTCAAGCAAAAGCAGCAATGAACCCCTTACACCTAGTGAAAGACAGCATTACAGTAAAAGGAAAAGCCCTTACAGAAGTTAACGTCACGAAGTAGTAAAATTGAAATTTTTATGAAATACAAAAGGAAGATAATTGTAAAACAACCATTTATGTTAAGAGTTACTCTCTTGAATAATCACAGTTGGTTCTGCCACAGATCTCTCTAAAGGGGGTTGCGAGAAAAGTTTTTTTATTTCATCAATACTGAAGTTTTGGCTGAGAGTAAGTATAAATATATATGTAAAGAATGTATGAAAATGAGCCAAATGGAACTTCCTAAGAAGGGTTTTGACTAAAGCAAAGAGATAAAGCAAAACAAGAATACTAATTAGGACATGAACCACGAGCAGAAAGATCCTGAAATGTTTTTGTAGCAAGGGAGATTATGTGGGAGCTTGCATGGGATGAAAAAATGAAGAAAGGCACATTTAGATGAATGTAAAGAAAGTGGGACATGGAAACCTTCTTCGGCAGATAAATGAAAGTTAGGCCCGTGTGTGGGAGGAATTCCTATCACAGCTTTCACTGAAAACAAGATTTTAAGAAAAAAACTTTTATCTACCTTTCCTAATATGCTGCTGCTAAGCCAAGTTTCTTACTATTCTATTGTAAAGTTACTGTATTAGTGTCAGACCTTTTGAAGAAAAAGAACCAAGGAAGTAAAACCATGTTATTATGATACTTTCTAGGGAGATTGGAATGAATGGCAGTCTTTCTCATCCAGCTTTAGGTTTTGCCTTTGGTTGCTCTGTGCTGTTCTGGGAATGCTACAGCTTCACTGCCCTGTTGGCACTTCCTGGAACCTCATGTGAGCAAAATGCTTCTGGAGCTTATGAATGTGCAGCTGAAGCTCAGCACAAGCCACAGTGGAAATAAATAGATGCATAAATTCATATCAGCTTTGCGTATCCCTTCAAAAGAAAAGAAGCCAAACCCAAATAAATGTAGATTTTTGATGGATTGAAGTGAACTTATAATAATGTCTAAATGCATTTTAGAAACAGGATTCTGTTAAAATGGAGTGTATAGAGAAAACTCCTTCAGGAAGTTTCATCTTTGCAATCAAAGAATAAAAGGTTGAGGGATTCTAAAGCTGAAAAGTGTAGTGCATTATAATGCAGGTATAACATCACAAAAAAAATAGTTCTGCCTCTGCTTTTGAGCTCTTTATTTTTTCTTGCTAAAAGCTCACTATATCTTTCTTCTGCAGAGTGAGCAAAGTGTTTCATTTGCCTAATATGTATTTTTTTCATGAATTAAGTAGACATCATCAAGGTAAGTGTGTATAGACTTTAACTTGAACAGAAATGTTACTGCTCCTACAAAGTGAATAATTTACATCATAGAAACCTCAAAAGCCTCTCTGCTCTCTAATGGGGATGAAGCTACTCAGAAAACTGAAGAGAGATGGTCTCCTGGAGATCCCCTGAGCTACTGAGGTTTCTTTCATCAGTCTGTAGTCACTCAGCTGCACATTTGTAAGATACCTGTCTTAGTGTACCAACTAACCAGTCCATTTTGGAAGCCTTAAAAATGCTCATACTTGGAAGGTACTTTTGCTAATTTCTTCTGTTGGTTAAAGTCAGAGATTGGTACTCATCCTTCTGATAAATGTTTTCTGTTCTTATCAACAGGAGACTTTTGGCTTCAGTGTCTAGCTGTGAAATGAGATGCTATTTCCATTCTCCTGTTTCTCTTTTTCTTGAGCAAGATGATTTGTTCCAAACTCTCTTCCCAGCTATTTCAGAACAGGTTCCAAGTTCTGATCCTCATCTGTTTCATCAAAGCACGATTCAGATTCTGTTCTCCCCAGCCCCAAACAAATCAAGACTGTTAAAATGTACCTGTGGCTGTAAATGGGCCCAGTGAACATAGGGTTTAAGGTTCTCCCCATCCTTAAAATATCCTTCACTTCAGTGGCTGAGTTCTCTCATAACCTGTGGCTAAAAATACTTCATCAGTCTAGAGAACTGGAAGAAATGGCAAATGGATTTGCAGTTACAAATGACAGATAGAATTCCTCAGTTAAAACAGACAAAGCAATTAATGCTGTTTAGTAGAGTAATTTCAAAAACAAGGTTGAATCTCTAGTCTTGAGGATCTGCATGTGTGTTTGTGCAATATCCAGCATTATGAGAAAAAACAAAGGAATGCAGAAATCCATTTATGATACTGTGGTCCGTTTCTCTTAACTTGTAAGAAAATCAAGTGCGTGCTTGTTATCAGATTGGTTTGCCTCTTATAACATGAGTAAAATTTCTTTCAGTCTAAGCTTCAGTTACCTGTGGTTCTTCACATCATGTTGATTGCACTTCATTATAAAAAGGTCTGGTTTGTTCAGAAAAGAAGGCAGTGTGAACAAGTGATACCTGATAAATGAACTAGTAGTGTGATTTACTGTAGTGCTGTTGTTGAAGGACTTGCAACAAGAGTGTTAGAATGGAATGAAAATAGCGCTTCCAAGTCTGAGTTTATCATGACAAATTAGATGTATGAATGGCAGCAACCTAACTACGAATTTCACTCAGATGTAACAGATGAGTTTAAGTATGTTGAAGTTTGGTAGATGACATGAATGGCTTTAAGTTGCATTTCTAATGTATAATTTAATCATAGTGGTTTGATGAAAGCCAAAGCTTTGGCTTTGAGTTGTGCCAGAAATAACCACGAAGTGCCAAAGTTTTATTTCAGTTGGATTGAGGGATGAAGCCCTTTGTATCTCTAATATGTAATCTTTTTTCTGTGAGTTAAGTAGATATCAGGAAGTGTGTTTAGATTTTAATTGCAACCAGATATATTTGTTAATCTGTACAGCTGCAATCAGTTGAGGGCCTGATGAGTCCTTCAAAATGTAGCCAGTGCAGCTGAGATGTGGGGTGCCTGAAGCTTTGTCCTTAACTGCAGGGTGGAGCAGCCACACCAGGATGTTACGGAGTCACATCACATAAGTACATGTGCTTTGTTGCTTGTTCTGGAATGGGACAGATCTGCTGAAATTTTCTATGCACTCTGCATTTTTATAAGTATGTTGCATGATGGCTGTAGAACAATACTACCTGTAACATCTTTTGGTCATATTTAACAAGACTGGAGCATCTAGAAAGCGTGGAAGAAACTAATGTAAGCCAGTTTTGTTGCGTTTTTTTACCTATGAAAGGTTTCAGGTTCAATATTCAGCTAGTATGTAATACTTCCACTGAAAGCTGAAGAACTGTTTCTGCAGACCCTTATGGCAAAAAGAGTGTCAAAGTTAATCTGAGATCTTGCTGAGCAACAGAGACTCTGGCCTTTCTTTTGTACAGGTAATAATTTAATTATTTTTTACTTAGCTTTCTTAAGTGTTTGGTTCTGTTGGCCTATCTGACCTTTCATATTCTTGGTCATCTGAATTTCTTAGTTTTCTGTGAGATTTCTAGGCTGTAGCTAGATTTTTAGGTTTAACTGTAGATGATGCTCCTGCCAGACATGTTGGAGTGCTGCAATACTGCTGGAGTTTCACTCAACTTGTTCATCTGCTGAGAAGCTGAAGTAATTACTGCCCCAAATCTGGTGCTTGGATTTGCACTTTTAGAGATCATTAGAAGCACATTACATTTGAGTTTGGCTCTGGACTGGGTTGTCTGTCTGAGATGTAGCTTGCCTCAAGTGCTTACAAACTGGAACAAGTAGTGGAGTCAGAAAAAGAAACGTGCAGATGTTAAATGTTTTGCTTTAGGCCTTACACAAAGTCTCTGGAGTCCTAGTTCAGGCTGTTTTTCTACTTGGTGCTTCTTTGTGTTTCTGCATACTGTTACCGTAATTCCTTTTTTCATATTGGCCACAAGTGACTATGTATTAACATTTTGATAGGCAAGTTCTCTATATCTGGGTGGTCTCATAATTTGGAGGACACGTTTCTTTTTAGTTCTGTACTGTTTTCAAAGTGGTTTAGTTGGGCTAAAACTCACTGTAAAGACAAAAATATATTTCAGTTTGAGAAGGAATGTAGTAACTACAGATTCTCTTTTGGAAAGATTATTTTCAGGTGTTGACAGGTTTGAGTTGATCCTGACACAATCAGCAGAAATTACTTCCTGCAAAATGGGACTTGCAAATATCTGCACCTGCACTGACTGCATGCTTGAAGGTCCCCCCATCATCTTATCACCTCTGGACACAGGCTCTTGGGGAAGACAGAAGTCAGTCTCTTAAGGATGTTCTGGAGAACAGGAGGATAAACAACTGTCTCCAAAATGGTGGAGCTGAGTGTCTGCCTGCAGGAAAGGGACAATGTTGAGTCAGGAAAAGACTTTGTTTTCTTTTTGCTGATAGATAGAAGTGCTGTTTAATTTGCCATAAAAGTACTCGTAGTTCATAGTTTTCTTGGTATGTTACCTTTGTCAACCCATTTGCTCAATTAAATTTTTGGTAACTGGAATTCGCTAAGAAGTTGCAATGTATTCACTGCAATAGGAAGAAAAAAATCCTAATCTCTTGAGAGGCAAACCTTCAGTTTTCCATGTACCTTTTCCTCTGACTGACAAAAATACATCTGACAGCAAATCCCAGCTATCTAGGCAGAAGAATAATTTCCAAGGCAGCCCATTCACATTCAGTTCTCTTCCTCTAGAAACAAAGCAATAAATTATTCTGGTGTTTAAGGGGTAACCTCTGTGGCTTAAAAGAACATAAACTATCAGAGACATACCAGTATAATTGTGCTAAGTGTAGAGCATCTTGTCTACAGGAATGAGTAACCTCGTCTGCTACCGAGAACAGCAGGAGTTAGAGATACTCATGTCCTTCCACTCTGGCATCGCTACCCAGAGGGATCAAGCTGTAACTGAGGCAGCTGTGTCACTAGCTGTGCTCGGTAAGTGCAAGCACTTTTAGAGGGTGCCATTAGATGAAGTCATTGAACCATTAGGAAGCCTGCAAAAAAGGAGTACCCTCTGCTAATTTGAAAAGTGTTGTGGTTGAGAATATACCCACTGGACATCCTCAAGGGAAGATTTCTTTCACACATACTGACTCTGCCAGTGTTACCAGCCAGTATTTCACTAGCACAAGGCTTAGCTTTGTAACATTTCATGGATCCCTGCATCATGCTGAGTAGTGCTGGTCATCTATTATTAATATGGTTGCATTTTTTCTAGACTAAAAGTATCTTATTATCTATTTTTTCAATTAAGTCTTTCATTGCTTTAAGATGCTTTCAAGGTCTGTTCTGCTCTCATTTTATTAGTTGAGGGAAAAAGGGTTTTCAAGTGTCAGAAGCCAATATATGCTGATGTCTGGATAAGCAAGAAAATACCTCAGACTTTGAAGCCTTTTTACTTCATAATAATATCCTTAAGCCTCATACACAGTTTTTATAAAATGTTTCCCTTATTTGGGTACATATCTATACAAAATTACAGTTTTACATTAGAACTGTTGATTGTATGGCAAGGTAAGGCTTTCTCTTGTTATCATAACCATTTATTCTCTGGCATGTATACAGAATTCAAAAAACTCTTAAGTTAGAGAAGTCATGTGGTGTTTACTTACACAAGTTGATGGAAACACTCGCATGTTCTTTCTGCTTTGAGATGGCCAGAGGCAAGCCAGTTTGCCTCTGAGAACTGTGGAGTTAGCATGATGAGGTGCCTGAGCCTGCGGAGGCTATTGTAGCTCAGGCTCAGTGCAGGGCTAATGCATCCACAAGGTTTCTGGACAGAAGCTGGCCTCCATCTGGACATGCTGGAATACAGGCAAAAGAGACCCGCTCTGGGAAAGATAAGCACCTCAGTTAGGTTAATACTGTTAGATAGATACTTATTGCCTAAAGAGATGTTGTTATCAGAATTTCTCGGCTGCTGACATTGAGGAATTTTATGTGAATTCTGATCAAGGAATTGCCACTAGGGAGCCAAAGGTGATACTGTCACTGAACAGCATTAAACAATGTTTGGACTCCAGTGATTTCTGTCTACTAAATTGCCTATCAGGATGATTAATCCAAATCAGAGAATGGGAAGTTATTGATTAGCATAAGAAGAGGAAAGAAAAAAAGAGGAGTTCTAATTATCACACAGAATGACACAGAATCACCAGTCCAACCATTGCTATCAATCACTAAACCATAATCCTCATCACCCCATCCACCTGTCCTTTAAACACCTCCAAGGAAGGTGGTTCAACCACCTCCCTGGGCAGCCTGTTCCAGTGCCCAATAACCTTTTCTGTGAAAATTTTTTTCCTAATGTTCAGCCTAAACCTCCCCTGGTGGAGCTTGAGGCCACTCCCTCTTGTCCTGTCCCCTGTCACTTGGTAGAAGAGGCCAGCACCCTCCGCTCCACAACCTCCTTTCAGGTAGTTGTAGAGAGCAATGAGGTCTCCCTTCAGCCTCCTCTTCTCCAGGCTAAACAACCCCAGCTCTCTCAGTTGCTCCTCGTAAGACTTGTTCTCTCAATTTCACTTATATTGAAACTGAATGGTTACATAAGATAAAATCTGTAGACTTCCAGTGAACAAAGAATCCTGACTGAGTTTTCTCAAACTAAATCAAAACTAAGTCAGATTCTGTAGTATAGGCTGAGGTCACAATGTATTTCAGAGATATAGCTGGTGTATGTGCACCCTGGGTTCCTTTTTGGCCTGTGTGTTTCATTCCTTTCTCATGGGGGAAGGTAATATGGCATTTGTGTGTGGATCTGGAGTATAATCACAGTATTCATTTGAATGTGAAAGCTAGATTGGCGTCCTGTAAACCGGCCTTGTTTAGATTTTTGCCTTGATCAAAGCAATAATGATGATCATTTGGCCCTGTTTGAAGTTGAATGGCATAAAAAAAGAGTTAGCGAAGGTGAGGACATACATTCTTTGACATGCTCAGGTTGTGAGGCAGCTATTGCAAAGAGATACTTTGGGAGAACAGACTGGATCCACCAGTTATTGCTTTGTTGGATTCCAGCTTATTACTTTGAAAACCTGATTTGTTCATCCCGTTCAGGTTTCTCTCTTGTCTTGGTTATTCTTGGGCAGCAGAATGGAATGGGCCATCTTAATCCATAATGCTGTTGTAATGTGGATTTAGGATTACGTGAAATGTAAGAATGAGGAGGCATGTTTCGATAGAGGAAAAGCACACCAGCAGAATCTCAGGAATGCTGCATTGTTATCCTGCTGATGGCTCTCTTTATCTGGAATAGTGTTGTCTTTGTTCTCTTGTTGCTGAAGCTCATCAGAGAGGGGCAGAAATTCCATCATGCTTTCCAGAGTTCTGCAAATCTCTTGCTATTTTGATTTCTGGAGGTCTGTTTTCAACAACTCTACACAGGAGCTGTTGGTGGAATAAACATCCCCCTTGTTATTTTGCTGATGTGTTCGTAATTTTAAGGGCACCAGTTTTGTTCTGTTAATTTCTAGATTAATTCTTACCTTACCAGTCATAACCCTAACATAGACATTGAATTTTGCCGATAACCTCTCCTGCTTAGTTGATATTTTTTTTTTTTTTGGTCCTCCTTGCAGGTTATTTTTAATCTTTGGGAACTATTTTGCACAGCTATGGTCAAAAGGAAATTTGCAGCCTTTTACTGCCATTGCTACTAGTGGATCTTGCTTGAGGCCATAGAGAAGCTGGGACAAAGCCAGGAAAAGAAAAAAAGACACTTGTGACTCCCAGGCTTATGTGTTAAGCACAAGATCACCATTTGTCTTTTATAAGCCATTCTCATCTAGTGCTTTCAAATTCCCTGAAAAGTTGGCCTTGAAGTTGAAGCATTTATGCTTTTTCATAGCACTAAGATAAATTTTTCCTTGGGAGAATTTGGTCATGTCAACACTTCTCTGTTTATGAGCAACAAGGTGTGTGGCAATGATACAATTGAGGTCATTATCACTTGCTTTTTCTATTATTAGATAATTCACAACTCGCTTTCTGTGGCTTTCTAGCCTCTCCAAATCCATTAACATCAATGGTGTTATGGTCATTTGTATTTGCTGAATATCAGTTTTAAGAAATGACAGCTTAATACTTGATGGTCAGTGTCCTCTGCATATTTGAAAAAATAGCTTTGGCAATGAATTTGTTTTAAATATGTCTTACTTTGGAATTTTAATAAAATTCTTAATAGGGTTTAGGATTATAATGGTGTCACTGGTTTGAAATATGTATATTTTAGTAGTTCCTCATACCACTATCTTTGTCAGAGGGTTTGTCACTCTGCCTCCGTCATTTGTCCTATTTTGGGAAGTGTAGAGATAATAAACACAGCAGGACCCTTACAGTTTTTAGCAGAAGGCTGTTATAGTGAAGAGTCAGAATAGTCTGGTTACTAATAACCTTTCCAGAGTGTGTTTTTTATCTCTTTTAAAGGAACATGGAGAGATGATGGTATGGCAGTTGAAAGTGCAGCCAGCAGAAGTGCTTATCATCATTTCGATTTGTGTGTTTGTGTGAAGCAGCTGTGGTTAATGGTTCTGCTCGTGGACAAGTACATCTGTTGTCGTTCAAATGCTTTTTGCACACCTTGCAAGGAAAGACCAATTTATGGTGCTTGGCTGTTAATGTAGGATCAAGAGGCATGGGATGGTCTTGAGACTAGAGTGACACTGTTACCCAGTATTTTTAAATAGACTTGTCCTTATATACCATTAAGGATTTATGCACCTATAGAGGTGAAGTGTGTTTGAATGTGATTAGCCAAGATTAGGGATGAGCTGCAACACTGATTTTGTCAGGAGTATAAGTCTATAATTATGTATGTTTCCACTTTGGCTTTTCTATTCTAATTTTTGTCTTTATTACATGTTTTTTTATTGTGGGAGAAAAGAAGAACCTATGCGGGTTATGACACTTACAAATTTATAAACATCTAACCTGTTACTGGCATCCACAGAGACATGATTTATCTATGTATCAGTTCTTTCTGTCATTTCTACCTATTCTTTCTGAACCCAGCAATCCCTCCAGGACGTGTCAGTATCAAGGGCTTTGCCAACCTTAGAGCAGTTAGCTGTGGTGTTGAAGTTTTCATGTCAGCTAAGGGAGGTACAAGGCAATTACGGCACGACTTTGTGATGTAAACTGGATAGCACTTGCCTGTGCAAAAGCGAGCAGCATATTCAGCTGCAATCTGTTCTGCCATATGAATGTGAAAGCTGTCTGTGCTGCTCCTGTTCCCTGCAAAGTTATGGGGCAACCCTTTTTCCCTTTTAAAGTAGTGAATTAAATGGTATGTTTCAAAGAGCAAGAATCTACTTAATGGCAAGTAGAAAATTGTGCACACCATTTGGAACACTGATAGTCATAAAGGCCTTTTGTTAATTATTATTTAGGTAAAATCTGTTTGTTTTAGGCATTTATTATGTTGCTTTAAGAAGTAATTATCAAGGGTTCTAATTATTGCAGAAAATAAACAGCTGAAAGGATGGGAGGGAGATGGGAAGAGAAAACAATGTGGGTCTGCTTTTGCATGTGAAGGTCTTGTTTCTGTTGCTGTTTCATTCCATCCTTACCCTTTTAAAGTATCATCTGGCCTCTGATAGACATATTGTTTCCAGGGGCACTCCTTGCTGCTCGGATTCTAAATAGAGCAGGCGGGTCTGAGGGGTCAGCATCTCTTCTATGTCTTTTGTCTGGAGAGTTCATAGTTTCTCACAAACTTGATAAATGGACTATTTCTGCTGACCGTATGGTGGTGACTTAGGAACCTCTTTTTCTCAGTCTTGGATTTTATGGCAATTTTTCCCATACACGTGTTGTTTTGTTGCTGTTTACTGAATGTACAAGGATGACGATACCTTAGAATACTCAAAGTAATTTACAAGATATTTTTCATATTGACTCATATCTCAGACTGAATCATTCCAGTCATCATGGCTTTATGAAAGGCAAGTCCTGCTTGACTAACCTGGTCTTCTTCTATGGCAAGGTGTTCCACTTAACAGTGAGGGAAAGTCTGTGGGTGTTGTCTACCTAGACTTTAGTAAAGCCTTTGATACTGTTTCCCACTGCGTTCTCTTGGAAAAAATGGCTGCTAATGGCTTGAACAGGCATTCCCTCTACTGGATAAAAAACTGGCTGGAAGGCCAGGCCCAAAGAGTTGTGGTGAGTGGAGTTAAAACGAATTGGCAGCTGATCACAAGTGGTGTTCCCTGGGGCTCAGTGGTGGAACCTGTTGTGTTTAACATCTTTATTAATGATCTGTATGAGGGGATCCAGTGCACCCTCAGTAAATTTGCAGGTGACACCAAGCTGGGCAGGAGGGTTGATCTGCCTAGGGGAAGGAAGGCTCTACAAGGGGATCTGGACAAGCTGGATTGATGGGCCAATGCTAAGTGTATGACGTTCAACAAGGCTAAGTGTCAGGACCTGGGCTTGGGTCATGGCAACCCCGTGCAATGCTATAGGCTTGAGACTGAATGGCTGGAAAGTTGACTTGTGGAAAAGGACCTGGGGCTGGTGGTTGACAGCCAGCTGAATGTGAGCCAGCAGTGTGCCTAGGTAGCCAAGAAGGCCAGTAGCATCCTTGCTTGTATCAGAAATGGTGTAGCTAGCACAAGCAGGGCAGTGATCATACCCCTGTACTTGGCACTGCTGAGGCTGCATCTCAAACCCTGTATTCAGTTTTTGGCCCCATGCTACAAGAAAGACATTGATATGCTGAAGTCTGTGCAAAGAAAGACAGCAAAGTTGGTGAAGGGTCTGAAGCATAAGTCTAAAAAGGAGCAGTTGAGGGAACTGGGCTTGTTTAGTCAGGAGAAGAGAAGGCTGAGGGAAGACCTTATGGCTCTCTGCAACTACCTGAAAGGTGGTTGTAGCGAGGTGGATGTCAGTATCTTCTCCCAAGTAACAGGACGAGAGGAAATGGCTTCAAGTAGCACCAGGGGAGGTTTAGACTGGATATTAGTAAAAATTTCTTCACACAAAGGATTTTCAAGCACTGGAAAGGGTTTCCCAGGGATGTGGTTGAGTCCCCACTCCTGATGGTGCATAACAGATGAGTAGATGCAGTGCTTAGGAACATGGTTTAGTGGTGGACTTGGCCTTATGGTGGACTTGGACTTACGTTTATAGTTGACTCCTTGATCATGGAAGTCTTTTTGAATTAAATTATGTTTTTATAAAAACTCAAAGAATTGATCAAGACTTGAGTAAGACATTTCTGAGGCCTCAGGGCAGTATTGGCCTATCTTTGTCTAACTTATTAATAAAAAACATATAGCTATGGAAACCTTGTCATTTTACTCTTTGAGCTTCCTTACAACTAGAAAATTTGTCCCAGTGCCTTTCCCAGATACGGATTTACTTGGAAATGGTAAGGCAAGTATATTCTTCTCTCGTTAGACGCATCTGTATGAATGGCATGACCGTGCTTCTCATTCACACTGTTGCTAGACCCAGTCCTGGTGCCCACCTGTCCTGTGAGGAAAGGCTGATAGAGGTGGGGTTGTTCAGCCCAGAGAAAAGAAGGTTCCATGGAAACCTTATTGCAGGTTTTCAGTACTTAAAAGTGGCTTATAGAAATGATGGGTACAGATATAAGGAAGAAATTTTTTACAATGAGGGTGGTGAAACACTGGAGCAGGTTGCCCAGAGAGGTGGTAGATGCATTATCCCTGGAAATACTCAGAGTCGGATTGGATGAGGCTCTGAACAACCTGATCTAGGTGAAGGTGTCCCTGCTCATGGGAGGCTGGAGAAGATGGCCTTTAAGGGTCTCTTTCAACCCAAATTATTCTATGACTCTGTTCCCGGGGGCTGGCAGTCAAAGTCTGGACCAAAGTTTAGATGTGAAAGGCAGTGAGGAAGTGTCTGGTGGACTGCAACTCTTCCCCTGTGCAAGAAGCAGGAGTGGGGGCCCATTTCAGGTGCCAGTACCTGATGGCAGCCTTTGCTCCTGCGACTGTGAGATCTAAAGTTTAAAATCCTGAGAGGAGCAGACAAGATTTACAGAATTATAATCCTAGCCTTTATAGCAGATTTTAACTTGTTCATCTGCTTGGGAGGGTCCCATGGAGATGTGCTGAAAAGCATGTGAGGGCCGCAAGAACAAGTTTATCTTCAAGCACAGTGAAAGGGGGAACAGGCAGTTCAGAGGGGGACAGTGCTATCTCCATCCTTGCAGAACTAGATATTACAAAGGTTTAATGGGAAAGTTCATCAGCAGCTCTGCTTCAGCAGTCCACCAATAATTTGATATATAGGGAAACTGGAAGAGAATTTAGAAGTACAATGAAGTGGTTAATTTGGTTATTGCTAGTGGAAAGGCCCATATATTTGGAGAAAAGATTACTCAAGTGGCAATTTAGAGTTTAAATAATATTCCATGTCGTGCATTTATTTTTCTTTGTCCTTACCTTAGTTTGCTAAATGAATATATTTGAAATCTCACAGTTCATAATGAATGTTGTCTTTTGGTGGCTTTGTGAGTATCTGCTAAGTAAATCGTCACAGATGTATGTTCTAAAGTAATTTTCAGGAGAGATCTTCCCTCTGGTTGGGAATTAGCCAGGAACACTACTGATAAGATACAATTGTAAGGTGAGGGACAAACATGATAAGACTTACAGATCTGCTGTAAGTTTCTAAGGGGTAAGCTTGACACTACTGGACTTTTCATAAATGTCTTTTTCCCTAAGTTCTCATACCAGTTTTTGAAAAGTTGACTCACACAGTTTATCCATTTTGAAATCCATATTGTATCTGCAGCATAGCAATCTTGAGGGGACTTTAGGAATTTTTTTTTTCAACACATTTTGATATTGACTCCTACTGGTTGGGATTCTTTGAAGGCTCAAAGCTCACTGGAGTTTCAAAATATGTTTCTAGTAAGGGCTTATTTTTAATTATCATCATTATGTCTTTATTTTAGGGATATGCTCTGTTCTTTACAAACAAATAAAAAGGACCTTGTTAATGACTTTAAGGTCAGCATGTTACCTGGCTTCCACTCCCTGTGGAGCTACAAAACAAACGGTGATGCTGTTTCAAGGGCTGTCACAAGCACCAAGTTAAATACACTTGGAACTACAGGTTCTTTGGGATCAAAGGTTCATTTGTGATCCCGTTGCTTGGCTGGTGAAAAGGCAGCTATAAACAGAAGTGGTCAAAGGAATAAATGAGTATGTGTGCTCTTTTTTATTATCACAGTAATTAATATTGTCCTGTTCAGTCAGTGGAGTTCAAAGAGCCCAGTTTCAGATAACTGGCAATATACTATTTAAATCTTAATCTCCTGGTTTGCACAACATCTGGCACCATGGGGCTGGAACACTCTGGCATATCCATAATAAAGTTCATAATATTTTCTACCTTGTATAAATTAGAGTCTATGAACTATATAAATGTATAAGATATGCAATATAATAGAATGTTCTGTATCAGCAAAGGTAAGGTGGAAAGATCAAACTTAGTGGAGTGTCTTCTTTAATACATTGGTTGAAGAAGAAACTGCACTAGTGGTCACCTGTTTCTTAGAGTCAATAAAGTGTGTTCTCTTTGGGAAAGCTTTCATATTAGTGATATCTCATTGTTCAGGCAGAGGCTTTAGCAGCAGGACTTTTGGTAGCTACTGATAACAGATCTGTCAGTATTTTTCTTTTTAATCTTTTGTTTAATGCAAACTACAAAACTCTCAATGCTGTTGCTCTAGAGGGTAAAAGATTGCACGTTCCTCTACTATAAGTTTTACTTGAAAAAAATTATAACTGGTTAAGAAATGAGAAAAGAAAGGCTTTTTTAATAGGTAAAAATACCTTCAGTAAGATATTTTTGGCAGAGAACATCATTACCTTTATTCAGAATTTCTGTTGAAGTGCCTCTAAGAGTTGGTACTCCTTAAGTGACTCTTCAGTCATTCCAGGAAAGGAACAGTATAAGGAATCGGAGTGCTCTGGGCTGGTAGAAAGCCCACCTGTTTTGTTTCTGATAGGTTTTTAACAGTGAAAGGATTTTAACAGTTAAAGAATCTTATGAAATAGTTGTACTATTGTTAAATTAATATTTTTGGCTCAAAACTCTTCCATGTAAGGTTTTTTATCAGCGTATTACTTATGTGCAACAGTTAGAGTGCATTACTGCACTGCTCTCCAGTAATTCCTTAACAATTGTCATATACTTGAGCACAAGCCTGTGAACAGTGTCTTTGATAATAATGAATGCAGCGTTCAAATGTGAATTTCAGTGGTCACTCAGTAGGCTGCTATTAATTCTGGGTCAGTTCAGCATTTGAAAGAGATGTACAGGGAGAAGATTTGCATACTGAGGAACAAACTAGCATTTGCAATTTTGTATGTATTGACAGGCACAAAATTCAAGAGATTCATGTAGCCGAAGTTAAATGGATGCAAGCTATGAATAATTGTGCCTTACCAATTTTATCAGGGGTTTTTTTTTTAGTATAAAACTGCATTTTCCCTGAAAGAAATTGATAAGCAAATTGTAGATGTGATATAAGGGCTAAATAGTGAAACCACTTCATACTTAAAGTATCAATCTTATCATAAATTGTCTGGAGACTAGTGTCTGCAGGAAAATTACAGTAGGCACCAAAAAAGCTGGCAACCACATTTTCAAATTTATAGATGGAAATAAAAAATAAGTAATTGTTGGAGTTCTATGTTGTATGATATATACTTGTCTAGTCTTCCTTTTCTTTCTACAAAGGGATTAATTTATAAGTACATAAAAAAGACAATTTTTGTGCATTTGAGCTCATAAACAATTTTTCATATGCCTCTTATTTCTTAATGTTTTCTTTAGGACTTCCAAATATTTATGTTTAAGAGGTTTCATAGATTATTCCCTATGTGGATCTTATTCTTTCTGTCTCCTGTTAAATATAATGTGGAAGGTCAGGCTCTCAGGTTGCAACAATAGTAAGGGATGTATTTCAGTCAGTGCTGGGTGTAGTTTCTTTTTGATGTGAATGTGGTGTACTAGGTTTCATGTGTCCCCTCAAATAACTCATGACAGCTACATTCCAAAACAGCTTTTCTTCCTTCCATAAGCCTTTGACTTTGCTGCCTTTCACTAAATATAAAATTTGTGGTAACTCTTGCCCAATAGATGTTCAGAAAGTATGTCTTAAATATGGCAGAAACCTGTGAAAATATTTTTCAGGGTTCAGTGGGCTCCAAGTTTTGTTTGTGCTGACAGAGATGGAGATGATTCATCTGAAGTTTTCTTCTTTCTATGTACAGGCCCAGTAGTTATTTTAGCATTGGGGAAATGTCATTACATTTTAGTGAAATTTCTAGAGTGCCCAGATATGAGAGAAATGCAGTATTAGAAGATTATAGACTGAATACTATGAAACAAAACAAAGACTGGAAACAGCATGTGGAGTATATTTATGAAGCTGAAACTATTCAGAAAATTGCAGGAAAATTGGGTTCCCTTGCTTTGTGAGGGGTGGATTCCCTGCATGAATTTTCCAGATTTGTAGAAACTGTGGAAGCCTTAGGAGTATAAACACACCTTATACCCTCTTGAGTGAGAGAAGATTTGAATGAACAATGCGTGACTTGGTCAAAGACAAACTGGAGACCAAAGGTATGGTTTTGCACTACAGACCCAACTTCTTTGTAACTGTTTGGTACTAAAGCAGTATGTATACACATTGTTTTCTTCTGGTTTAGTTAAGGACATGCAAACAGTTTTCCAGAACTGTTTTTTAGGAACTATATTTCAGGAAGCATTTATGGTAGGTGTAAACTGCAGATATTTCCAGTAATTAATTTTTGCAGTAAAGCAGGTTTATCTATGACTAAGGTGATAGTTTGGATATTGCTCATTTAGCACCTTCTTCTTGAAGAGAAGCAGACAAGTTACTTGGGCGGTAGAATGGAGAAAGCAAGTGTTACGTGTTGTATTGCAATAAGCAGCTCCACTGTAGTAAAGCCAGAAGGATTAAAAAATACAATTAGATCTAACAGGAATAGGTTCACCATAATGGTTAAACGTCGAAATATATGAGAAGAGCTGGAGGTTGTAATTGGGTTTTGTAACGTTTTTCAGTGTGTGAATTCGGTCTTCACTACTTTTACATCCGATCTACAGCTGGGTCAGGGAAGCAGTGCTACATCCGTTTACATGAAGATCCAACCGTGGCCAAATTCTGCTCACTTTCAAAAGAATTTAAATGAATATTCTTTATGGTGATGTGTTATCTTTTCTTACTAATTTCATTAACATGCACCTACCAATTTGCATTTTAATTATTAAATTTCTGTTCCACCATTGCAATCAAGCAGTTTAGGATTATTTCTCATTAATTTTAAATTATGTGTGCATCCCAGATAATGGTAAGAAGGAATCCATGTTCTTGCTTTTGCTGAAATTTTTCTTTGAAAATATTTTAAAAATTAAAAATCAAAAACTGATTTCTGTTTCCTGACATTTTGAACTGAAAACAGCCAAGTTAGCAGTTGGCTATAATTTTAATATTTTACTGGAGTTCTGTTCGAGCAAAAGTACTGTTTCTTAATGAAATTGGCATTATGTAATATGAATGACTTAATAAACACATTTGTCATTAGTAACATTAGTATTTCTTACTAAAGTTGGTTTTAATCATACCTTTACTTGCTCTCATGTAGGTATTGGCCAGAATGTTCATAATTCCCTGTTCATTTGTTGTTCTTTGTAGTAGCACCAACTGTTTGGAAAGATGTGGGCAATATAGGAAGTTAACGTAACCCCTGTAAATGTTACAGTTTGTGACAGGCAGCTATATTTTGAAAGGCTATTAATATTTTTGCCTGGATCAAACTGATAGGGTCAAGTCCAGAAACAGTTGCAGTAATGCTTATTGTCCTCAAGAGCATTCATAATGCTAGTTGGTGATCTTTGGTGAAGGCTGGAGCTTTCTTTATTGACACTGAGAGTTGATGCAATTGCTATCAAGGTCAAAGATCCTGGGGATAAGTGGCAACTTCTTTCAAGGAAAACAAACAAACAAAAACAAGAAAAGGGTTCAAGTGAATGTTTTTTTTTTAAAAAAATTTTTTTTTTTTAATTTGCATGATAAATTCCACATTCTGTTTCTTTCTGTCCTGAGACATAGCCTATATTTTTTTTCCATGAAGTGATGATGGGTCTGCAAGATTTAAAAACTTTGGAAAGTTAGACAAATATTCTAACCTAATAATAAACAGATGATTACATGCTTTATTCACTGATTATAGTTTTCATGTGCTAAGTATTGGTGGGATAAAGTTCCTTAACGGGGTTAGACTTTTTAACCCCCTTACCATGAAATGGTGGGTATTTTAAGTTTTATGTGCACTGGATATTTCTAAAACCACCATGAATACAGCCCCCCTGTTACTTTGCAGAGATTCCTGCATGGCATAATGTCTCTATGATTGATATCATCCTATTGTACTAGTGGAGAATTGCCCACTTCTCTTGAGCTGATCTCTTCTTTAAAACCTAGTAAGATAGATGAATTTAGCTATGGGTATGCAAGATGAGCATAGGGCGTGTGCATGCTTCATACTGGAAAGCTTTTGGAAATCCAGTATATTAATGGATTCTAGACTGGTAGGCCACACTTTAGACTGTGGAACCTGTACGAGTAGTACGGGACTCACAGGTTGCTGAAGTTAGAAATGTTTTGGGGTGAACATCCAATCATTGACTAAAATGACAGAAATGTGGATTCTCAGTCAAGGGATGTCCAAAATATGGAAAAGAAGACGTATAAGAGGAATTCTCTGGGTGAGAATTGTTATTCTTTAGGCTAGTGTATGTTTATGTGCCCTGAGCCCTCTGTGGATCTCCAATTACAGCTTTTTATTACTTTTTAGCAGCTTAGTATGACTTAGGTAGAAAGTAGTTGATGATGCATGAGAGAAAATTGTATCCACTATGGTATTTGGTTTTTTTCTTCATTTTAACTCACTACATATGGATATCTTCAGCATCACATTTTATGTCTTTTTACTATCAGTGCAGAGAAGTGGAACAAATGTAAGCAAGAATGGATTTCATTTGCTATTCCACTACCATTATCTTGTTAGTACTTTATTACTTGCTGAAAACCTATCTCAAAGTAATGGTAGGATGCTGCTTAGGAGAAAGATATGATTAATGACAAGGTTTTGATCTTCTTTCTGTTATAGTGGGAGAATGCTAACTTAAAGCAGAAGTTATGTCTTACTCACTGGGAGTTTAATGTAAGCAGCATGGAAGATGCCTGCTGTTTGCGGTAGAGCTGATGACATTACCCTTTAGACATATTTTCTTCCAGTGAATGGAGGCAAATTCAGCACATAAAGATCTCGGTTTTTACATATCTATGCATTATTCAGGATAAGTGATTAAACCAATTTGTGTGGATGTATTTCAGGCTCTTGGCTATTTTGAAACCACTCTCAGTGGTTGTTCTAAGTATCAAAGCTATGTGATCAGTTGTCTGTATCACATGGTATTATCTCTGTTTCCCAATGAGTTAATCTGGGCATGTAACAGTGACCAAGCAATGTGCTAAGGAGAACGTTGTCCTTTCCTTTTCCTATCTATGACCATCTGATCTTTCCAGTTTTCTAAGGCAATGGGTGGCCGTGGCTAGAGCAGCATTGCCAGTAGCTCTGTGGGGAGCTTCGTCTTGCACCTCCTGAAGCGGTCACTTTGCACTGAGGCATTTGGTGTGCTGGAGAGATACCAAGAAATGCATGTAATGATATTATCCAGTCACTTATGAAGGAGGCCGTTAATACTGGAAAGGGTTTTGGATGTGTTTTAAGGACTGCTTCTATATTTCAGTAATTGTCTAAAATATAGCAACCATCGTAGAGAAGAGCCTGAACAATAAGTGGTCTGATAAGCTCTGAAATATGTTCTGCTCCACTATCCTCTTCTAACTCTTCTTTTCTTCTCCATTTGTGCAAACACCATCAGAGTCAAACTAGGTGACAACTGAGTGTTTGCAGTTGTGGGTTTGATTTTTCAAAAGCTGAAGAAGAAGGAATTGAGGTTGTTTCCTATAACCTAAGACAGTGCTCTTATTGCACTGGGAACAGGGAACTCTCTAGGATGCTTTTAAAAAAGCTGGTGATGGATGCCGCTCTGAAAAAGAGACTCTAAAATGTGTGAAAGCTGCAGTGTGAACATCCAACTCTGAAGTGCCCAAATTTAGGATATTTCAGATCCCCTTAGTTTATAGATGCAAGCTCATTTAGGCATGAACTAGATGTCAAACACTTTCTCCCTCTTTAAGAAAATTTGGCATAAGGCAGGAAATTTCATTTTTAAAGTGCTGAGGGAGATCTAAGGAAGCAGCTGTGGCTGACACTGAGATTGGGGAATAATCATTAAGTATTCCCAACAAGGCAGAGTTTATCAGGTTCAGAGTTAGGCATCAAAATCCTCACAGTGCTTTTAGTCTGTAATCTTAGAATTGCTGATCTAGCTGGTTTTGTATTCTTAAGATGATTCCTTTGACAGCAGTGAATCTTTAGGGGTTCACAGATCCTATATCAGGATAAACACTAGTTCATAAAATTAGTTTATTGAAATCAATTTTAGCATTAATTTTTTCGACAGTGCTCATGGGGGGGAAAAAATCTTTATCAACAGAGATGTTGCAGAAGCAATAAAAAGGTAGTACAAGCGTAACCCCAAGGACATGAAGAACCTTAGGGAAGAACAGCGGGTGGGTTTGCTTCTCTGTCTGACCAAATTGGTTTTGGGATCTTCTCTGGTACTTTGAACTTCAGCCCTCTGATATCTTTGTACTTTTCTTCCATGCTTCTCCTGAAACTTTTGAGCTGCTTTTTTTCATAACAACCAACATCCTTGCATCATCCTGTCAAAATCTCGCCTTGGCTTAAGAAAACCCAATATATGCTATAACTTACTCCCTACCCACCAGAGCCTGGTGTAAGGAGATGAAGAATTGTCTTTCCCTTCATTTCTTAGCTATACTTGTAGAACACACCCACTGCTTAGTTCCTGATCCTTAAAATACTTAAAATGTAAACTACTTCACTGAAGTCCATGGTATACTTATTCATGCAATTACTTGTATGCTTTATATACAAAAGCAAATTCCATGTCAAGTTACTTGCATACCAGAGTGAATATGGAGGGCAGAGCCAACAATTCTTTTTTTTATTTCTAGCTGTGTTTCCTGTTGTAAGCTTAAAACAATTATGAATTGGATAAAATAAGACCTAAAAATCAAAGCAGGTTTACATCAAAGCAGAATTAAATAGTTCAAGAGCTACAGCTCAAAACTAGGCTGCCGCCTTCGTAATTTGTGGCAGATACGTGGCCCATACATGTCATCAAGTAAGAATGTACATCTGAGCTAGACATAAAAAATTTTCTTCCTCTTTGCTACAAGATTTAGCATGTTTATATGTGAATATTCAAATATTTTAGCTCATTTAAGAAAGATAAAGGGAATCAAGAAATATTTTTTTCATGTTTTTGAATAACAAGTGTATGAACTTGAGCTATCCCAATGTGTATCATTGGGTGACTTAATTCCTGTGGTTTATCTGAAGTATACTACTGATGTTTTTCAAGACAAAGGATTTATTGATTATTATGATGCTCTCAGGGAATCATTACTGTTTTTCTGGCACAGGCACCTGTAACCTTTTGAGAACTGACTTCTATTTAGATTAATTGTCATTTGTTTGATCTCTGAAGAGCCATGAGAGGATTAGAGGTGACATGGGCATCACACTTTTTGATAAACAGCTTTCCACTGAGCTGAAATGCATGTTGCTGTGCTTTTAATTATTCAAGATACGCTTAAAAAATGCAAAAGGAAAAGGAGAAGAAGGAAATCTGAAGAAGCTATTAATGACCCCAAAGTAAAACCAAGACTAGAGCATATAAATGAGAAGAAACAGTCTCCTGTTAAATAGTTCAAACAAAACCAGCCTTGTAAATTGTAACTGTTTTTCTTTTCTCAGAGAGATATAGGAAGACACCAAGACAAGAATCCAAAAACTTGATACTGGCTGCTGAAACGTGGTCTGATGGAGTATACTCAAACAATTTAGAAGACAATTTATTTGTCCAGTGATACAGATTACAAAAATGATGATATTAGATTTTAGGATACCTTTTAAATCTTTGCAGCAGTTTGTAAACTCTAATGAATTACTTCTTGCAGTGTGAGTTGAGTGTATGTATTTTTGAGCACAGATACATTTAGTCAAATTCACAAAATAGTTTAATCTGAAATTAAAATAAATATAAAAATTAAAAAATTGAAACAGGTCATGTAACACTCCATAAGTAAAACATGATAAGTTTTCAGTGACTTAAAAACTGTATATAGGTGTTAGTGGCCCATGAAGACTGTAACATAATGATAGATAAGTCCATCTCTGGCCAAGTGAATTTTCCAGGCAAGTTTTCTGCAGGCTCATTTAGCATCCTAATTATTAAGCTGTGGTGCATGAGACATTATTAATTGATGTAATACAATTTATCTAGATCTGTGTTTCCAAATTGTCTTTGCTTTTATTAACAGTTAAAAATAACCAAGAGGAAACTTTTTTTTCATTCAGTAAAAAGCTTGAGCAAACTTGTTTTTATATTGATATGCAATAATAATGCACGTATGTATTTATTGGAACTGTGAGCAAGGCAAAGAAAGATTTTTGCCCATTTATCATCGCAACTTTTTTCTGAATGATAAAGAGAATAATATCTTCTTTAGAAATAGAGAAGGGTATTTAGGGAGAAGTAAATTTATTAAGGATGTAATTTGTGTTATAAATTTGAATTTATAGAAGTTTGTTAATTGGTGAGAGTGTATATGGCTCAAAATATTAGTATTTTTTATCTCTACATTATGTAAAAGTAACAAATAATAGCAGTGCTTTTTAGTTTTCTGAGGATAAAACACTTCAGGGTTATTTATAAGCAGAGTGGATATAAAGAATTTAGTTTTAAACCCAGGGAATGTCTAACCAGTTCTTCTGCAATGAAGGCAATACTGTTTCATGTTTTAAAGTCCAATGTTATCAGAGGTTAAGTTCCTTATGAAATCTACAGTAAAATTTCCTTGAAAACCTGAAAGATGAGAATATTAACCCATTTGTAGCTTTGGGGCATAGATTAAAAGCTTGCTTTTACAACTCCCCATCTTTTGATCTCTGGATTTGAAATCTATAGAGAGTAAATCTAAGTAGTATAAGAACAAACCCCGTCACAAAATGCATTTATCCTCTTATGATACAACGATTAGGTTAGAACAAGTCCAGTTGATTTTCTTAGTTTGCCAAAAAATTTACTTCTTCCTATTACAATCATAGGATCATTTAGATTTAAGATCTTAAAGTCCAGCTGTAAACCTAACGCTGCCATGTCCATCACTAAACCATGTCCCTAAGCACCACATCTACACGCTTTTAAAATACCTCAAGGGATGGAGACTCAATGACTTCCCTGGGCAGCCTAATGCAACACTTGATAACACTTTCTGTGAAGTAATATTTCCTAGTATCTATCCCTGGCGCTACTTGAGGCTATTTACTCTTGCCCTGTTACTTTGCAAGTTGATTGTTTGGAATGCGGAAGAAGCCTGTAAAGAAGAGAGTTTAACTTCTCCCATTTCACTTTTGCAATTTTGAAACAGCTAAATAAGCTTTTTGCATTTTTTGTTGCTTTGTAGAAAGTTATTAGCCTGAGAGTTGGGCTTGTTTAGCCTGGAGAAGAGAAGGCTCCTCAGAAACCTTATAGCAGCATTCCAGTGCTTAAAGGGGGCCTACAGAAAAACTGAGGAGGGACTCTTTTATCAGGGAGTCTACTGGTAGGATGAGGGGTAACGGTTTTAAACTGAAAGGGGGGAGGTTTAGCTTAGATATTAGGAAGAAACCTTTTATGATGACAGTGGTGAGGTACTGGAACAGGTTGTCTAGGGTAGTTGAGGATATCCCATCCTTGGAGGTGTTCAGTGCTTGGATGAGGCTTTGAGCAACCTGATCTAGTGCAAAATGTCCCTGCCCATGGCAAGGGGATTGGAACTAGATGATCTTTACGATGCCTTCCAACCCAAACCATTCTATTATGTTGTTCTGAACTTCATCTATGAACAGAAATTTTATCTTAAATGTTCAGTAAATAAAGCTTTTCAGGTTTAAAAGACATGAAGGCAGTTAGTTCTTCAAATTAGAAGAATGTTTTCTATATATCGGATGTCCGTGGAACCTTTATAAAAGGCAGCACTACAGTTTTCTGAAGTATAAAGAAACTGTTTACATTTTTATTCTATATTGCAAACACTGGTTGAAATAAATTGGAAATTGAAGGTAAAAGATATATAGAGCAATTACGTATTGTTTTAAATATACGGAATGTATATTTACATATTTGTATATGTACTCCAACCAAGTAGCTTAAATAACTTCAGTTGAGCTGGGGCAGAGGCAAAACTGCCATTACTGAATGCACATAATTTGCACAGTATGGAGGGTATTTTTCAGGGTTATATGCACGCCATTTGTTTTTAGCCATACTTTTAAAACAAAGGAATTCCACCCAGGAACAGTGTCACATCCTTGGTGTTCACTTGCGTGCAGCTGCTATTTTCTCAGCATTGAAAAGTAACATGGACAATATCTTTTGAAAAGATGATCTTGGAGACTTTGAGGAGTCTGGGTGGGACTGCAGCCCAGTATCAAACTCAGTGTTGTGTTTCCTTATAAAATCTCTTGATAATCAAGAGAGTTCCTGATCATGGTCCTGTTTTTAGTGTGTCCATATACCACAGTGGTATGACCAAAAGCAACCCACTTTGGAGTACCATTAGAGGTGGAGGCATCTAAGAACAAACATGATCTGATCTCAGTTGGAGTCAACACTTCTGAAAAACAGACAGTTTTCCCATAGCTAAGGATCTAGAAATGTAGATCCAGTCACATCTACATGAAGACTACCACTGTAATACAACATCTAAATAATAATGAAACTTTGAATCAACCAAAAAGATGAATGAGGCTGAAGCATAGTCTTTACATGCAATTGGTTGAAATTAAGCTTGCTTAGGTGACCACAAAACTCAGATCTTTTAATGTTTCAAGGCACTTAACAGCTAAAATGGAATGTATTTGAGCAGTACATTACATTACATTTTAAACTTTTTAAAGTAGATTGCACTTTATTTCTAGTTGGCTTTTAAGAAAAATATAAAAGCAAAACTGTTTTTTATCGCTGTAAATAGTTAATTCAACAAGTAAGATAGAGAATACAAGTACTTTATATAGTATATAACTGAATGGGAAGAGTAAGCATTTGTGCTGCTAATATGGGATCAGGTCAATTTAAAATACTGTTTCTACAGATACCATGGAAATTCTTATTTCATGTGACCACTCAGGGTAATAAAAGCTGTTCTCACAAGTACTTATAGAAAGTGTACACAAGAAGGTGGAAGTATCATAAAAAGAACTGATGTATAAAACTGAGGAAACATGTTCAGGATATTTCTCATTCTTACTACTTCCCTTGCTGTAAATTCTCTTTAATTCAAAGTTCCCCTCCCTTAATTTTTGTGTAGCCAAAGTAAGCATAGCCCTGGTTAATATTTCAATATATATTGTGGAATTTCAGTGAATGTAGCAATAAATAATTAATCTTTAACATTTACATACATTATGTGTTCAAAATAAAGTATATTTTGTACTTAATACTTTATAAAATACTATTGTGTATGAATCTTACAGTGGCTCTGTGTTTTTTGCTGTATGCAAGAAAAGGCACTTAATGTCTAAGTATAGTAAAATGCAGTGTCTTTGGAGTTTTGAAGCTGAGAGCTGAGCTTGTTTCCTAAATGGTCTAGAAAGGCAATTATCTTTTACAACAAAAATGCTGGCAACTGCTGCAGTAAAGGGCTGTTGGGAAGCCCTGTACAAGCACTGTTGTCTTCTTTGGAACTACTTTCAGTAGAGAACTGTTTTAGAAGGAAAAAAACCCTAAAAAACCAACACATTTCATATCTTTGGATCCATCTCCCTTAATTGACTGGATATTTCTGTAAAGCACAGATTTTTAGTGTGATGGAACCATGGGGCTGAGGCACTGTCAAACCGTGTTTCACAGCAAATGGATTTGTGATGGCTTAGCCACGTGCCTTGTAATAGAATATGACAGGCTTGGATGGCACAAACTGCCACCATGCAAACTGGTCAGCATCCCAGGGAGACTGGTTGGGATACCATCGACACACAGTGCTCTTCAAGGTATGAATTCAGTTCTGGAAACCCAGTCCTCTGGGTAATTGTCTTCCCCAATGTACTTCAACACAAACTAGCTTTATTTTATTGTTACTGCTCACAAATAAGATTGCCATGACCACAAAACTTTTTTTGCTCTGTAGACAGATATTGGTGTTTCTCTGAACAAGCTTATGGCTGGCAAATTTTAATATCCCAGTCATATTGCTGCATATCTTTTGGAATGGGACTTTTTTTTATTTGAGAGAGCTGTTTGAAACTGCTAATTTGTGGTACATTAAATGTGGGCTCCTTTATTGTAATGATACTCAGAACAATAACCTCACAGCTTTCTACAGGAACCCAATATCATGTGTTGAAGTGATTTAATTGCAAAGCTTGTGCTTCTTCAAATGATTTTCACTTTGTATTTAAATATATATAAACGGTACAATACTTTGCAAGTGATACATGTTACAAATAAGTAACAAACCCACATAATCTCATACATGGAATGCTGTTCAGTGAAGAGTAACCCATTATAACTACTGAGCTTGATGTTAGTGTATTTATATGTAGATAGTCTTGTTTTCCAGTTCTCCCTTTTTTTTCTTTTCTGTATGACATCCTCAGTCAAGTGTCTCATAGTGGAGTCTTTCAGTGTCTTAACTAAGCCTTTTGAGTTTCATCCTCTCTTATCACCCATTTCAATTCTGCATGGAAGGGGCAGTAGCAGCTTCATTTCTAAGCAAGACCTTTCATCAACCCTTTTATTCTCATAAAAAAAAAAAATTGGTATTGCTTTGAAAGTTAGATTATCTATCTACAATGTTCCATAAGTTTCTACTACTGAAATAGAGGGAAGTTTCCCTTCAGAGTAGCAGGTACTTTATTATTCATGGCTCTATGTTGACCACTTCAAAAAAGGTGCCTACTCCCCATTGTCAGGTTTCTTGGTATGATGTGAAGATCTTCCTTTATAGGAATCCCTAATGGTCAGACATTTGGGTGTTCTGTTTGTTTTTTTTTTTTTTTTTTACCGACAAGTTATACATAGAAAAGTATCTCTCTAGGTTTTGAAACGTGGCAGTTAAATTTACCTCACTCAGGTCCAAAGGAAAAGCATCCATGAATACTTGCATGCTGGAGCTAACCACCCTGTGAAGTGATCTGAATGGACTGGTTACTCTGTTGTAAGGAGGAACTCATATCAGCTGTGTAAAATCCTGCATGCTGGCTCAGTGGGAAGAAAAGCCACCTGATGCTACCTGTGACTTTGCCTTCTGTTGCACAAAGAGATGAGTTAAACTTCCACCACAGTCCAGGTGTTGTGTCCCTCAAAGAAAACCACTTCCTTGCGGGATGCTAGCAGATTCTGACTGTAGCCTTATCATGGACATTAAGTATATCCCCATGAAAAATAACTTTTCTCCCGTTTAACATATGTTACTTGTTGGTTTCTACAAGATATTTAAATTAATAAGGCTTTTTAATATTTTACCTTCATCAGGGATTATTAAAAATGTTATACTTTATGTATCTTTTTAAGTGCAATAGCATTAAGATCAGGTGGAAATAGTTACTAGTGATACAATTTTCTGATCTACAAGATTGAGAATATAAAGAATTTCTGTGTGGCATCTAAAAGACGTTTGGTACAACCATATTGTAGAAGAGGATTCCTTCTTTGGATAAGGTGCTGCTAAAGCATTTGCCAGTAGGCTGATAGAAGGAGAAGACTAGCAGTCATCGACACATTTGCGAACAGCAAATCATTTAGGGTTCTTAATTCAGGCTTGGGGAAAAATGGGTGGAACTCAGTGTCATGAAAGCCTGAGAGATTCATTATAAATACATGCAAATCAATGCACACTGGAAGGAATAATTTGAGGTGCCTTGGGTCCAAATTCTTTGTGTCCACACAATTAGAGAATTCTAACAACCTGGGGTTTTTTTGTTTGGTTTTTTTTTTTTGTTCTGTGTCACTTTGCTTTCTAGAACTAGTACTCTCACAGTACTTAGCTGTAATTACTAAGGGTGCTAGCACCCTTTGTGGTTTCTTACTAATGAGGTAGCTTCTTTAAGCCAGCTTCTCTCAAAGGAGACAATCAGGATTGTTTGGGAGGTCAAATTAGAGGCAAGACACTTCAGGGAACATTTTAGACCCTGCAGTTCTTGCACAGTACACTGAGAGTGCACTCCGTAGCAGTGGCCAAAGGCAGGATGAGCCAGCCACTAGAAACTTAGGAGCAGTCATCAATAAGGCTCATTTATCATAACATTAGTAGCTAAGGTAAGTTACTACTATATGAAAACAGACCAGACAGCTGCAGTTCAACACCATTCAGCTGAATTAGCAGGCAAAATTTGATAGTGAGCTGCTGCACAAAAGAAGCAGAGGGTCACAGAGAAAGCATCAGTGGGCAAAGGCTGGAAGCATTGTTTACCCAGGGAGATCTAATTGGTACTCAGGTGGTCAAGGACAGGGATGGCCAATTTTAATTAGTCCTCAGAGACCTGAGAAACATGTGGCAAGCTATTTACTATTCATTTTGGATAAACAGGCAACATGAAATGCCCAGCACTACACTTGAGGCTGTAATAAAGGGTTACCATTTTTCATGCTGCTATTTACTCAGTCACTAATTGGCACAGGTATGTGTTTTGGTCTAAATGAGGTTAATTTACTTAACTGTTACTAAAGTTCCTGGTTTTTGGTTTAGACAACAATAAATCAAAACCATGGAAAAAATCATTTCACTTTCACCAGTCAGTTTTGTACTACTGGAAAGTAGTTCAGGATAATGACCTGAAGCATTCTGTTGGGATTTGTTAAAATTCTGCCTACAAGATGGAGTTTTGCAGCCCCCCACTAAATTGCTTCCTTCCTCTCTTTACTTCCCTCTCAACAAGGGAATCCTTGGAATTACTTAAAAGAAAAAAAGCTAAGATTATGGTGATGGCTTTTTATTTTATATGCCTGTCCAGAACAAACCAGGTTTATTCTAACTTCATAACCAGACCCTGTCTAAAATAAAGTTTTACTATGTAGAGCTTTTTTCTCTGAAAGACCAAGAGACAGTGTGCTCAGAACTGAAATCTCATATACTATCTGACGTAGCCAGCAATTCAGTATCATGTCAGCTAAAAGTAGTTTTTCTCACTGTAGATTACCTCTTGTTACGTCATCATGCTCTAACAAGGAAAAAGCTCATTATTCCTGTATGAGTTTACTCATGGAAAAATGATAATTAGTTAAATTTGGAATAATCTGTTAAAGATTTACTGTAGATTTTATTTTAGAAATCTCTGTATTACTTCCTCATGAGGCAGTATTTAGACTTCAGTGCTATTATATCATTAATAAGGTATCATTATAATATATGTAATAACTAAAGCATGGGCTTGTATGGGCTAAATGATATTAATGTTAACAGAAGCACAGCTAGACAAGGCACAAGTGCGCTTGGGTGTGCTGTCTGAAGTAAATGAAGCGGAAACTTACCACTGTGAGCTGTGCAATGTGAGATACGGTACTGTCTCATTTGTTTGCAGCTGGTCTTTAAGCCTGTCCACTGCATGCGAAGAGATCCAGACATCTCTTGTCTGTGTGTTGCAAAAAAAGAGATGTGACTCTTTTTAGTGTATCCTGAGGGAAGAGGTATTTGGTTGGTGTGGAAAGGAAGCAGGCAGAATGCATCCTCTGTGTCGAGACTGGTCTTGGTTGATTTTCCCATCCTACACATGGAGTAGGTAATTCAAGGAGAAATGGCAGTACTTTGAGACGCAGTTCATAGTAAGGTACTCCCCCTTCTTGCTATTTCTTTGTAAAACTGTACTGAAATTTAATGTGGTGCTAAAGTTAGGCATGATGAGGCATTTTCTGGGAAAATATTTCTGCTGAAAAATAGATTTGCCAGACCCGCTCTCCCAAGCATGCCATTTTGCAGGAAGAGTCTGCTTTAGACAGTATTTCTATACTGGAGGAAAAATATCCTGAATAGTGAAAATCTCTTCTTTTAATACTTTGAAAAAATTTCAAATTAACAAGTAGCAGAATAGTGTTTGTGAGCCGCAGGCTGAGAAGCCAAATCATCTTGTGCTGTCTGCTGCTGATAAGCCATAGTTTCTCTCTGCTGTCTTGTCTCAAATGAACACAAACACACAGATCAGATGTGCAACATTGCATAGAATATCCCTCCTGGGCTTCCATTTGGTAATGACAGTACACAAGAAAGGTGGATGTAGTAATTCTGAGTAGCTTTCACACTTTTCTATTCAAAATCTCAAACTTAGGGCTTTTTCCTAGTGACCTAGTCTGCCAATGGTGTCTTAAAACCTTTGTTTCCAGTTTTGTTTGGGAGAAAGTCCAAAATGCTTCCTTTTCATCCATCTGTTAATCCAACCATTCAGTCTATTGGATCTTCACTCTCCACTAAGGAGTGTTGCTTTCATCGGCTAGTCACCCTTGAAGCCACCTGTCCTTACTCTTGATTCCCTGCCTCCCGAGCACTGAAGAACATTAGATGCAGTTCTGTCTCTCTTGCGTGCCTAGAAGGCTCCCACGTTGCTCACAGCAGGAATGACTACTGCAAATGTGCTCTTGATTCCAACATTGGCAAAGATAGTGAGGAAAACCAGAAGGAGATAGTAGTTTCTGAAGTATAATTAGTCATTCTAAAAAGAAGAAAAAAAATTACATGCTTTTGCAATTGTTCCACAATTAAGGTATTTCTCTATTTACCTTTATATGCATATCAGATGAAATCTGCAGAATAAGGTATGGCAGAGCCTGTGGGGGCAATAAGGACATATGTTTTTGCTAGTTTGGAGGCTCAGAGACAAAATTTTTAGAAGTTTAAGAAGCATGCAGTATACACAGAGCTATGTTTCTTTCCTTTGTTTGCTACTTACACTGTGACTGTGATTACTGGTTACGCTATCACTGTGACATATTTTTTCAAAATTAACAGTAGTAACAAGTACTCCAGCACTGGTATTTCCCTGAAACGTGTGTGCCATTGTGGGTTAAGTGAGAAAATTGCTTCTTTTCCTTGAATATTTTGTGAAAACTGTGGAATTTCTTCACTGTTGTTTGAAGTTCCTTTTCTGTCCCTACAAATGTGTTTATCAATGAAGCAATAGTTAAGAAAACAGAAAAATTTTCTGGTGGAAAATTTTTCAGCTCCTAAAAGTGAGGAAAAATGCTGTGGAGTAATTGAGACAACTGTTGTGTTTTTTTTTTTTAAAGTTTATTTCAAATTTTCACTTGCATTCTTTTTGCAAGGGCCAAGAGTTTTAAAAATTATGAAAAGGAATAAAATTCCATTATGAGGACACAGGGGTCGATGAACTGGAGCATCACTGATTTACTTGCTCACCTCATTACATGTTCATGCTCACCTCATTATATGTTTATTCGCTTTGCTTGCCCAAGTCTGACGTTTTGGAAGTCAGAATTGTCCATATGGATTGCCTGTGTTATCAAAGAGGTTTCGATTGTGCATCCTATTTCTGTATTTCAGTTTCCATTTCAGCCACGTGTCCCATGGTGTGTGCCAAGAGAATGACCAAGACCACTTGTGACGTGAACATAGTATCTCACTGCCACCTTCTGTGCCTGCCCTGTTACACAAAAGACAGCTACCTGCAGGGGTTGGAAAGTTTCTGGTGCTTATCTATGTGTACAAGCACAAATGGAGGTAATGGATTTAGTTATTGGCTCCTGGTTAGGAGTTTTTTATGATTTACTGGTCGTGGAGTGGTGCCATTCAACAAGGAAAACAAGGAAGTGTAGATAAATTGCCTTTACTCTTTTGTTTTATTTCAAATTAGTGGAGCTTTTTGTGTGTATATGAACAAGGTCTGAGATTATGGCAGTATTTGTGATTGATTCAGAGAGACGGCATACTCAGTGTCTGTTAGGAAGAGAACCTGTAGAGTAATAAGATAATGGATATGACAAACTACTTTTGTTCTTCCTGTGTTTGTTGTGCCTTGTAGTTTTACTTGTAGTTGTTGTTTCCCATACTGGTGCTGTGTAGTGCTTCATGCTTATAGGGTAAATTGCAACTGATCAGTCTTATGCAGTGTTTTACTTTCTCAGAGAACCGTCAAGATCTATGAAAAATTTGAAATTAGGTTATTTACAGAAGGCTGTTACAAAATCTTCATTACAGTCATGTCTTTGGTTGCTTTCTGCTTGTGAGTGCTCACTCAGCTGTTGTATTGGGCCAATGACTTTTTAAGTCCTGAATCTCAGGACTATTCAGAAATTGTCATTATGTCTAGACTATGGGATACTGCACTTCTCTGTGGTGTGGAGATCTGAGACTGGCTGCCGTACAATCGAAGATCCATGGTGACAAGTCAGTTCTTTTTTATGGAGTATATGACTGCCCCTCCAGAGTTCTTTGCTCGTGGATATGCTGCATTACTATTTCACCTTGGAAGTATCTGTAAGCCACATGCCCTCTATTATTCACACAGCACAAGAGATGCTGAAAAATGATAGGTGTCTACTCAAAAAATCTTTGTCATTTAGCTTCCTGACAGCTTGTTTGAAGCTGCTCAATGTCTTCCACAGACCATGCTCCCCTCCCTGGCTCTTGGTTGCAGTCAGAGCTTGCTTTTCTATGGTAGTTTTGTACTTTTTTTCTTGAACTTTTCCGTCCTCCAATCTTTAGTGAGTTAGAGTCACTAGCAAAGCAATGGCCCTGGGCTGGTGATCTTAGTTGTGCTGCTAGGACAACGCTGTGCTACAAGGGCGGGATCAATCAGTTGCTGATGGGTCTTCAGGGATGGTTGAAGGGAAAGACACAGCAAGGTTGTAAACTGGAAGTCAGGACATCAAGTAGATTAATTTCTACGTAGTCATAGTTTTGATGCATTTTAAGGATGCCACAGGCTAAAACTTCATAATAAAAGTGAATTAGTATTTGTTGGGAAACTGTATGCAAATACCTCTTTTCCAATTGTTTGTTTAACATTTCCTTTGAAAGCAACTGTAGTCTTTGGTGACTAATTCTGTGACAATTAAAATGAAATGTGTAGAAGTGCTGAATTATCTTTGTCTCGGTGCAATAAACTAGACATACTTGCTAGTGTAAGTAGATCTTTTCCTTTCTAATTTGCTAAGGTTACCAAAAGAGCCTTGAAATATAGCCTCCTTGTGCAAGTCTAATTTCCAGCCAACTCAACTCATGTTTTTTTTAATATTTGGAAGGTACTGACTATATTTCAAAATACCAAAGTGAGCCTTTTGCTACAGGGATCATGCTACTTAATTGCAGATAACATTGTGGAAAAACTGTTGTTCTTTTTCAGGGTTTGTTCAATGGGCTTGGGTCCTTAACTCAGTAATACCAAATGAATGGCTGCAGGTTGTTGACATTTCACTTTTGTGCTTTAGTAATTCTCTCAGCTTCGGATGGGAACTAAGCAAATGCACTGCCGTTTTGCTCTTCCACATATTCCAAATACATGACAAAGGCAGGTGATTTACAATCTACAATGTTTTCACTGATTTGTGCTGTGCTGTGCTTCATTATTTCTTTTCACATTTTCTCTTTCCCCACTGGTACTTAATACATGTACACATTTTGTACTTTGTCTTAGTAAACTTCTTGGAGCAGGTACTGTGTCATTGCTGATTGTTATGGTAATGCCTTCAGTGAAGGGACCCCTGTTTTTTAAGTGCTTCTTTGCTAAAATAGATAACTGTATGCTTTATAATTATAAAAACCTCTATTTACAAGAAAGCGACCTTCTAGTACCTGAAAGGAGCCTACAAGAAAGCGGGAGAGGGACTATTCATAAAGGCTTGTGGTGATAGGACAAGGTGGAATGGGTATAAACTGGAGAGGGGCAGATTTAGATTAGACATTAGGAAGAATTTCTTCACCATGAGAGTAGTGAGACACTGGAACGGGTTGCCAAGGAAGGTTGTGGATGCCCCATCCCTGAAGTTTTTTAAGGCCAGGTTGGATGGGGCCTTGGGTAACCTGATCTAGTGGGATGTTCCTGCCCATGGCAGGGGGTTTGGAACTAGATGATCTTTAAGGTCCCTTCCAATCCTAACTATTCTATGATTCTATGAAAAGAATGTTGGCAGTATAATTTTAATTAGGTTGTGTTTGAAATATTTGTCAGTTTGAAAAAAATTGTAAGGTATAAACTTTGTTAAGCCCGAATTCTACAATTCTACTTCAGATTATGTTGATGTAAACTGCATATGTACATTATGCTGCTTCAGGCTTGGATTTTCGTGAGGCTGAATAAACCAAAATTAATACAGAAACGTATAATGTAGTCTGTGGGTTTGAGGGGTCTGTGTGCTGGTATTACCAGAGGCCTTATCTAGTAAAGGATAAGGAAATCATCCTTTACTTAAAACCACAAAGATTTTGCATAGGAAATGTTGGGTTTTGTTTATTTTTTTTTTTAAATTTAGATCATAGCGATTAGCCTAGGTACTGTAAGTTTAGTAGGAACTAACAGAAGACAGTGGCACCTTTTTTTTTTTGAGTGTGAGATTGTTGATCTACAGTGAGGATACTGTGCTGGTTCCTTGAACAGGGTGGTTTTGGAGCCAGTTTTAGCATTTGCAGTGATGACCTTGCAGAAGAAGCAGTGCTTGTGAAATTTGGTGGTGGATGAAGCCAGGAGGCATTGTCAAGTCAAAGGCAAAGTAACTGAATGGAGAGAAGTGGGTTGAAATTCAACAGTGCAAAATGCAAGACCTTGTATTTAAGGGCTGGTATTGGGATTTGCTGCTGTTAACATGGAGTGAATAACTGAGGACAAGAAAGAGATTATTTTATCATTTGCTAAAAATGTATATAAGGAGTTAGGAAAAACCCTGCAGCAGCAACAGCCTAGATATGATGACCCATGAAGTCTCTTTCGTTGTTTCTGTACCAACTGCTTATTTAATAAATGCACATACTGTTTGAAAACAAGACTGAATACAGAAACATTTGTTGAATACCTGATGTCTTTTATATAATGTGTATACTTTTGCAAGCAGTATTTTGAACAAACTAGCAGGTAACGTGTGATGGAACATATAATGACATATAATTTGTTCTGTATTTCTTCTTGCTTAATTCAGTGTTTCTAAATAGGGAATTATCAGGTGATAATATTCATATGGTTATTTTTTTTTTCCCTTCGTATACTTCCGTGCTAGAAATGCACATACAACTTTATGACTGCTTTGGAAAAGATTCTGCAGCTTGTAATTGAGAGATATCAAGCTTCAGGGAAAGTTACACAGAAAAGAAAAAACATCCAACTTTGGAATAATAGGTGGAATATGATAGGCTACGCTATTGCCTAGAGCTTAATGTCTATGTTTCTACGTTGATTGAAATACTTTAATTTTGCCTTCTGTCTCAGTTGCAATTGCGCATCTGATACTGCAATTCTAAGGAAGAAAATTTTCTAATTAGATGATTTTTTTTTTAAAGGGAAGTGTTTAATGATACCACATGTATCTGTGATTACTTGGAACTCTTAACTTATTTTGGAGCTCCCACAAGTGAAACACAAGATAATTTATATCATATAGTGGTGTTGATATCATAAAATTATTCGGAAGGGAGTGACTTCTAAACAACAGAGACAAACCAATCCTTTAAGGTGTGATTTAAGGTGATAAATTGCCTTTGTTACTGAGAGTGGAGGAGAGAACTGAATTACAGACGAAGAAGGTAGAGAAAGCAAAAGCAGGACCTTCTCAACTGCACAGGGAGACAGGGACACCAAAAGAGGTAAGTGGAGCATCACAAGAAGAGGGGGTGGGTGAGTGTGAGATCAGTGTAGTCAGAGAAGGTCAGCAAGAAGTTTTACATTGCAAGAAAATGTTTTTGAAAATTATATAACTTTTTTTCCTTTAGGTTCAGAGGTGTACAGGCTAAACAAGGGATATACCTCTTCTTGTCTGACGGAGTAAGATATGTATTTGGCTGAAGCATTTCAAGATTTGTTAAAGTGGAGATTATAGAGGTGGGAGGGGAAATAATAATAATAAAAAAAGGATGGTGGTAAGCTGGGATATGTTGAAGAAGGCAGTCCTACAAGCTACCGCTTCTTCCCATATGTAGTCCCTAAAGAAAGATATAACTCTTCTTTAGCTATTGTATACTTCTCTTTTTTAAATTTCAAGGAGCAAAAAATATAACACATCTCTGCTGTTTAGCCATATGTCACAAACTACCTTCCATCCTTTTCCTGGCTTAGAGTAAACTTAGCATGAGAAATATTCAAGCACAATTTGTCTGTTGTTTCTGGTAAGACTTTCTGTGATGATTCACTATGGAATAATCCTTGAAATATTTTTTCTGCCATTACTCAGAGCTGTTGAGGGAAGCTCGAACCGATGGACTTCGGGAGTTGTTGGATTTTTGCAGTTCAATCCACTAGATCCAGGTTGCTGGCGTCCTTTGCTCCTTGATCCCTGCATTAGAAAGGCTGAGCATATATCCCCAATGCACAGGCGCAGCTAGCCAGCCACCAGCAAAGTAACACACCCAAGAGGACAGTGCTAGGTCTGGCACCTCATGTGTAGATGTATGCTCACATGACATGAACGATACAAATGTGCTGAACCTGTTCTTTGTGTCTGGCTGATTGGACTCCAGACTAGTATATCTCACACTCACACACCTACACATACAGATGTCGCCAGACTTGTGGTTCCTGAGAAAACCCTAGTCTCAGGCTCTCCAGTCCATGTTTTTTTTCTGGTAGCTGGTTCACAGCCCTTTTACCCTACTTGTTGTTTAGTCCAGCATAAAGTTTACTAACATCTCATACACGGGCTCATACACAGAACAGAAAGCACATTTAAGCATAGCTACAAGGAAAACAGTTAGGTGTAGAGTTTAATAAGACAGGATAGCTTGGTGATCAGGTGCTGGGCTTGGCCAGACAGCTGTACTGACCAACAGCTTGCTTACACTTAACTGGGCCATTTTATTTCCTCTTAATTTTTCCATGCTTGTTCTTTCACCCACTTTTATCTTTGTCTGTATTTGCCCTTGCCTCCTTCTGGAATAAAACCCCTGGCCCTCATTATTTTTCTCATACTAATTCTAGTTTTACTACACTTATACCCAAATTTGGTGTTAATCAAAGTATTACCTAGGTCTTTTCAGTCTTATATGGTATCGCTAATGTGATCACCTAGATGCTCTTGGCCTTCGAAGACTCTTCCCCTCAGACTCTTCCCAGTACTTCCCTTTGCTTCCAGCGAAGTCTGGCTGTTTCTCACATAGATTCCCCTTGACTAGCCATGTGATCCAGCCATCCCTTTTGGCATTACCTGTAAGCTTCTGTCAGCTTCTCACTCTGGTGTTTGTTACTGTCCAGCAATTTCTTGTGTCATTTCCAGAGTTCCTCATGTTCTCTTCACTTAGCTAAACATCAGGTCAAGGACTGGTCATCCACTTGCATACCATAACAAGAACTTCTACTGGAAGCAAATTTACTGCAGATTCCCATGAGAGAAGGTTCTGGAGCCTCCTTATGTCAGGCAAATAGCAAGGGTGAATGAATACCCTTTCCATATTCCCTCAAAGTATTGCAGCTGTAGTTTGCTTGCTCTTCTACATGAATTTTTTGTGTGTCTGGAAATAACTCCCATAGCTGTATCTGTAGATGTAAATGCATTTTCACTGCTGATTTGAAGGGGGATCCTTGTGAGAACTGGGTGGCTGGTGTAATTTTGTCTTTAATGTACACCATATAATCTTTTTTCATAATCAGCTATAAAACATTCTTTTTCAATGTGATGTAAAAAAAGCAATTATGCTTCTGACAAGTTTACCATTCATTATGTTGTGATATGCTTTGGAAATGAGGTATTTTGATCATTATCAAAAGGTTATTTTTGCATTATACGCTTTTAAAGTATGCAATTGTACATCTGTTCACTTTAAGTAGTGAACAGTACTTTCTGTAGTATCTGTAAAACTATCTACACAATGGTCATCTTTGTGTTGTCAGTTTTAAGCAGTTTGCAGTTCTCTTGAAACTGCTGGTATTTAATAAAGTAGAATCCTCTACTTCTATCTTACTTTAAACAGTTTTTCTTCACACATAATTTTAATGAAAAAAACTGACACAGAAACGTATCCTTCCTGCTGTCCTGTAGTGGAATTTGTAATTTGCCTAGAAAACATACACTGTTTTGCCTTTAATATACTTTGAATAGTGATCAGGCACATGTACAAGATCAACTGTACATTAAGAAATTCTACCCTTGTTCCAGCCCACTGGATGGTTATCCAAGTTGAGTTTCAGAACTCAGGGGAGGTTGTATAAGCTGTTTTAACACCCCTTGAATTACATTCTTTATGTTCTTTGGACATGGGGACTATTAATCAGAAGATATCGAGGGTCCTTTTGCACGACCAAGTGCTACAAGTAATGGTAAAATATCTACTGCATGTGTTTATTTTGTAATTTAGAGTACCTCAACCCTTCAGTAGAAACAGAAACAAGTATTCTAATGTATTTCAACGTCCATGTAGAATGCTGATGAGAAATTGTTTTGTAAAGTAACTCAGTAGTCAACTTTGGTTTTTAAACACAAAGTTTTAGGTTGTGTTGGTGATACACTAGATCAATTTGTATATGTCACTTTATTGAAGTCAACTAGACATTTATAAATACAGAATAATTCTTATTTAATACCAAGCTATACATGCCATGTGGGAAGTTCAGAAGAAAAATTTGTTGTTCAGATATATTGCTGTTGTGACACAAATGACACTTCAGTAGTGTTGTGGTGGGTTTATTTGAAATTGCGTTGTCTTTACTTAGTAAAGTAAGTGCCCAAGGGTGTGTATATCACAAATTTCATGAAAACTCCTATTAATTATTAACTCAAGGGTAAAAAAATTAGACCTCACCAGTGGGAATCACATAGGTATGAAAAACTGTATTCATGAGAAAAATAGATATTTTCTACCTGTATTCCTTCAACTAACAAGCCAACAGCTGTTAAAGACTTTCTTCAGGGATATGTGAAATACAGTCTTTTTGACACTCTCAAAAGCTTTGGTCACTGTGAATGTATTTGACTATGTTATGAATAAATACCAAATAATTTCGTATCTTCAGACCTATTAAAAACCTAGGTTTCTGTTTGCTCTCAGCTTTTTAATGGAACCTGATGGAACCTGAATTTTTATATGCTGTTTCTGAATGAAAAATTAAGGCAGGTCTGCTTGCTTCGTGTGTTTTATGTAAAAAGACTTGTGATACATTGCTGGCCTCAGTAATTCACAGTGAGTTGTGGTGAATGGAGTTAAATCCAATTGGCAGCTGGTCACAAGTGGTATTTCCCAAGGGCTCGGTGCTGGAACCAGTGGTCAGCAGGACTAGGGAAGTGATTCTGTCCCTGTACTCAGCACTGGTGAGGTCACACCTTGAATACTGTGATCAGTCTTGGGGTGTTCACTACAAGAAAGACATTGATGAGCTGGAGTGTGTCCAAAGAACAGCAACAAAGGTGATGAAGGTCTAGAGCACAAGTCCCATCAGTTGTGGCTGCGGGAACTGGGATTATTCAGTTTGGAGAAGAGGAGGTTGAGGGGAGACCTTATTGCTCTCTGCAGCTACCTAAAAAGTAGTATTGGAACAGGCTGCCCAGGGAAGTTGTTGAGTCCCCGTCCTTGGAGGTGTTTGAAAGATATGTAGGTGTGGTGCTTAGGGACATGGTTTGATGGTGAACTTGGCAGTGTTAGGTTTATGGTTGGACTCCATGAGCTTACAGGTCTTTTCCAACCCAAATGATTCTATGATTCTAAATGTGTGTATTGTAAGGTAAAAACAAATGTCTGGCAGAAATCAACAACAAAGATGAACTTGGGTTTTACAGAGGATGCTCTATGTCTGGCGTTAGACTATGAAACTTTGTGAACATTGCCTTTATGCTAAATCAGGCTTTCTTCTGTAGTTCTGTCTTATTTTATTGTCATTTGTTGTTGTCTCTTTGCTCATGCTCTCAGCTCCATTTCTAGCATGACTCTCATGTGTGTTGAATAGCATCCTGTGTTTCAGGTGCTTATTTACAAGCAGGAGACTTGCTTTATCGGTTGTCAATTGATTTTTCCATTGTTCATTTTCATCCTTCTGTTAGAAGCACAGAAAGGTGAATCAACATGTTAAAGTGCAGGGATCATAATTCAAGAGAGATGTAACAAATGAATCACTGTGGATCACTAAGTGGAGAGTATATTCCAGTCAGATAGAAGAGGTTGTGGAAATTGCAATCACAATACTGAATTATTTACCTGAATGCTGGTAGCTACTGCTTTGCTACTTTCAGTAATTTTTCTTAAGACAGAATACAGTTTTTGGAAAGGCTCATGGAAAAAGTGGGGCAGAAGCAGGTTTCAGACCTGGTGTCACAGAACTAGCCAAACCATACCTGGAAGAATTGGAAGTTAAGTTAGGCTCTAGAAGTAGATGACTCTGTGAATCAGGTTACATTACATTTTAAAAATAATTATACGTGTCATATGTTAACTTTTATGAAAAGGGCTACACAGGCAGTGTATGTGCCCACCAGTAAAAATGAGAAGCCACACCTGCTGACTTGCTTACGTTCGATAACAGGAGTGAAGTCATCCATCCATCCATGTTTACTGTTTCCATGTACAGCCATGCTCAGCTTTCTCTTCCTGGACTGGAAAGCATAAAGAGAAACACTCAGAAAAAAGACGCAGTGCAGGTAGTGACTGTATGGATGTCAGAGAAGTGGCACTTGTTTCACTCACATGCATGCTATTCCTTTTTTTTTGTGCCAAATTTGCATGTAGTCCATTTCTTTTGCCTAAAAACCTGTGGAAGGTCATCTGTATTGCACAGTTTTGGTAACTGAATAGTAAATTCAGATCACAAATATTCAAAGCAGTTAATAAAATCACTGTAACAGACCTCCCACTGAATCCTGCTGGGGCTCCTGAGAAGAATAATTAATCTCAAACCTACTCATTTCAACGCTGTTCACTCACTGAACAAATGTGTGGAAAAAGACCTTCCTGAAATAATTATCTAGTTCACAGATTATGGTTCTGACTGAGAAAACTACTTAGCCATAATAGAGATGCCAGGCCACTTCTCGTATAATTTTCCTATTGTAGATTCCCCAAAGTGAGGAGTTAAACACAAAAGCTGATGTCACTTAGAAGATGTATTACTACTATTGGTATTATTTTTATTTCTGTAGTGATGTTTAGGAGCTTGTATAAATCAGTTTCCCACTTTGCTAAGCATTTTGCATATGAATAGTGAAGAGACTTTACAGGGTTTCTGTTATAAATAATAAGATGAGGACTCCAGTAAATTAATGAGCAACTGAATTCTCTTTGGAAAAAATAAAAGGTTAGAAATTCATAGAATCATTAGGTTGGAAAAGACCTTAGAGATCATCAACTCCAACTGTACCTGTCTGCTACTAATTCATGCACCTCATATACCCGCATTTAAACACCTCCAGGGATGGTGACTCAACCACCTCCCTGGGCAGCCTGTTCCAGTGCTTGATTACCCTTTCTGTGAAGAAATTTTTCCTAATGTCCAATCTAAACTTCCCCTGGCGCAGCTTGACACCATTCCCTCTTGTTCTGTCACCTGTCACTTGGGAGAAGAGACCGACAACCACCTTTCTGCAACTTCCTTTAAGTTCGGTGTAGAGAGCAATAAGATCTCCTCTCAGCCTCCTCTTCTCCAGGCTAAACAACCCCAGTTCCCTCAGCTGCTCCTCATAAGACTTGTTTTCCAGTCCCTTCACCAGTTTCGTTGCTCTTCTCTGCACATACTCCAGAACCTCAATGTCTTTCTTGTAGTGAGGGGCCCAGAACTGGACACAGGATTCGAGGTGTGGTCTCACCAGTGCAGAGTACAGGGGGAGAATCAGTTCCCTGATTCTGCTGGCCACACCATGTCTGATACAAGCCAGCATGTTGTTGACCGTCTTGGCCACCTGGGCACACTGCTGACTGTTCAGTCAGCTGTTGACCAGCACCCCCAGGTCTTTCTCTGCCAGGCAGCTTTCAAGCCATTCTTCCCCAGGCCTGTACCTCTGTACAGGGTTTTTGTGTCCCAAGTGTAGGACGCAGCACTCGGCCTTGTTAAGCCTCATCCTATTGGCCTCAGCCTGTCCAGATCCCTTTGCAGAGCCTCCCTACCCTTAAGCAGATCAACACTTCCTCCCAGCTTAGTGTCATCTGCAAACTTGCTGAGGGTGTGTTCAGTTCCCTCATCCAGGTAATTGATAAAGATATTGAACAGGGCTGGACCCAGCACTGAGCACTGGGGACACCACTTGTGACTGGCCTCCAGCTGGATTTAATGCCATTTACCACCACTCTCTGGGCCCGGCCATCCAACCAGTTTTTAACCCAGCAGAAGATGTGCCTGTCCAGGCCTGTAGTAGCCAGTCTCTCAAGCAGGATGCTGTGAGATACTGTGTCAAAGGCTTTACTGAAGTGCAGGTACACTATATCCACAGCCTTTCCCTCATCCAGTAAGTGGGTCACCTTGTAATAGAAGAAGATCAGGTTAATTTGGCAGGACCTGCCTTTCATAAACCCATGCTGACTGGGCCTGATCACCTGGTTGTCATGTATGTGTTGTGGGAAGGCACCTAAGATGACCTGCTCCATGACCTTCACCGGCACTGAAGTCAGACTGACAGCCCTGTAGTTTCCCGGATCCTCTCTCCGGCCCTTCTTCCAGTCAAGTGGAACTTCTTCAGTCAGCCAGGACTGTTACTAGATGATGGAAAGGGGTTTCACAACCACCTCTGCCATCTCTCTTAATACCCTTGGTTGAATCCCATCTGGCCCCATAGATGTATGAATATCTAATTTGCCTAGCGGGTCTCTAACCATTTCTTCTTGGACCAAGGGAGCTTTGTTCTACTCTTCCTCCCTGGCTACAAGAGGTTGAGTATGCAGTGAACATCTCGCCTTACTATTAAAGACTGAGGCAAAGAAGGCATTAAGCACCTCAGCCTTATCCTGTGGTGCTTTGTCCAGGTAATTTTCCTTAATTTTGAAATTTTCAAATTTTCAGTTGTCTTTGCAATTATTTTTGGAAGCTAAATTCAATTCCCTCTTCCAAATTTATCGTAGAATGTAAAAGGTGTGGCTTGTGAGGGGCTGATTGTGTGTGGAAAGGATTTCTCGTGGCCTGAGTCATTCTTTTGCTAAAATGAAGACAGCATGGTCAGAAAAAGGAATGTGAGCACCATCATTTAGATGGGCAAGATCTGGGCCAGCTCATGGCCAAGCCTGTCCATCCCCAGGGAAGAAAGCAGAGCAGCTTCTCAGTGTGGTTGCATTCCCAGTCTGCACAGGTGAGCGAGAGCTGCAAAAGGGTGCAAAATTAGAAGAGCCTTGGCATTATAATTCTCACTGTAGGACATAAGACACCACTTGCACAATGATTTTCAGAATATGTTACCATTTTCCCATTGTGGAAGATTTAACATGGACACTTGGCATCAGCTGTAGAAAGAAGGCACTGCTGCCTGATCAGGTGTTCCTGTACAATCCAAGCCTAAGGGCTCGGTACTTGGGTACTGTTGTTCACTTCCCATTTCTTATTATATTTATCCCTCTTGTTGATGGAACATCTTTCAGAAATAAAGTAGAAATAAACGGACTGGGCTCTCAGCATGTCCATATGCCTGTTTTGTATCTACTTTTACTGGGGTATATTTTTGAGTAAGCCTTTTTCTCAAGAACAGTGTCTACATTCAAGAGCTGTGTGACCATTTTGGTGGAGCCAGCTGGATGTTTTATTTGACTTTCATTAAATTTCTCTAAGGTTTGATTCTGCCCTCATCTAAAGAACTGCAGGTAATTCTCAGTGTGCCAGGGAAGTCTGCTAGGAGGCAGTGTAGCAGAGCAGGTTTAAAACCATCATGCAGTGCCTGTTCACTCAGCAGCAGAAGCTTTGAAGATGAGTAGTGTGTACGTGATAGTACCCTGCTGGTGAAGGTGTCATGCCACATGCTGTTTCTGGCTGCACTGATCGGCAAAGGAGCTCCTTAAGGTGTGGCCACAGGTGTGTTGGCCAGTGTTTGTGTGCTGAGTTTGCCTACAGGGACTGTGTCTGAAGGTAATTTTTTTTTCTAACAAACTTAGCTATTCTGAAAACAAATTGGACTACACTGTGGAAAACATTTCATTTGGAAATACTTATTTGTAGGCAAGTGAACTGTGAAAATATAAATCTCTTGATAAACTCTCCCTGCTGTATCAACATTGATGGTACACAAGGCAGTTCCTTGCTGTGCTCTCTTCTTTCACGGGAACAACAAAATCCCAGGAAATATTCAGTTTGTCTTTAAAGCAAAACTCTAACGATCTTGTTCCAAATTTACATCTGACACAGGAGCTACTTTGTGTTTGCAAATGCTTTCTTCCTCTTGCTAAAAAAGTTCTAGCAGTAACTCATTTGAAATTTAATAGGAGACTTGTAGTAATATACAATAAGTTATTAACTTAGTGGATCATTTTTGAATGTTTGTTTTTCAAAACAATTAATAATGATTTTTGGTATTTGTTCCATCCTCAATACATTAATTGCCTATTACATCTTTGTATTGTCTATTGATCCATATATTACACTAGTTTATTCCATTCTCCTGATTACCAGTTGTACCCATGAACTCAACTTCATTGGAACAGTTAAATGACATTTAAAGCACCATAGCAAGGAAACAGAGCCAGCAGACAAACCTGTTATTATACTAATGGCTTTCTTTTGATTACATCTCACCAAGCTCAACGTTGTCGTCCATAGTGTTCTCAAACTTGATGACAGGTGGGATAGTTTAATATCTTCTGAGCTGTAGACGGTTCTGGCCTGTTCGTTTAATGAAGCTGCAGTTTCAGACATTGATTTCCTTTATTTCTAGAGAGGCTTAAGTGTTTAAAACAGTCATAAACAAAACAAGTAGCAAAATTGTTCTGGAATTGAGGTAGTTTTCTTTTCATAAATATGAGGAAGCAGCAGTGCACTGCTTCTATTGGAAAAGTCCCTCTAGAAGCCTAAAATTATGCTGGTATAAATGACAGTGACTCATCTAATTTCTGTGGAATTACATTGTTAAAAAAAAAAAAAAAAATTCTGTCTGTGGGTTGGAAGTCATGTTGTTTTGGAGAGTTAAGAAAAGCCCCCCCTTGAAGGCATCTTCTCATGTCTTTGCTGTGAAACAAGATCTAGTGCTTTAGTGTGTAAGTAGAGTAAATAGAAACATTTGATCTCAGATATTCCTAAATTAAATTGCTGATGATTACCCCTGGCTTTGACTTTGTGCAAGTTTCAAGGAGGTTAAACAAAACACCAGTCCACCAACTATTTTTGAATTCAGTGCATTCTTCTTTTCTTCTTACAAAATTCAGCTGACAGTCACATTTGAGAATTCTTTGCTTCCTCAAGGGTGCAAGGCAATATTCATCCCTTGACACCACTTCTCCTGCAGATAAACAAATGCAGAATGGCCAACTTTGTTTTCTCTACTGAATAAGCCAGAAAAGCTGCTAGCAGGCAGGAGATGAGGAAACCTAGTTGGGTAACTCCTTTCATGTTGGCTCAGCATGTGAGCAATTAAATAGTTATGTTTGGAGTTTTAGCTGTAGGAAGAAGTGATTATTTGGTACCTTATTCTTGGTACCAACAGCAAGTACACAAATCTTCTGGGGAATATTAAGAATTTTACTTGTAAATATAATAAATACGCTATTAGCTTAGTTCTTGCTGGTCTGACTTAGGCAGCCACACAATCAGGCTCTGCTGCTGAGGCCCAACATACTATGCAGTTAGTAAAATCCATTGCAGAAGTGACAAAAGCTCTCCTGAGTGCGAGCTATCCACATGCAATCTTGATGCTTTTCCTTTGTAATGGAGCTTTTTATTCTCTCGCACTCTGCATTAATGGAAGTGGTTTGAATCTGTCTCCCTCGCACAGGGGCAGGCTCGTAAGTCCTCGCTGGTGCTGGAGTGAGGTGGCTGGTGGACAAAGGAATTCCCAGAGCTTTTCACTTTCATGATCCAGTGGCACAGAATGACTCGACTCCTCTTCCATTGATGAGCTGGATGAAAGAGGGGTTATTGCAACAGCCACAGCCTATATGGTACTGTCTGCATTCATCCTTTGTCACAGAGCCTGAAAAGAATATATTACTGGAGTCAATAATTGTCTTGGGTTGTCAGTCAGTCCTACAGCAGCCTGTTTGGAGATAGCTGAGGCTGGAGAGTCACCTTTCCCCTATCCCTCCCGCTCTGTTCACAAGCAGCATTCTGCAGAAGTGTCAGGAGAAGCCACAAGTGATGTTAGAAAACAGACAGAAGACCTCACTTAGGATTCAGCCATGAGCTGAATGAGAGGACAGAGCTTGATCTGTGCCTTTCTGAAAATCAAATATGCGTACCTCATGGGTCATGTGTCATGGAAGAGGGTATATGTGTCCAAGAGTATTTAATCTTTCCAAAATCTCTGTTATTTTTATTTCTGCAATTGTTTCCTTTCCTGTCACGTACTGTTTCACATCTGCTCTCCCAGTAATAATTCACATACATGAGGGCATTTGATAAGCCTTTTAATATCTGATATCTTAGCATGACCTGTCCTGGGCCTTTTAAGGAATAGGACTATAGGACTTAGAAATGACCAAAGTAGATCTACAATAATTTTTTACCAGTATAGAGAAAGCCAGTCTTTGAGTAACCTATCTCAAATGAGAGCTATTGGCAGCTTGGCAAGTAATAGTAACATAAATACCTTTCCCACAGTCACCTATGCTAATATGTATGTGAATAAAGCTACTCTTTTCCCCTGAAGGACACCTAAATATCATCTATGTTCATACAGTTTGGGTTTGTATTCCAGTTTCATTCGCTTTTACTTTTAGTTGAAATAGCAACAAATGAGATGTAAGAGCACATATCTTTTCTGTAATCTGTCAAGAGCAATGTCACAATGTTAGGAGTATTTAGATGTTGTTGTCTCTGAATCATTCTGATTTTTATGTAAGAAAGAAAATCTCTGGAATTTACACAGAATTTCAATACAGTCTGGTATTGGAGGGCATCCAAGATCAGAAGATGGATCTAGTGAAGACACGAAATAGCCATCGCAGTCTAGTAAAATGACAGAACAGATTTTAAAAAGATGAGGATTCTCATAGTGGCTCTTTGTTTTCCACTTTGAGTTGTTGCAACTCTCGGTCTCCAGTGTTTTTTTCCAACTTTAATTTCTATGCTGCTAATACTACTGGGAACTACTGGTGAGTTAAGAAAATCAGAATGGCTAATCTATGTGTCGTGGTTTAGCCCCATCTTGGAACTAAGTATTGCATGGCTGCTTGCTCACTCCTTTCCCCCCTGCTGGGGTGGAGAGGCGAATCAGAAAGGAAAAAGGTAAGACACAAGGGTTGGGGTAAACAGAGTTCAGTAGAACAGCAGAGGAAGAGAAAAAACAATGAATAATAATAGAATATACAAAATGAGTAACGCACAGTGCAATTGCTTACCTCTTGTAAAACAATGCCCAGCCCATTCATGAGCAACAATCCTGCCATCCCCTGACCAAATTCTCCCAGTTTATTTACTAAGCATGATGTCATATGATATCAAATATCCCTTTGGCCACTTTGGGAAAACTGTCCTTGCTGTATCCCCTCCCAGCTTCTTGTTCATTCCCTGCCTTCTTGTTGGCAGACTACTATGAAAAACTGAAGAAAATTAACTCTATCTCAGTCAAACCCAGGAGACCGTGACATTCAAGTCACTTTTTAAAAATTCACTTTTTTTAAAATGGTGATTGACTGTCTAGTAATCACTGTAAATCTATGTTAGCTGAATTAGAAAATAGTTTTCAATACCAGGAACTTAAGAGGATTTTGGCACAAATAATTTCAGTGCAATGTTGGTGACAGGAATAAATAAGATATTAATTCAGCAGAGGGTTGAATTGTTTGTTATGGGCAGTTTTAAACAGAGTTTTTCTTTTTAATGAACAGTTCACTAGCAGATTGAGCACAGTTTATCTATTATGTTTACTTTCCATAAAAGTAAATATAATATAATCTATAGACTTCTTATATAAAACTATGGACTTCTACTTTTGATTGCGGTACATTTCTTCCATTTACTGTAGAGTAGCTGGTGTGGTTTCCCTTCCCAGTTTTTAAGAAAAACAACAAGAAATCATTAGTGCTTCATTTCCTTAGAGCAATAACTGAAGAACAGACCTGGGGTGTGGATGATATGTTTGGTTTTGTTTTTTTTTCAGAAGGTGCCATTGATCCTACAGTTTGTGGGTGTCATCTCAGCTGTGCTGAGAAGATTCAAATTTTACTGACATCATTACTAACAGCCACTGATTTTTGGTGAAATCAGCTAATGTTTAAGGTGCTCAGCATGAGGAGATGCTTGATACCATTTGGGATTGAGCTATTCCCATAACCCTAGATTTAAAACATCTCTTTGACCACAAGGGAGAATGAGATATATGATACTGGCTGTTAAGTAGATGCTGTAGTCAGCATTCTTTCACATGAACACTAAGTATTTATGTTTGTATTTGCATACATAGTGCCATTTTTGAGTAGTGTGTATGGTCATTTCTTTGTTTCTGTTGTTTGATTAATTACCTGAGCACCAGGGCTATTCCTAGGACTTTACAGATGACTCTTGTGTATTCCCTGATTGGCACATCTGATAAATGCAGTAATTAAACTGTATGATGCTATCTGTGCAATCACTTAATTTTATCTGTCTCATTTGCTTATCTGTATCTCCCCCAAAAGCTCTGAGTGTGGGTGAGAGAACTGCTCTGTGTTCAGTAAGGCGACATTTATTCATCTGCCTATGAAGTTTACTAAATTTCCACCCTTACTCACTCACCCCAATCACAAACCAGTCCGCTGCATTTGAGAAGCAGTAAATGTAATTCGCAGTCCCAAATGTGACTCTTTCTGCTATAAGTGCACCCCTGTTTGTAGTTTACCCTGTCTTCTTTTCTGCCCTCATGCTGAGGTGGTATTTAGGTGTTCTGTTGAAAGAGTTAGTGATTTTGTCAACTCTTTCTAGCCTTTTATCACCATAACTTCCAAACACAAATGGGCCAGTCGATTTAGGATAGACAGAGTTTACTTGAATTAAAAATGTAAGAAAAGTCGTGTGACTAATTTTTCATCTTTATTCTGCAGTGCTACTGTCCCAAAGCCAAGGACAGCCTAGAGGATATCCTGAAATAATAGAGGATGTCTTAGTGTAAGCTTCATTAGTTGATTTGTTAGAGAGGGATATGCTGTTTCAGACTTATAGTCAGTACAAAATTCACCTAATTTGTCAAAGAAATGAACCATTTTTTTTTTTTTAATCGCTCATTCACATCTGAAAGTGCTCATAGGAATATTTTTCATTAAAATTGCCTCAGGAATAACTACTTAAAAGCAGGGCCCAGTCACTACAGAAAAAAACTGGAAGGTGCAGGGCAGTTGAACATCAATCTTTTGTTTACATTTTCTTCATTTATTTACATTTTTATTTTACGCTTTTAGAAACAAATGCTTGAATTTGGAAGAAATAGTTCTGTAAGGAAGATGTAGATACATCCCCATTTCAAAACTGCTGTCTTGCTTTTGGTGATATTAATATTGCTTTTATTAACTGCTGTTCTTCAGATCTGGGCTTGCTCATCTGGTTTCACTTCTTCTGTATTGTCCTCTTTTTGTGGTTCTAGCTTGCACAGAATCCATGGGTGTGACATCGTTGCATACTAGTTGCAAAATAGCTGTTGTTTTAGCTTGTCTCATGCTGAAGTCTAGGGCTTTCTTATTGTCTTTTGTTCCAGCTGTATAGAGTCTATGGGATGTCAAAATAGTTGAACAATTATCACATCACCTTTTTCATACATTTGGCACGTCCCTAGTCTACAAGAAAGTGAAAGTAATTGATGAGAATTGTGAAGATGCTGCCGACGGTAGTGGAACCACTTACGTGGGCTGCAGCATCTGCACTGTTATTACTGCCTTGCAAAGCACTGAAAGCCACCTGGCTCCATCACTGCTGAGTTGTGTTACCTGTATTATGTCCATCAGGAACAGGGCATGTGGTGCTTAGATGATACTGCTCAACAGCAGTTTAAAAAGAAACTGAAGCCCTTCATATGATGCTACAGTAAGTAACTGAGTACTGCTGGAAGCAGTGTCTCCTCATGACTAGGTGTGTTAGGCTTTTCAGGAACAAATTGTCATTTTGCTCTTTGTGCTAGGGTGGAAAAAAAAGGTGATTTTTTACAATGCTACACCATGTTGAATAGCTTTTCAGAAAGACCAGTTTCTTAATTTTCATAGGCTTAAGTTGAGCTGCTTTATCTTCTGCTGCCTACTTTCTGTTCCATCTTCATTGGCTACCAAAAGGTATGCAACTCTGCCTGGTGTGTGCAACTCCTACAGGTGTATATTGGTTGGCATAATGCTTTAAAGATGCTGAAAATATTAACAGTTAACTTCCTTAAGCAGGTTTATTTAACTGTAGATGCAGTAAAAAAAAAAAAAAAATCACTTATATCATTGAGAGCTTCATGAAGGAAATAAGTTGTTCCCCTCTTTCTCTGCATGGGGTAAAGGAGAACTGTATGATCCCAGAATGACTATGCAAATAAAAACAAGTGGAGTTTAAATAGTGTTCTGTACTTCTTTACGTGGTGTTATTCTTTGTGCTGGTACATTGTGACTAGGGCTGCATATGCACTGTCATTGAATACGGAAAGGAATTTTAATGGGGAAACAGTTGGCAAATATATCTTGGGGTAAAGTCAGTGAATTGCAGTGAATATAAACCCTTCTTTCACCAAGCCTGACTGTTTTTTGATACTAACCTTTTTGATGTTATGCTGCTTGGGTAAAGCTGTCAGTTGGAATGCAGTGCTTGTAACTGTTAAGGTAGTGGGAAGAAATGACTGGATATCCAAGAACATTGATGGTGAAACAGCCTGTGGGATCCATGTGGTTGGTTATCTGTAGGTGGAGGAAAGAGGAAAACTATACACACTGGAAAACTGGGAGCAGAAAGGGCTCATCTTCAGAAGATGGAAGTTAGAATGGTTTCAGAGGTTGGTGCTTATGTAGAAATGACAAGTAGTGTCAGGTCAATGCCATATAAAGACAGATTCCAGATTTCAGTTCTTCTGTTGTATACCTATCACAACTACTTCTATTAAGGCGAGAAAAAATTGGAAGAGCATTTACAAGTAGGTTTTTTCCCTATTGAAAAGGAAGACTTCTGTTGTTTTTGAAAATGAAAAAAATCCTTTAAAGTCTTTGCATTTGTCCCCCTGTTTGTATCTGCATTGAAGGGGTAGACCACAGAGCTGTTTGGGATTTTGTAACTTTTTTCCTTCTTCTCTTTTCCCCCCTTCATGTTTTTCTGATATTTCTTAGCTTTTAAAAAAATAATTAATTAATCTATCTATCTAGTTTTTGGTGAAGCAAAATTTTTTTGTGTACTTATGATGATAAAAAAAATTCATTCACATATTTGTTGTTGAAATTTTGTGCTAAATAACTTTTAGGAGCAGCTGAAGGTAACTGGGTAATGTGGAAATAATTTGTGTAAATGTTTCTAGAAATTTGGCACCGCTTATGAATTTGTATCTATACATATTGGTATTCACATATCTAGTATATATGTCAATAAGTATTGCCCTTTTGACTGCAAAAACTGTGATATATACAGTTCTCTGAAAATCTAATGTAGTGAAGTTTGTAACTATCTTGTTACAGCAATAAAAGATAGGTCATGAAGAAATGTTAGCTTGTCTTTCTCAGACAAAGACAGAAAGTTGACCTACGCAGTTCATTAGACCTTCTGGAGGAGAATAGTGAGTGACAGAAAAGTAATAGTTTCCAAATGGTAGCTCTGGGAATATTGAGAGCCACCAACAAGGATGCAAACAGCTGGGAGTTTGATTTATGCCATTCAATTTCCTGCCATTAATACGCTTTAGTGTACAGGAGTAGGACATATAAGGACAAATATTCTTGTTATTACAGTGCTTATAGGTAAATATTTTATATAAAAGTCTGAGCTGATGTTTGTTTTTGAACTTGCATATAAAAAAAGTGCAGTTCTCTGAGTTTTTGCAGGGAACTTTGAATATTTGTGACATGGCTGCTTTACTGCTTTTTTTTTCTTAACTTATGGTTTAATGAACTGTAATGGATCTCTAGAAAAGCAGAAGAAATGTGGCAGGGAGGGGATACTCTCTGCTTTGATGCTATGTGGATTTCGCGGCTGACTTGGGACCACAGAGGGAGTCACTCTGCAGCACCAGGATACAGCCCTGAGGTTTCTTTTCCACCACTCCTGATTCTTAACTTTTGCACACACAAATAAAGAGCTTCTCTTGTCTAACTAGAATTAAACACATTCATTGAATCTGTCATCCTTGGTGTATTCAGTCATGTGTTTAATCAGGTTCTTGCTTCTATCTTGCTGTTTTTCAGCCCAACTGAAGCAGCTGAAAGCATTTAGTGATGTAAATAACAATGTGGATTTGATGCCTGCTAGGTTGGCATCTAACTGTTCTTCTTAGTTTGACAGTTTATCATCTTGCTTTTCTCATTCTTTCCTGTATATGTATTCCTTCTATATTTCTCTCATGTATATTCACCTTTCTTACCTAAAACCCAAAAGACAAGCAGGTATGCTGAATATGTAAATGAGTTAATAATTTATATATATGCTGCATTTTATTCTCTTTGAGTGAGGACATTAAACCAAATTAGAACATTACTTAATTTGGTGTAAAACTATTACCACATGAGCATTCAATTAACAAGATAAAATTTGCACTAATGCCTTAAAGGTGGAATGTGAGAGCTTTTAATAAAAAAAAAGAAAGTGGGGAAAAAACAATCCTTCCTGGTCCTCAAATCATTATCAGAATGTACAGACAAACAACCATCGCAAGTACATTTTATTACAGATGCCTTAAAGTTCTTCTCCTTCATTACTGTCTTATCAAGGCATAATTGAGTGCCCATTCTCATCAGATCTGATTAAGCTTATGCAGGGAAGACTGCTCTGGGAGGGCAGACCCAGAGGAGTGCACCATCACTGGGTACAAAACTTCACTGTCATCTTTGGGCACTACCAGTGACCTTTTTTCTTTATCTTGTGCTAAGGACAAAGACACTTCTGACTTCAGAATGAGACTGAAGGCTCCAAATCCAGAGATGCAGGCAGCGCAAGTGATAAGATGTGGGTTACCCCCAGGCCTCTTACTTTCAGTGTCTGGGATGGGGAGGGAATTGCAGGTGCTTGCTGTAACTTGCTGCTGAGAGTCTGTAAGGTGCCGAAGGTCTAGCAATCCACCTAGCAAGCATGAAGTCATGCTGCTAGCAGTGCTGTCTTTATCTATGTGTTGGCAGTTTTATTTTGAATATAGCTCACAGCAGAGCACCAAAGAAAGATTCTGCCAGGGAGGTTGAATTAAATCTCATTTGAACAATCTGGCAGTTTATGTCTAAACAGTATACAACATAACAGTCATGCACAGAGGATACACTGACATGATTTTAATTATCTGTTAGGTTGGTATAAATTCTGTTTTCTGAAATACCAAGGTGGCTTAATACCTTCTAAAATGTGACCTTAGCGTTTATCATCTTATGTTATTATCTCTGTTTATGAGCACTGTTGCCTTTGAAAAAGGGTGTTGGTGGGTGTGTTTCCAAAGATGGTCCAAGGTGCAGGCTCAGGCCCTGTGCACGGTGTATGGTCATCCCTCAGCACAGATGGATGTCTGTGATCTACCTGATTTATGAGAGTATTCACCAAAGGTCCACTTGGGAAAGAGACTAAGTAGAGAATTCATTATTTTCATTTTATCTTGTCCCCTGTGGTGTTTAATATAATCTCCGTAGAAACTGTTCTTGAGTCAGTAGTGTGTTTTTCAATAGGGTTGACTGTTTTTTTTTTTCCCAAAGACTCAGAGGTGTTAATACTGTTGTGATGTACTAGCCGCAAAATGTCCTGCATACAGAAGCCATGGGATTCTCATGATTCAGTCCCTTTTTCTAAGTCCAGTAGTTTTTTTTCAAAAACACAGCATGTTTCTTAAAATGCATTTGAAAGTCTGTAAAGAAGGGCTTTGTTCTTTTGGGCTTTGTTCTTGTGTATGTATAAAGCCCTTTGTTCCTATATATGTTCTTTATACCAATGTGCCTACAAGTTTGAATAAAACTTGAGTGTTGTTGCTGCTCCAATGCAGGCTTCTGGTGTTCATTGAAGATTTTGTTCTTTATGAATAAATTCAACTCATAAAGAAAGCCTATCTGATTGAGTGCTAGTAACTTCTTTCCTTTGTGCAGAATAATTTTAGCAAATATATGCTGTTTAATGGATGCATTTGCTAATCTCTTGTCTATTCAGCTTTACTGTTTATTACAAGCACAACTCCAAAATATGCTGGAAGTTGTATAGAAAGATCAAGAAATTGTATGCTTGAAGAAGCTTGAAACCTAAATGGAATACATACAAATGATGAGACATAGAGCCCAAGAGACTGAAAGTAAATCAGCAGTAAACTTTATTTCTTACTGGAATTAACGTGAGAGGCATGTACGGCACTGCTTCTGACCAAGTTTCGGTGAATGGAGAAAGCTAAGGTATGTGTGTTTCAAGGAGTAACTGTGCAGAATCTACTGTGAAACTGATAGACTTCTTTTGATACTGATAGTGTTTTTTTCTAATGTCTGGCATGTTGCCTTGCCTTTGGAAATGAGGTTGCAAATTAAAAATGTATGACGTAGATTGACAAGCAAAGTGCTTCCTGACCATAAGACTTGCAGCCAATAATGCATGGTTGTTATACCTCTTCGACCTGTACAGGAAGTCAGGAATCTGCTCACCTAGGAGAAAGGTTTGGACTGCAAGGCACTAGCTATGCATGTTTATTTCTTTCATATCTGGTATTTTTTAACATCTCCCCTACTGTGGCAGCATCGGGCTGTAAAGGTGTGTGCTTGTAAACCTTTTTGCAGGCATTGTTGTACGTTGTTTGTGGAACGCACTGTTTGATGTAGTATGCTTCTCTTCACAGGCATCTTTGAAAGATTAGATTGAATGAGTTGTCATATCAGGAAACTCAGTAAGTCAATTTGTTGTACTGATATTCCTGTAAGATACATGAAGACTGAGCCAAGACCTGCTGTCTTCCAATAGATGTTTTAACAGTCCTGTCTGATAAATCAGACTGAATTGCATTCAGTAGTGCTGTAGCTTGAATTTCCTTCCACCCTGACTTTAGCTAAACTATGAAGCAAGGTTATACAAAATCCAGTCACAAACCACGAAGCTTGAAGTGTGAGAAAGTGGAAATAAAAGAAACAGTGGAAGAGGAGGATTGGTTTGATAGTTATCAGCCGTGCAGTCCATGGTCTTCCATATCTGTGAAGAGTGTATATGGCTGAACTCTTAGGAAATCTGCTCTTGGAGCAGTAGGAATAATCCACATATAAACTGTACAAAATTATGAATGGAAACAGCATTGCCTACTGAAATATACTTAACTACTGCCAGGCAACTGGCAGTTTCATTCCTTGCCACACTGTCGATAAACCACAATTTCTGAACTGACTGCAAGTAGAAGGAGTAAGTAGCTGTACCGTGTTAGCTTACATGAAAAAGGTCAAACCATATCTGGTAAAGATATCACTAAATGGACTTCCTATGTTATTGTATGATCAGTATGTAATGTAAGGGACGGAAGTGCAGAACAGTTCCAAAAGTTGTGTAATTCCTTTATCACAGCTGAATCAGAATCCGATGGAGAAGATGTATGCATTGCAAAATCCTGAACAATGGGTCATTTTAAGGCTTGCTGACCCAAGAGGAGGCCTGTGAGTCTTAGCCTAGAAGTAGGTAGAGAAGCATTTTACAAACCATCTAAGAAGCATTCTTTCTTTGTCTTTGCTTTCTGTGTCTGCAGTTGACCCTTCCTGGTCATTACTTACTTTGACATCTACTGACATCTGAAATAAAGTTTTTGCAAGAGGCTCTAGGCCTGAGTAACCCAGAATTAAATTTTTGCATTCCGCAATGTGTGGACTTAATTTAGAAGTAAAATTCAGCACAGGAATTATTCGGTGTTATCTATACAGATAATTTTAATGATGGGTTTTTAAGACCAAGAAGTATTTTAATAGAATAATGTATTTCTGGCCTCCACTATTAATCACTTTATAGCCTTAGATCTAAAATGATTATGCATGATGATGATAAATTCTACTCATGATGCATAAAGTCTTTCCCTTTGTAGTCATTGTTTAGGCCAAGGTCACTCTTTGCCTGGAAGAATCCACCGTCACTTGGGCCTAATCCAAAAAGGCCTTAATACAGTTTGTATGCAGATAGGAATTTCATATAATGGCTGTTTAGGAGTGAGAAGAAGATTGCACTGCAGAAGAAGGAAACTACGGTTTTCCAGCAAACACAAGCTGCAATTTCTCTTGCAAATGAGAGGCCGATTTGACTATCCACACAGAATTAATCAGGTGATAAGCTGCTCGCTTGGAATATGGGAGATCCTGTCAAAGCCCTGATTGGAATTTATCAGAGTGGAAGATTGTGCTTTGGTCTTCTCTGTCTTGGGCAAGAGCCCTGAACACAGAACTGTTTATTGTCCTTGTGAAAAAAAGAAAAAAGGGATGGGTAAAATAAATATTTTCTTGTTGTCATTTTTCCTCCTCTCTGATTTAATAGAAACTTTCGAAAAGTTGTTTTCCCCCTGCTTAAGTAGATGCAAATTTTGGTCTGATTCTAATGGGGTAAAACTCTGTCTTTTCAGCAGTTTCCCACACATATGTATCATGCCCTACTGCTCTCTAGAACTACTATTTTTTGTTCTTCCAGTCTCCTTCCATTGTGGTCTTAATCCTCTTTATAACCATATGTCAGTGAAGAAGCTGTACATGTAATTAGTAATAATGATATGGGCAGATTTTAGCCCATCAGACAGGCCTTCCTTTTGTTTTCATTTCTGAATGGCTTTCAGAAGAACGTTCTTTTCTTAAGTAAAAAAGATAAAGTTGGATGTGTCTGAAGCATGTTGAAAGTATCTTGTCTGAGTGAGAGAAAAACAAAGATGTTCTCAGAGAGTGTTGATAAAATGTAGACAGCTAGCTAACATAAGCTGGCAAAATCTTTTTCCTTTAAATGGAGATAAGCCAGATTATGCAAGCTGAACTTCCTGTGTTAACATAGTTTTTCCTGTTTTGTATAAATGATCAGGTTCTCCTGATCATGAAAGGAATTAGAATAATCAGATGTGAATTTTTGATGCCGTGTTAGAGGACCTGCACAATTTTTCTCAGTGTGTGTATGTTTTCCCTGCACTCCTTAATTCACAGTGCTGATTACAGAATGATCGCCTTTACAAGGGGTACAGTTTTGGCCTTGTATTTCCATTTAATTTCTGTTCTTTCCAATGGTATTTCCAGCGGGTCTGCCAGGTGTGAGTTAGATTTTCTTTCATTATCAAGAATAAAGCAAACGTCGTTACATCGGTATCAGATCATCAAACAGCTATCATGTAGAAGTTACACTGGGCTTTTACTGTCTTGTATCACTGCATGCTGGTGACCCAAAAGCAAAATAGCATGTTTTGCTATAAAGCCACTCACCATTTCCTCTTTGGTTTTCAGCTCCAGTGAATGAAATCATGGGCCACATTTAGAGCTCATCTCTGTTGACCAGGTCATTGTCCCCAGGTAGCCATTGTTTCTAAAACTGCAGTACGATAAATGGGGTCTCAACTTTAAAGCTGCTGCCCAAGGATACTATGTGAGAAGGAGGTCTGTTTGTATCCTATGCTGCTGCCTGGGTAGGGAGGCTGTGAGGAGCGTGCAGGACAATTGCCTTGGTCCCTCAGCCTGGATCCCAAGGCATCCAAAATGAAGAAGGAGGCTTACTTAAGGATTCTTCCTTAAAAAGGAAAGGCTTCAGAAAATATTTGCATGGCAAAATGGTTGTTAGAAAGGCAGGAATACAGTAAAGCAAGGGAGTGGGCCCAGAACAGCAGAGTCACAGATGTCTCTCCAATGGACTTGAATCACGTCTATGTTGTGGGGGCAGTGGAGCTTTTGGTTAAGTCTTTCATGTGCAATTGCTTTTGAGTGAAGCTTAAGGCAGGTGCCTGCATGCAGCTAATACCTCATTTTCAGTTTATTCTGGTAGCGTAGGATCTGGAGGAGGTCAGAGAAAAATGTATCTTCCTACATCATCGGTTTTTATTGGCATCCCTCACCTGTAGAGACACAATATATTGCACTCCTCCAGCCTCTGACCCTAGTATAAACCTTTACTGTTTCCTTTCTCTTTTCTATTGTACCGTCCTGATTTCTGCTGGGAATAATTAGACGGTGCTTCTAAGGACTGTCAGGTACCCACTGAAGTACCATGAATGCAAAGGCTTTGTTCATTCCATTACTTGCAGTGGTCTTTGGAAAGGTACATGCTATTTCTTTCATACTAATTTCTCCTCTCTTCACTCTTTTAGCTGGGCTTCCTTATGACTTTTTCTTATCTATCCTTTCTTCACTCTCTTTGGTTTCTTTAGTACTCTGCAAAAATTTCTTCCTCCTTCTCCTCCCTGTCCCTATCCACAGCCTTACCTCATGGAACCCTGAGACCAAGGAAGAATTTTAGAAATAATATAGGGAGTTATTTGCCCTTTTAACATTTAGTTTTCTCCTTTTTTAACTTCTTTTCTCACTTGTGAGATGAGAATTAATTATTTTTCACTATCATTTTATTTTCTCTTTACTCACTGGAATTATTTTATTGAAAACAGAGAATTTAGAAAACAGATATTGATAATTGTTGCAAGAGTCAGATAGTTGCCTGAGTCATACTCTGCCACATGATAGGTTTGGCTTGGGAAATCCTGAGTTGGGGCTGGAGATGTTCTGTCATCAAGTCTGGATGATAGTAGGATTGGATACGTCTATTACTCCTGCATCTCCTCTAGAAGTTGTTTACGATGCTACTGAAACAGGGGAAAGAGAAACCTTAGTAGCAGAAACATTTGTTTACTCCTGACTGTTACAATTTGAAAAATGAATATATTTTACTTCCTTTTAGCCTTTTTCAGCTGGAGCATCCTCTGTTGTCTTTAGCCTGCCCAATTACTTTGCTTGTTTTAAACAGACCTTTAAACTATCTATATATTGAAGATTGTTTCACTTGTTCTTGACACTGCTTTGTATCCTTTATAAATGGCATCTTGTTTTCTATCCTTTTGATCTCTGCTCCAAAATATTAAGAGGGTGTTAAGTTTGTCCTCTCTGCTCCTAGAAGATGTTGAGAGGAGATTTTTTTTTCCCTATTGATCTTCTGAATAACACTTTCTCTCCAGTCCATGCAGTTTAGCTGATCAATGATGTGGCACAACAGCTATGATGTGTGAGTTTGTAAGAAACCACGTTAGAAACTGTTTGTCTAGCCTGCTTGCCAGACTATTATATGTAACCTCATCTCAAACAATCCACAAAACACCAACATAGTATTCATGGGAGAAAACCCAATTGGCTCCATTTCTTCTGCATCATTAACAGACTAAGCATGCCCAAGTAGTTATTGAGATCACGCGGCATGTCTTGTATCAAAGGCAAACAGTGATGTGCTCTAAATACCAATGACAGCAGTCTTGCAGAACATACAGATTCTCCCATTGTATGCAGAGTAGAATTCTAATCTGTACTCAGATCAGCCATCATGCTCTCAACCTCAGTATCATGAAGAGTTTGCTTACAAAGTATATTTTGAGTGCAGTGCTAAGGTATGCATTGTCAGTATATCCTGGAAAGGTGAATCTTTTCTGTAAATTTTGAAAATACAGGCTTAGTTTAACAGGGTATTGGTTATCAGCTTTTGAAGAAGTAGTGCTGCAAGATGAACTCTTTCAAGGCAAATATCATCCTTGAAAATCACCTCTAATACATTTTTCTATACAAGGCGAGAGCCTTCCAAAAGACTGAATCAGGTTAATTAGCTCTAGCTATGCAGCACTGCCCCTATCTCACTGAACTGACAACTGAAGTGAAGGCATGCTCAGACTCCTCCAGAGGTGTAGAATAATGTAACAGTGGTATGAAGTCTCAAGGGTCAAACCCAAAGAATCTCTCTGCTGTCAAAGGAAAAAAATGGGCAGAACATGCTGCTTTCTGAAAGTTTCTAATGCCATTTTGCTCTTTGACCCCTAAAATGAGAGGTCATTGGCAAGTTGTAAAGGGATACAGGCTTAGATATATTCTGCTGTAGATTTAACATTGTTGCTGCCCTTAAGCAGCTAATAAGCAAAGTAGCAGGAATTAGAACACTGTTGCAGCCAGGATCTTTCTAAGTGGCCCCTAAAGTTGCTTCTATCAGCTTGAATGAATAGTTCCTGCCTGCCCACTGCAGTTTAATTGGTGCACACTGCCATCAGAGCAGGGTTAGTGCTGACTATATCGAAAGAAATTTCATATATGTATATACGATATATATATACACATACATATAGTAGATATGCAGTTGGTGCACCTGCTAATACCAAGTTGCAGGTTAAAATGCTTTCTCGGTGAGGGCTCTGAATACGGGCTGGAACAGGCAAGTACTGATGCAGAAGTTATTCGAATTTCCTGGGAGAATGAGAAGGCAAACAATGTGATGTTGTGGATTTTCAGAGAGGGTGTCATTAGAGTGACAGGGAGGTCTTTGAACTTCTTGAACATATGGGAAAGAAAATTCCTTTCAGATTGAAAGGAAATAGATGAAAATGAAGGATTCAGAATGTCAGTAGTTAATCTTTTATATTGTAAGGGCATCGATTTAAATTTAATTTGTCTGGTTTAATGCGCTAAATAAATATACCTAGATACATAGAGATATTAGAGATGTGTCACTCTGTATGTATATATTAAGTTGCTATTTAAAAATTGCTTTGTTTTAAGCAGCCTGTGACTTTTCTCAGGTTTGTTTTTTTGTCTTTTTTTTTTTTTTTTTAAAGAGAAACATCTCAAACCGTAAGCTGACCTAGATCAGAAAAGCCTTTTCAGGATCCTGCGTTCCTATGTTGTGTTCCCCTTGATGATGATGACACCTGTTAAGTCCTGGAAGTATCTGAATAATGCATGACAGTATTCACTGTCACAGGTTGTGGATACATATATATATATATTTTTTTTTTTTTTTCCCATTTTCTGTATTTCCTGAGTGTGTACAACCCAGGTCAGAAAAAAAGCAGAAGAAAAAATGGACTAGAATATGTCAAGAATCATCTAACAGTCTTGTCTGAGAAGGAAACTATTTTGGAATTGGCTATGTGAGATTTTTAACACTTTTTAAAAAAATAACTGAGAACACAATAGCTCTAGAAGAATCTAATACTCTAAATGTTTAATGTTTCTTCATAAAGTACAAAAACCAAACAATGATTTCTTTTGTCCAGAACAGTTTCTGTAGGACGGGCAGAGAGGAGCATTTTACCAAGGTCTGTAGTGACAGGAAGAGGTTATTTTAGATTGGACACAAGAAGAAATTTCTTATGATGATGATAGTGAGACACTGGAACAGTTTCCCTAGAGATGTTGTGGATGACCCATCCTTGTAAATGTTCAAGGTCAGGTTGGACAAGGCTTTGGGCAACCTGATCTAGTGAAAGATGTCCCATAGCAGATGGGTTTGATTAGGTGCCCTTCAATGTCCCTTCCAACCCAAATCATTCTGTGATTCTATGATTCTGCAGGGACACTGAAGGAACAGAGAGAGAGACCTAGAGGAAAAGACGTGGTGCTGGGGCGATACATTGAAAAGCTCCCTCACAGCACCTCGATAATGAAGGATAGAAATAATCAAAATATTAATTTATGAATCACAGCCATACAGCAGAAGGTCTTAGCAAGATTTTCCTCCCTCTTTACCTAAACAAAACTTAGAAAGGAACTAAGCATTTAATTGATTATTTTTTAAGTTAAAAGGAAGGGCGAGTTAATGGCAGGGTAAAGTTGATAGAGCTTTTAAAAATTTATTCCGGTGGGACTTGGTTTTGAGTAGAACCTAGGAACCAGTTCTCTTTTTTTTTTTTCTTTTTCTCAAGCATCTTGCCATAATAAAAGCCAGGCTAAAAAAACAGACTCGTGCCATGTCCACATTCATTGGTCTCTCAGAGGTTGTTCTGGAACAGGGAGCTAGCAGCCCCCTCAATAGACAGATAATTGCTACATTACTTTTGGAGCCAGTTAAATAGTACATAGCTACCTTACTGGCAGATACCTTAAGCCCTATTTACCAGGAAACCTGTTAAATACCTTTGAAAGACAAACCTAAAATTCATGGACTTAGTAGAAACGTTGGGTTTGGCATATACAGTTTTTCCCATGACCTTTTCCCAGCTGAAGTGGTCCTGTGTTGCAGTTGGTAGTTGCCTTTCTCTTTTCTCCCTATCCCACAGAGACAAACAAGCTTTTCATCTGCTTCCTTGCTGTATTTGCTTTGCTTCACAGATGCCAGCCGTACTCTTCTTGAAATCAGTTATCGAAATGATTAACATAATTAAGTTAAATGATGCAATTGTTCCCCAAATGTATTTAGCCTGATGATTGTTTTGGCTGGGAAGAAGAACTTGTATTTCCATACACCACCACCCCCGACTCCCTGTTTTTTTTGTTTTGGGTTTTTTTTAGTTTAGTTCATGTATAATTATATTAGTTGTTTTACTTTGATTCCCTTTTTTCCTTATAGATGAGAACTCTAGATCACCATAACTCATTTCACGAATCTGTGAAAACTCAAAATCAGAGGTAGCAGCTTGCCTTAAAGCACAAAGTCTTTTTCCTCTGAACAGCACATGGAGTTATTGATTTGATTGTTGAGAGTTTATAATAACTGATCAGCAGTATAGTAACTCAGCCAATACAAACAACAATTGCTGTGATCTTTAGAGCTAGAAAATACATTTTGTGAATGAGGTTTTGTCTTTCTTAATGGGCAGAGAACAATTTTTTAAATATCTGTGGTTCAATAAAATTCTGGCTTCTCCTAGCTGAAGTGACTGTTAGATGAAGAAGAGCATATGACATGAGTTTTAGAACAGTCACCTCAGTAAATGCACTCCCTTTTTTGCTTCTCTTTTTGACACAGATTAACATTAGCCTGGTTGTCCCTGTTTTTCATACTTATGTGTCTTTCAAATATGTTTCTGTTCCAGAAGTACCACAATGTTTCAGTAAATCATAGTCTTGTTGCATTTAAAGCTGAACACAGCTGTTCTGAGACAGTTTCTGACCTGACATTCCATTGATTTAAACGGAAACTACGTCAAACTCTGATGACTGTACTAGCATAACATGAACTGACATACAAGGAATTTGTGCAAAACCCTATACAGAATATATTTTTTGTTAGTGTAACCATTTCAGTTAGAGGCAGATGGAGTGAACTGAAATAGTGTAATTTATATATCCTTAAGCTGTGTAGGTAGATGACTCTTTGCACCAATGGAGCGAAGTATCTTAAATTGCAAAATTAATTAGAAGAAGAGAGTGTTGCATTTAATTTCATCCTATAACATTGCTGAGAATGAGTAGCCACAAGGGAGACTGTGGAAAAGGAGGGAAAAAGATGGACTGGAGAAAAAGTGCGGTGGCTGTTTGAACTTGCTTTACACCACTTAGTCACTGATTCCAAATGAGTTTGGGGTTTTTCTGTGTGGTTTTTTTTTTTTAAATTATTATTATGTTTTGACATACAAATGATGCTGCTTATTGTGCTGGCTACGCGCTCAGTTAGGCTGGGCTTGTGTCCCCAAGTGCTTCTGTTTGGTGTTACTGTGTAGAACTTACATTCAATTATTTGTAGTAATTTGGGACCCAACTCATCTTCTAGATGATTCTTCATGCCACAGGGGTTGAAGTGGTTCCTTTTGTTTAGCAAAACAAAACAGAATTCTAATGAGAAAGTTAATGTGTTGGAAAATGACTCCAAATGGAATAAAATAGAATTTTGCTAACTAATTAAATTTATTTTTCATCCTTTAACATAAAAAAAAAAATAATTTCCAGAGCCTGGTATGTCTTTGCTTTCAAGGCCTTCAAGGGATATATTGGCATTCACTCTGTCTTAGTTGCTCTGTGTTCAAAAGATTGTTTCAAATGCAGACCTATTTTCTCTGTCTGAATGATTCCTATACTTCTCTTTATATTGCCTGATTTCTTTGTATTGAGGATTGTTGCTTTCCTTTGCAATCTCTAGTACTTTTATGCTGTAAATCTTTTTTTTACATTACACTGTTAGCAAATGGTAAATCAGGTAAATCAGTCAGCTGTTCAATGTTTGAGTTTTCTCTGATTTTAAGTTCCTGTGTCTGTGGGAATCCTGAAATGTTCAACATTTTTTTAGTTTTGCTTTCATCCTGCAGCTCTTTGCTTGGAGAAATAAGACACTGGGTTAGAGTTCTATTAAGAGAGTCAGAATTGCTTTTAAGATATGAGTGCTTGTACATTACCTTCTGGTCTACAAGTGAGTGGCTTTTGGCAATGTTCTTGCTGGACCAGAAATGCAGCAAGTAGAACTCAGAAATGTACCTAACTTTGCCTTATTACACTGTAGAGCACTCATGAGAAGGGCTCTGAAGAAATATCAGTGCTTTCGTTCAGCCAACGTGCTGAAATGTGGATGTTTGTTCTGTTATTGCCTTAAAAATTTATCTGGGAATCTTGTAAACATAGGCTTTCTATGAAATGTTCCTTGTCACAGCTTTCTTACAAGTATCATGATAAATAAAATCTTCCACTATACTTCATTGTCTGATGGCCTTCAAATTTAATCAAAAGTTGGAAGATCATTGACAGGTGGTGGATTTTTTTAAAATGCTAAACCTAGGACCTTGCAGTTTGCCTTGTTGAACCTCATGAGGTTCTCACAGACCCACTTCTCCAGCCTGTTCTGGTCCCTCTGGATGACATCCTGTCTTTCTGGTGTGTGACTGCACCACTCAGCTTTGTGTCATCAGCATAGTTCGGCCTTGCACAGATTCATGGCAGGGAGGCATCTCAGCAACGGCTATTTGGCTCTTCAACCTCCCGCCTCTATGCAGGAAGGCCTAGAACACACTAGAGTCTTCATGACAACCAGGGTTACCAGAGAAAGCTTATTAATAAGCTAATTCCATTAAGCACTTTGGGACAACCAGGGTGACCAGTGGAAGTTATTGATATGCAATTCCATGAAGCACTTTGATTTTGGTTAAAGACCACTTTTAATGAAACACATTCTTTTCTGATTGGTTCTTGTTTTAGGTGCAATTTTAAGTTTTAATTTACTAAACAAGGAACAAGTTGAAAGCTTTAGTCTACCTTTCAGAGTCCATAGTATACTATGGAAGCTTTAAATGAAAATACCATTTCATTTGGATTTACTGCAAGACCTTGATATTCTCTTCTTGTATCATTTGTGTACACTGACATTTAAAGATTGAGAATGACTTTTCTTGGGAAAATATTTTGTAATCTCAGCTCCATTCAGGAGTATCCAACATTCAGTTTATCCTGAAAGAACAAGGAGAATGAAGAGAGATGTGTAGTATCTTTGACTCTATTCATTTTACTTAACCATTTTAAGAAAAACTAATGATATCAAAGGAATTACCATGGGTATAATCAAACATAATTCACCATGTAAAGTAGAAACTCTACTGTTATGTGTTAAAATAACACAGCATCTATGAAGTGCTAGCTGAGGAATGATTTACATATTAAGAGGTGTTTCATCCCAAACTGGGTTTTATAACCGACTTTGTCAAAAATCCATCAAGACTTGTTTTGGCTTTGGATTCCAGTAGCACAACTTTATGAGTATTCCTTGGAAATATAGGGTTTATTGAGTTTCTTTCCATGATGTTTTCAGGTTTTCACCTCAAATGAATGTAGTGCTCTATGAAACATCAGTGACTAAACTCTTCTTGAACTTTCTTGCCCTTAAAATGCTTACAGAATATTTCTGCAATATTTCTCTACTTTCTTTTCTAATGTCAGCTGCTATGTTTACGTGTAATACGAAATGGGAGTTGCTTAAGAATTCACATAACATTTCTGATATACTTTTCTCTCCTCACTCTATTGCTCCACCAGGGACCCTGGCCAGGGGGAGCTGGGTATGCTTCACTCTCTATCTTCTTGCTTCTGCACATGAATGGGCCAGAGAGAGTGTACTCAGACCAATGAGTAAAAGGCCTTCCCTTACCTTCTTCTCACTTGCACATCCCTAGCCCTTCATTGGGTTCAGCCAGAGCACTTTCGGAGTGAAAAACTACTATGAATTTTCAGGTAGCACTGTTGTTAAAATTATTGCTACTGTTGCTATTTCCAATATTATCAAAAATTCTAACCCTTATCTGACCTTTATTCCATTCACTTCTTAGGGTTTTCAAGTTTAGAGAGTCTGACATAGAAAAGAAGAAATGGCTGTGTAAGATTTTCACCTCTTTATTGTGAATACGACTGTAATAAATGTAGCTATGCATGACTTGATGTTTTAATTAGTTGCCTGTTATGATACATGTAATGGGTCTTGGTGGAAAGAGTCCTAATCTAGCTATTATTGTGTACATTCAGCTGAACACTTCTCTGAAATCATCTTAAGATTTGTATGTTTATAATATTTTAAAATTAATAATTAATTGGAGCTGTGGTTAAAGTAGAACAGTGGTGTTAATTTCTTTGGCAAATCGTTTTTTTCTAATACTCTAATGGGAGGTGTATGCTTTGGTTACATGCCCCAGCATTTAGAAGATAGCTTCCAAACTTTCTTTGTTAGCTATTGTTTTTATTACAAAAAACCCAAACCAATTAAAGAAGATGTTAGCAGATGCAAATTGCTTCTGTTTCTTCCCATAGCTGTAGGTACCATGGACACAGAGGTCCCTGGAACTTTAAACAAACTCTTTTTAACAGGATGAAGCACCATATTTATTGCTACTTAGAGGTTTTTCTAGCACCATTTGTAATCTGTTAAAGAGCATCATCTGATGAACAGTAATGTATCAGGGATGATCGTCAGCTTATTAGTATCAGGCTGCCCATGCTTTCACTGCTAGCATGTGTGAGTTGTAATTTGTGTTCAGAAACTAAAAACAAGGAAGCTGTTATGAGAATAGTGAGGTTTAGTCTTGTTATTCAGGAGAATCACTGGGGTTGTTTTGTTGCTGCCTAATAACCAGATGTTCTTTTGAGAAAAGAGTGACCAAGGGAAGGGTATTTATAATTTTTAAATTGATTTTGCCTGTGCTACCTTATTACAAATCCCAGTACAAAGTTAGACTATGTTCCTCTTAAGCAACAAAATTGTGCTAGGGATAAGGAATCCCAACAGACTTTGAATCCTAGTTACTAATTTTTAGTGACCTTTGTGCAGGTGCATTTTTACATCTGACTGGAGACATCAGAGCTAGTTTCTACTTGTGTGTTTTCAACAAAATTAAGGTTGAAAAAAAATGAGCAGAGAGGGTATAGAACAGAAATAATTGAGCAAAAATGTTTCAGAAAATATCTGGTAGATGGATTTCAGCAGCAGCAGCTGTGACTGTAGGACCTCTTCAGGAAAGGTAGTAGCTGTGTGTAGATATGATGACAAAGATCTCTTGTATTGAAAGACTAAGTAGTGAGAGTAATCAAGTCAGTCATAATACACGAGCATTAAGCAGCAGCAGTTAGTATCTGTGTAGTAGTCCTGTTCTTTTTTATGGATTTGGCATTTTGTTCTGGCAGTTTGCCATTCTTCAGGAACTGCTGGATAGCTTTCTAGTCATACTGGCTTGCTTGACATTTGAGAGCCCTTGGAGCTTGTTGGGAAAAAACAGAGATTAAATACAAATAATGTAAGACTTTACTCTTTCCTTAGCTCCAGATGAAACCAGTCGGACCTTTAAAGGTCTGTTCTATCCCAAACCTTTCTATTACATTAAGAATAAATATCTATATTTAAACTAGCTCTAGTGTTCGTCACTTTCTCTGAGCAGTGTTTTGAACATTTAAAGAATAATCATACACACTTAAGTACTGGAAAAAAAGGACAGAAGTGACATGCCCAGGCATATCGTGGGAGTCAGTGGATGAGCCACAGACAGAATTGCTGCCCCTGCTTTCCTTTCTGTCTAAAAACACCACCCACAATTTTCAGGAAAAAAAGAAAAGCCAACAAAGAAAAGCTGAGCAGGGCTGTCAGTCCTGGTAAAAGTCTGTGGAGGGAGTAGAGAAAAGAGGAAGGATCATCTTTTATTTACGATACAGGGTTGATAATGTGAAATAATATTTATAGACTGAGATCTGTAGTTTGTTTAAGTTATAGCGATATGAGACAGGTATCAATTAGAGAAATTTTCCATAACATAATTAAGAGATAACACTTCTCTACTCTCAGTTTTTTTACTTTCACTTGAAAATTCTCCATTGATTTTAATTAAGCTTGTCTTGGACTCATGACCATAATCAATGTGATTTTTTTTTTTCCCCATTTAACAGCTAGCTTTGCTCATCAAGGAACTTTTCCCAGGTGTAACGTGCTCTAGTTATGAAGCTTTATTCTGTGCTGTTCAACTGCTAGCTTTTAGAATGACTTAAAAAATCCTTCAGAATGTAGAGCTAGGGCAAGAATAAGTGTAAATTTTCCAAATTAGTAGTGTGTATTCTCAATTAATTGTAAATGCTTTATCATTCCACAAAAAGCAGATACTTTAAATATTAGATGCCCACTGTAAAACACCTGAAAATACCTTTTTTTCCCCTATGCAGTCTTATTAAGAGAAAGGGGAAAATGGGCACTTGCTAAATTTTTACTTGTGAATTGTATAATCATTGTAGATTTTGTCATAGCAATTTGAGCAATTTACTTACTGGACTTGGAATCAAGATAAGTAGTTTTAATCTATTATAGTATATACAGTAATCCTGCCAAAAGAAGCATTCTGGATTGTTAATTAGATCAAATTGCATATGCTTGAATGATGAGAAAAATATGTTTCCTTTTGTAAGGGATTTGTTTAGTTACCTGTGAATGTTTTTGATAAAACTCAGAAGCTGGTGTTTATTTCTGTAGTGTCTCATCATTCCTATAGCAGGAAGTGACGCTGACTGCCGCTGAGTTTTCTTCACTTAATTGCTTTGGAGCTTTCAGGCAGTGACCCGTAGTATGGGTTCATGTCCTTCATATCTGATTAAATTTAGCTAAGAGACAAAGGATCCACTAGATGTGCAGATAGTTAACAACTTTGTAGTGGAAGGCAGCATGCTAATAAAGTTCTTGTGCAGGTAGTACTCCATCCTCTTGAATATGTGGTTATTAATTCCCTTATGGAAATACTGAAGGACACTTACCTAGGTAATCAGTGCATCTCAACTATTAAGTAATTTCTTCTCACAAAACTTTAGTAGGAGTTATTTTTCAAGCAACTCAGTTTTTAAGTTTTTTTCCCCCTGGGTTTAGATATTTCATTCCATTGGAAGTTCATTGTTGTAAAAAAAAACCCAGATCCTAGGAGTCTGCCACCCAAGTAGCAAACATGAGAATTGTAAGAATAAATGGTTACCTTGAAAAATTTAGATGAAGTTACTTCCAAGAATGCTCTTTTAATTCAGGTACTTTTAAACTTCTGAATACTTCCTGTAACATTTTTCATAACACAGTGTTTCAAAGTTCCTTATGTTCACAGACTGAGTATTTGAATAATTTTTAATATTTATAGTTTAATAGCACTGTGAAATAAGGAAGTACAGTTACTACCGTTTCACAGACTGTGAAATATCAGACTCTCAGCTAATGGGTTTATATTACTCTGGGATCTGAGCTCCCAGCTCTGTGTGGTACTCTACTGAGCCATATCCTACATTTCATCTAGTCTAGCTTTAAGCACCTAGCTGATGTGCTTCAGCAAGAAAAGTCTAATCTTACCCGCTTGTCAATGGATAATTGGAGACCTCTATATGGTACAGTTTATCACATTTAGAGTGTGAGGTGCCTAAATGCAAATCAAATGTATTGTTATGTACTTAGGTATTTCCATTGATTGTAGAGGAAGACTAACACCTTCCCTTAGATGTAGTTAAGTGTAGTACCTGAATTGCTTCCAAAACCAATAAGGAAGACTATGAAGAGCATAGACTGACAACCAGATACAGGCGAGAGCTGTTAGTATGAGACCTTTGCTCTTGTCTTCTAATACAGCTTTTGTATAGTGTAAATATAAGAAGTCTCTATGCCTGCATTGCAAAACAGATCTGTATAAATAGACGAGGAAAAAAAATAAATTCCTGTGACCCTGGTGTACTTCTGTGGGCCCCAGAGGCTCTTTGATTAAGTAAAACTGTCACCTACCAGTGTTCTCTTTTCACTTCCATTGTCTCATTAATCTTCGGTACTGCTAACAATAAGACATATTTAATAGATAACATTCAGTCACTTGTAGGCCTTTATCTGTAGAAGTCTGGCTCATCTCCAGCTGCTGTAAAAGTGATTAAAACATGTTATCATCTCAAGGCTGCCCATTAGCTGAGACAGGCCAAGTCCTCCACCAGTGTATGAATGCCCACATCAGCTAGGCTCAAAGGAGTCTTCATCCAGTTTCTACCAAATTAAGAGTCTGTCTGTGAAATGTGGAAATAAGTCAGTGATGCATCAACTCCCATCCTCATTTCTGTCCTGTGTCCTCTTTGTGCCTGAGAGGAGCTCTTTTCAGCGGTACCAGTTAAGGAACTTCTATGGACTGAATAATAAGAACTTTTTTGCAAATCAGGCAAAACTTAACTTTTAATAATTGGGATTGATATCTCAGTTAAATTTCGCTCTGGTCCCACAGCTCTGGAGATTTTATTTACTGTTTAGGATCCTAAAGTCTGCTTCCTGGAGCTGCTATCAGGTCACGTTTAGTATTTAGTCTCTTCCCCAGGAGCTCCTCCTGTGAGATCAGAGATTTGAGGCTTCCAAGGCAAAGCTGAGTATTCGTGCGTTGGATGTATCTTGGCTTCTGGCACTTAGCAGAATTCGAGCTGTATCAAAGCTTAACAACAGGGAGGCTAGAGGCACAAAGAAACTCTACTTAAAGTGATGTTTTTAACATGTTCAGATTGCCTACCATGAATTCAAGAATATGGAAAACTATGGACCTTTTAAAGAAGCTTGGGCACTTTAACAAAGAGGAAGAGCTTGATCAACTAGATGAGATAAAATTTCTGGATTTGTAGTTTTCATGATGAGAACTTGGAGATCTTGATCCTTATTTTGCTAATGGAAAAACTGAAACTTCCCCTTTGAGCTTGACAAGAATGAAATATTCTTTTAAATGTCAGAATTTCCTGTGAAAAGGGAGTTTTTACTTTTGAACAGCTTTACTGTAATTGCCTATTCATCGGCTTCTACAATAGTTGTAAAACGGCCAAGGAACAGCCCTTTTTATCACAGTTTTTATGTTTAAGTTCAGTTCACTTAATTTTACTCTATCTTGACTCTTATGAGCACGGTGATAGTTTAGTTTTTTTAATTTCTCTCTGACTTTAAGCTAAGGGAGGGTGTGCAGAGGAATTGTAGTCAGAAGAAAAATGTATATGAGTTGTCTGAATGCAGAAAGTATGAATGCAGGAAGTATTAATTAAGAAGATGCATTATAAATACACCTTTTCTAGAGGGCTACAGAATTGATTGGCTGAAATAAATTATTTTTTTTCTTTGCAGTGGGAGTTATGAAACAATACAGATTTTAGTGCTCAAAGTAGTATAGGATTAATTATAGTCCTAAAGCTATCAGATTTTCAAGAAATGGAACCTGATCCTTGAAAGGAATGAATGGCTCCTGAAAAGAGTGAGTGCAATATGAGTGTGCTGGTGAGAACCTGAAAAATAACGGTTTCATCTTCTCTTAAAAAAGTCAGAGTATCTCACAGGATTAGGCTCCTTATTCTTATTAAGGGTATGCATCTTGAAAAGTGAATATGAATTGAGATATGGCAGAGTTGGGAGCAGGAAATGTATTCATGGGTCTGTAGAAAGGCATAAAGCTTAGTTTAAAATAATTTAAGTAAAGTTTTATTAATAAAAAGTTGAAATGTTTATAACATTTACAGAAAACTTTTGGTATATTAAGTTAAAAAATTTATATTGCTTACTGAACCTCTTGATTATGTGAAGAAAAGCACCCATATATTATATTCATTGAACCATTAAATGGCAGTCCAACAAGTAATAAAATTAATAGATCAGCATGAAACTTGGGTGGATGCAGATGAAAAAGCCCAGGGTGACTAGCTGTCAAAATATTGCATCTCTTTAGCAAGGTGAATGGTTTTTTTAATAACATTTTTTTAATAACAGTCTTCCTGTTTGGGCTTTATTATAATTCATGTGTGCTTGTCATCTTTAAAGCATTAGTTTAGGAATAAGTGGGAGATGTATGACTATCCTTTGTAACAATATACTATGGAATAAATTGCTAGGTAACTTAAAAAAAATTCAAGTCCTATTCATAGGTGGTAGTTTCTTGAACTAATAGGTAAGGCATAATGGGCAAGCTAAATTTGCATTAAAAACCTACACAGATGTTTGCTGTAGGTTTGCCATCTTGAAAGCTGTAGAAGAGATTGGAGAGCCAAAGGCAACATGCAGAAGAAGAAAAGGAAACAGCAGAATGTGTGCTGCATAGTGTTCATACTGTAGAAATGAACGAAATGAAACAATGTGATCGCAGACCCCAATGCTATCTGAACAGGCGTTTGTTTTGGCAAATGAGAAATATGTAACATCAGCAGGAAGATGTAGTGGCTTACTGCTTACTTTATTTATTTATTTATTTTCTCAGAAGAATGGTGGAGCTCCTGGATATGAAGAGCTTTTAACCTGTTTACTGCTGAATAAATGACAGATATGTCTATTAGATTGTACCACACTGCTATGGAATTCTAGTGGTCACCGCTTTTGGTGAAATGCTGATAGAACATCTGCAGCACAGCAGGGAATAGACGCACAGTGAAAGGATTATACTTTGCTGCAGGTTCTAATACTTATTAGCACGTATTTTTGAGTCCTAGCTCATTTACCTTTCTCATTTATGTCAGTAGACAGCTTTCCTACTTTTATTATACCTTCTTGTGGCTAAGCTTTACATATGTGATGTCGGTAACTACCTCTTCTGCATTCCAGGGACTTTGGTTTGAATAACGCGTATTTTTAATTAAAATGAAAGAGCACTGGATAGATATTGAATATTTTTGTCACGTTCTAAGCTGGCAATCTCAAACAGGCACTAAGTTGACATAGTTTAATCCTTTAGTAACAAAAAAGGCACACGGTTGCGTGTCTGAGTTTAACTGAATCCAAATAACAAGACTGGATTTTCTTCACAATTCAGCAAGTATGAGTCTGAAATAACTTTCTGGACAGTGTTATTGTGGATTTATACTAGCATAATGGAGAACTGAATATAGATTTTGATCTTTTTCTTTCACTATTCACTGAAGTTTAATTTACCTGAGCCTTTTGCTATACCAGTTCTTAAGTCTAGACCACTCACAACAAGCGTGTGACCCATTTGAGTGACAGCAGGAAGACTATCTGGAAACTAGTCAAGGATGCTGGGGAAGTTTACAGATGCAGTTAGTACTAACTTAAATCATGTTGAAGCCTTCCCTGAACACACTTGTGGTACACCTTGACTCCTTTTGAGTCACACAATATTCCTGCCTAGTCCCTTCAGTTTAAATCATGTGTGTTGTGTCCATAATAACCCACAGACAGATGGTCTTAACAGGGCGGATGGTGTTGCATTGATTATTGATTTGACCTAATTAATTCCATGATGATAAACAACAGCCCGTGGTAGAAATACCTCACGAGTCTGTTTTTATGAAAAAAGTAATTGGATTCAGATTCTGTAAAGTGGTATTTTGCTCTTGCTGAGCATTTTCTACTGTAATTCTTAGGAATTCATTCAAATGAAATAAATAATAAAAGGAGGACTAGGGAGACCATACAGTCCCTATTGGACGCAGAAGGAACAACAGTGACAGGGGATGAGAAAAAGGCTGAGGTACTTAATGCCTTCTTTGCCTCAGTCTTTAATTGTAAAGAAAGTCTTTCCCTCTGTGTACAAACCCAGGAGCTAGAGGAGCAAAATGAGGCTCCCGTGATCCAAGAGGAGGCGGTCAGAGCCTTGCTTGCCCAACTAGACACCCACAAGTCTATGGAGCCGGATGGGATTCATCCAAAGGTATGAAGGAAGTGGTGGATGTGCTGGCCAAACCCCATTCCATCATCTTCCAACAGTCCTGGAAGACTGAGGAAGTCCCACTGGACTGGAGGTTGGCTGATGTTGTGCCCATCTACAAGAAGGGTCGCAGGGAGGACCCAGGGAACTACAGGCCTGTCAGTCTGACCGCAGTGCCAGGGAAAGTCATGGAGCAGGTGATCTTGAGTGCTATCATGAAGCACATGCAAGAGAACCGGGTGATCAGGCCCAGTCAACATGGGTTCACAAAAGGCAGGTCTTGCCAGACTAACCTGATCGCCTTCTATGACAAAGTGACTCGGCTGCTGGATGAGGGAAAGGCTGTGGATGTGGTCTTCCTGAACTTCAGCAAAGCATTTGACACAGTTTCTCACAGCATTCTGCTTGAGAAACTGTCAGCCTCTGGCCTGGACAGGCGCACACTCTCCTGGGTGGAAAACTGGTTGGATGGCCAGGCCCAGAGAGTGGTGGTAAATGGTGTGAAATCCAGCTGGAGGCCAGTGACAAGTGGGGTTCCCCAGGGCTCGGTGCTGGGTCCAGCCCTGTTCAATGTCTTCATCAATGATCTGGATGAAGGCATCGAGTGCACCCTTAGCAAGTTTGCGGACGACACTAAGCTGGGTGGAAGTGTCGATCTGCTGGAGGGTAGGGAGGCTCTGCAAAGGGATCTGAACAGGCTGGACCGCTGGGCTGAGTCCAATGGCATGAGGTTTAACAAGGCCAAATGCCGGGTCCTGCACTTGGGGCACAACAACCCTATGCAGTGCTACAGACTGGGAGAAGTCTGTCTAGAAAGCTGCTTGGAGGAGAGGGACCTGGGGGTGTTGGTTGACAGCCGACTGAATATGAGCCAGCAGTGTGCCCAGGTGGCCAAGAAGGCCAATGGCATCTTGGCTTGTATCGGAAACGGCGTGACCAGCAGGTCCAGAGAGGTTATTCTCCCTCTGTACTCGGCACTGGTGAGACCGCTCCTTGAATCCTGTGTTCAGTTCTGGGCCCCTCACCACAAGAAGGATGTTGAGGCTCTGGAGCGAGTCCAGAGAAGAGCAACAAAGCTGGTGAAGGGGCTGGAGAACAGGCCTTATGAGGAACGGCTGAGAGAGCTGGGGTTGTTTAACCTGGAGAAGAGGAGGCTGAGGGGAGACCTCATTGCTCTCTATAACTCCCTGAAAGGAGTTTGTGGAGCAGAGGGTGCTGGCCTCTTCTCCCAAGTGACGGGGGACAGGACAAGAGGAGATGGCCTCAAGCTCCGCCAGGGGAGATTTAGGCTGGACATTAGGAAAAAATTGTTCACAGAAAGGGTCATTGGGCACTGGAACAGGCTGCCCAGGGAGGTGGTTGATTCCCCTTCCCTGGAGGTGTTTAAGGCACGGGTGGACGAGGTGCTGAGGGATATGGTTTAGTGTTTGGTGGGGAATGGTTGGACTCGATGATCCGGTGGGTCTCTTCCAACCTGGTGATTCTATGATTCTATGAAATTCAATGCTGGTAGGAGGTGAATAGGCATCTCTTGAGGCATAAGTCATAAAGTCTTCCCTTTCCCTTGAGGGATTTTGTAACTGCAGAAATTGTCTTCTAGCAAATGAGAGGAAAGGCTGTGTGATGCTTTGAGGTGTAGAGCTGTACATGGCCTTATCTTTTGTATGGCATGGTGTACCATCTTCATGCAGGGCCATTGTAAAATGCTGCAGCCATGCAGGAGAAAAAGAACCAGATTTGTTTCTGAAAATTCACTGTTTTCACTGGTTGGAGTATTTCACTTCTGAGGAAACAGGAAGTTCTCACTGTGGCTGTGGAGCTGTCTTAGCTTGGGTTGTCTTGACAGCATGATTTTGTAGGCAATGCAATAAACCTAGTTTTGTTAAAACACTTGGTGTGGACATTGGTAGTGAAGAATTTGGCTCCTTATCGATATTTAATCTTCATTATCCACCGCCTTCATACATGCATATAGAAATGTGTATGTTTATATGCATATAATCCTTATGTTAGGGATGCTTATTTTAATGTTCCTCAGCAATGTTAAAAAGCTCAGTAAAAGCTTACCCACAGCTCGCCTACAACCTGTCTGAATGTTTTTTCTGTTTATTTTCAGACTTTTTCATTTATTTTCCATTTCTGCTTTCTTCTCCACCTTGCTAAATCCTGTATTTATAAATCATCTAAGAAGGTACAATACTATCACTTCAACTGAAAACCAGTATACTATAGGTGGGGACAAAAAAAATTATCAGAGTGGTCCTTTCAGGTATGTATTACCTCTGGAACAGAAGTTAATTAAATAAGATTTCATTAGGAAGAGATAAGGTCATTAGAAGTAATTCCCAAGCTTTCTTATTTTCTTTCAGCAATTCAGAATTGCTAAAGAAATAAAATAATTTTTCTGACTGGGAACATAATGCTTCTCTGAAAAATAATAAACTTTTAGATTACCTTGCTGTGCAATCTGTGCTTTATTAAGGGTAAAAATAATACTGTGTAATTGTGCAGTTCATTTTGAATAGAAACCACAAAATTATTTGCAAAAGTGACTGTGCTTTGCAAAATGGAAAATTAAGGAAAGAGAGGTTAAAGACCTAGATTTTGGAAGTGTGCAGCATTTGAGTTGTACTTGAAGTCATGGTGAGTTGGAAGTGCCCAGCACCTGAAACTCAAACCTGTCCTAGCTGTTAGCAAACCTAAGAGTAGAATTCAGATTTCCTCACCCGCTTGTCCGTACTCAATACCTTAGACTATATGTGCATTCCAATATATTTTTAATTGCTAAAATAATAATTACAAATCCATATGGTAATTGGTTTTAATTCTCTTTGATGTGAATTATGCAGAATTATGGGTAGGTGCCAACTGTCTTGGGAGGTCATCAATGACACTCCTGGGAGTGTCACCATGGCAACACTAATGGATGCAGAATTTGCAAGCAATGGGTTAAGAAAGGAGAGGGAGAAAGAGGACTCCTACACGATGCAGGCTGTCAATGTCTGTTCATACACAGGGAATACAGATGGAATACTTCTTAATAATATTATTGCATTGTCTCAGCATAAGAATCAGGCACTAAAAAGTACTGACTAGCAGCTGAAAGCTAGAAGTGAAGTCGAAGCAGCGCATGTGTAACTTGCTGCCATATCCTGATTTTCTTCACAGTTGCTATTCTGTCTGTGCAGCTAAAGAAACTCATGTTGGAAAAGTGTTAAGTCTACGCTTTCATTTGTGTTTTGATACTGAACCAAGTCTTAAAGTGGCCATGTAGTTCCTGCTGTAATGATTAACTATGTTTAGAGACAGGCAGGAACTTTTTGACTAAGTCTTGGTCTTTAAAGGCAGGGTTTTATTAAAGCCCAAATATTTATTTGCTTTTATAAACTTTTAGCAAGATGCAAGCATGAGAACCTTCTGAGTTTTCTAATTTCCAGGAAGCTGTGTTAGACACATTGCTTTTGAGTCAGTGATTTCTAGACTTCTAGTCTGCTTTCCATGAGCTGGGAGGTGGGGATCTGGGAGAGCCTGAGCTCTGCGGAGGGCTCTTGTCCATTGAACTCTGGCTTTGGAGCAGGAAGCTCTAAACTCCTCCCGTGACAGGTGTCTCAGGCTCTCACCTAATGTTGCAACTCTGGAGCTGTGGAACTTGGGAAACATCAGTAATCCTTCCTGGGGTTATAGTTCCCAGACCTGCTGGGTTCCTGCTCATTGATCAAGGATGCTGTGAAATATGACTAAATGGAATTTTTTCTTCTCCCCTGAGGAGTTTCAAAAAGTCTAGTTTGTGTTTTGTGTCAGAACAGATTGTGTGATGGTTCTGCATGCAGATCTGCCATTTTCCTCTATCAAGGTTTCTTTGTTCTGCCTTCTGCACTATCTCCTCTGAGGGAGAGGGGGGAGGAAATGAGAGGAGTAATAGCTTCATCTTTGTAGGTGGGAAACTCCCATATCACAGTGAAATGCAGCTCTAAAAGAAATAAAATAAAGAAAAGACAAGTAGGGTAGAAGCTCCCATTTGCTAGCTTTGGATTTGGAGTGTCCCTGTGCTGAAGAACAAGGGCAAGCCTCAACCGTAAAGTGTAAGGAAGAACTGTCACTACAGAACAAGGGCTGACCTTTCCCTTTCCTTATTTTGTTTGTTCATTCAAGGCTACATGTCAATCTGCAATGCATAACTTTTGTTACTATAAATCTAAATGGTGACCATAGTGATTTCTTTGTTGTTTTGCTTCTGCTGCTTTAGATTTTACTCTTTTGTAGTGATCTCTCTAGAGACCAGCCAAGAATTGTTTATTTCAGATCCCCCATTGAAAAGATAATGTGCAGTTTTAAAGTGCGCTGTATTTAGAGATATTTGGACCAGTAATTATGTACACATTAAAGTCATAAAAGAGGAAAATTAATAGATAAACACTGCAGGAGGTATATAAATGGATACTTAAGGGCTTTAAAATGGTCCTACTTGCTTTCATATTTGTATTTCTCAGCACGTTATAACTTACAGCTGGCAAAATGGTTGTCATGGCATGTTTTGCCAAGAGTTAAATCCATCTAACCTTCTGACCAAGCCTCTTAAACTAGTAGACATTAAACCCTTAGAAAGCATATTTGACGGGGTAAAGACTTTCTTGTCTCTTTTTGCTTCTGTGCACAAAACTGTCACTTCTCTATTTGCCTTTCTGTCTATTGTACATTCTCTGAAATCATAGAATCACAGAATAACCAGGTTGGAAGAGACCCACCGGATCATCGAGTCCAACCATTCCTATCAATCACTAAACCATGCCCCTTAGCACCTTGTCCACCCGTGCCTTAAACACGTCCAGGGAAGGGGAATCAACCACCTCCCTGGGCAGCCTGTTCCAGTGCCCAATGACCCTTTCTGTGAAGAATTTTTTCCTAATGTCCAGCCTAAATCTCCCCTGGCGGAGCTTGAGGCCATCTCCTCTTGTCCTGTCCCCCGTCACTTGGGAGAAGAGGCCAGCACCCTCCTCTCTACAACCTCCTTTCAGGTAGTTGTAGAGAGCAATGAGGTCTCCCCTCAGCCTCCTCTTCTCCAGGCTAGACAACCCCAGCTCTCTCAGCCGCTCCTCATAAGACCTGTTCTCCAGCCCCTTCACCAGCTTTGTTGCTCTTCTCTGGACTCGCTCCAGGGCCTCAACATCCTTCTTGTGGTGAGGGGCCCAGAACTGAACACAGTATTCGAGGAGCGGTCTCACCAGTGCCGAGTACAGAGGGAGAATAACCTCCCTGGACCTGCTGGTCACACCGTTTCTGATACAAGCCAAATGTAACTGATATAGAACTAATGGTACAGGTTTGGGTTTTTTTCAGTAAAACGCAGGAGCATCAAATATAATCAAATGTTCTAATCCTGGATATAATGTGTGTCCTCCTGTGAACTGAAATTTGTGTGTATTGGAGATGATGTCACTGTTAAGTCTCATCTACTTTGTGGGGAGCAAACAGTTGGTCTTTGAAACGGCTGTTACAGATACTTGGGTTTTGAAAAGAACCCCATATGAGTTTACATGATAATAAATAGGACAAGAAGAGATTGCATGGCTACAACCATTCTGTCTCTTGGGTATGAAACAGGACCAAACACACTCTGTTCTCGACAAGTATTTGCCTAGTGTGTGCTGGAAACATCCAAAGGTGGTAATTCTACAGTGCTTGCATGTGGCCTGACTCATTTCCTGACTATCCTTGCCACAAGAAAGTTGTATTTTCCCCTGAAGTCTTTTCTGCATCTCCCCTGCTGCTTTTTAAGCCATTACTTCTCTTTCCATTCTCAGAGTGGATAGGGAGATTAAAATGTTGCCTTTCTTTTTATAACTGCCCTTTACATGTTTGAAGACTGTTATCATGCCTCCCCTTAGTCTAAACTGAATCCTGATTTTTCTCCATCTTTTGATCGAGTTGTCTAGATTTGATCATTCTTGCTGTTTCCTTCTTAATACCTTTTGGTAGGTCCACATTTTTCCTGAAGTAATATGTTCAAAACTGCAGAACTGCAGAGTGGGTTTTACCCATGCACAGGTGAGCAGGAGATCGATTAACTTTGTGTATCTCTCAGATGTTATTCCTCTTTTATACATTCCAGATAGTGTGAAAATGTTGGCAGCAAAGGAAGAGAAAGGCATTTTTAAAGGCCAAATGTCTTTCACCTTTCTTAAGCGAATGGTCTGTCAGACAGCATTGGGCTAATCACATAAGTAAGACATGGAGGATTCTGACTTCGATAAATACTATCATTTTATGTCATCTCAACATTTTAAAACACATTGAGGCAGTTTTAATGCATTTTTCTATCTGATTTTAATTTTATATAGTTTCATATCTGGCAAAGTAGAGATAAGTAAGCTGGTTATTTCAAAGTTTAAGGAGTTGCTAGGTTGGTATTTTGCAGCCAGGGTTTCATAATAGTCATCATAACACCGGAGCTCTAACAAAGTGGAATATGCAACTGTAATCCATGGAGAATCGTATTAGCATTTCTGCATTGATAATTCTAACAATGGTAACATACTTCAACTTGATGAGGATTTCATTAATGCAGCATGGGCCTGTGTCCTAGTTTCACATTGCTTTAATATTAATGACAACATGCCTTAGACTAGATCACATTTAAATGTCAGTAGAATTGGTGGGTGGACCAAGATGAGAATAAATTATTCACATACAAACAAGTGCATTAATGATTTTCTGTAAGACTTTTAACTTTTGGGAATGGCACTTTTATACCTGATAAGAAGCACTAAATATGTCTGGCAGGAGAAAACTGCAGTATAGCTGATTTTTTTGCCACTCTACAGGAGTAACAGGTTTCTATTTAGCTTTCTTATGTAAAGGAATAATTTAAATCTAACCCCAGACTGTAAATATCAAAGATATTTTAAACAAAACAGGCTTTTTTATCAATTCAGGGAAAGGTCACGTATAAATATTTCATTAGCCAAATTCATTAATTTCAATTACACATAGATTGAATCTAATCCAATCACTGTTCATCTCAACTATAATTGAAATATAAAATGGGCAGAATTCACTGTGGGATTTTTGAAGCTTACAATTAATAAAGTAATATTCCAAAGGAATTTTACTGTGCGGTGTTGCTGTTTATATGAAATACACTGAAATTAATGAGGACAGGTCAATTTAATTCCTATTCAGCCTTTCCAGTCTTGTAAAGATACACTTGCCCTGAATATGAAATTTGGCCCATTTTTTTTCCACAAATCCCTTTGATATAATGATATACCATGTACAAAGAGAAAAGCAAAAAAGTGATATAAAGATTTTCTCTGCTAGAAAATCTAATAGAGAAGATGAAATACTGAAGACCTGTGAAAGACATGACAAGCTTCTTTCTTGTACTCCTCCCAGCTCCCTCTATCTGTGCTTTTTGTCTGAATGAGTTATTAGTTTCTTCCTGAGTTCCCTTCATCTGAGTGACACACTGCATGTATAAGATATCAGGAATGTGAAGCAAAGTATAGAATTAGGCTACTGAAATGAATGCATTTCTGTTCTGTTGGGGTTTTTTTAATTTATTTCCCATGTTTAGATTTCATGTTTAGATTTTCTCAGCCTGGCAGTTGCATGTAGCTGTCGCTGAACTGTCCCTTACCATTGCCTGGATAACTGTTTTAATTATCTCTCTGTGCTCAAAAAAGTGAAAATTTCAAATATTACATTTTTGAGAGGGCTGCTCTGGACTGCAGATACAACCCCAAAGTGAACATCTGAGAGCTGGGGTAGACTGTCCTAGAAACCTTTTGAAAAATTTCAGAAAAGAAAGAAGTTAGTTGTTTTCAAAAATATTTAATTTAATACATATTTTCATCATGTATGACTCAAAACAGTATTGCACTGTTGTGGGAATGTGAAAAGCACAATAGAAAATGCACTGAAGTTGATGGAAGTCTTTCCATTGATATCAGATCAGACCTTTTATAAGAATGCTGTTCTGTCATGGAAGAAATATCAGCCTGACTCTCTGAAATGACTGTTATGGTGGGACTGTCACTGTGGGATCCAGTCCTCAAGTGAATGGAGCTGAGGTACTGCTGTATCAAACCCCCAGATTTTATAAAATCTCCTTGCTCCATGAGTATGTCATGGGGCTGATTCCTGAGAGGCATAAGACATATATAATTACATATGCACTGTGTGTGAATAGCATTGTGTTTCCACTTTCAAGGTGACATTAGTACTGAATTTCATTTAACATGCAGAAGCACTCCTGAGAGAAGAGGCACCTCATTTTTCTACGCCAGCATTGTAACTGATGAAGTGGGCACCAGCAGTGGGACATAAAATTCCTGGTCTCTCTGGGAAGTCACGGTATTCCAGACAGCGCTAGTGGTGGCTGGGCATGAAGTGTGTGAAGGATGATCATGATGGGCTCTGCACTTAGCCATTTGGATTTACCTGTTTCAGACAGGAGCCAGCTAGACTTTAGACATCATACAGTTGTTAGAAAGATCTCCTGTTACTCTAATCTCGACGTTTTTTCTGATGTTTCTCCATAATTTTTTAAAAATGAAGCCTTCATTGTCTTTTCAGTGATCAACTACGACAGATGTATTTAAGTTTACCAGCAATGTGGTCTGTAAAGACTTGTTGGATAGGTCTTCTTTTATTCCTGAGTTGCAAATATCCTCCTCTACTCAAGAACTTGTCTTGCTGCGCTTAGAAATATCTGTAGAGAATGAAACCAGTTTCAGAGATTTCTTTTTTGCTTAACATATTGATTAGTTATGCACACATAACTGCGATAAGGTAGTCACAGATGTATGTTCATTGTGACATTAATTTCTGTTATGTTGATTTTTCAGTCTTTCTAAAGGAATAAAAGGGCCAGGAGTGATGCAGAGAAAGAAAAAAAAAAGTAATAGTCGGTGCAGCTACATAAGTACCTTAACAACCCTACATTGTTACTGCACGATCTTGATTTAGGCAGTGAAGTGTAAAAAGTAAACATGTAGTATGCTACAAGAAGTAAGTTAGATTAAAAAAAATCAGATTTAATATTTCAGAATGAGATTAGTGCAGGGAAGAAGACTTCTTAATATGATCATAAGCTAGCTGCTATGGGTTATTTACTTGATTTGGGATGTTGAGAAGAGGAGAATGTGATATTAATCTTTAATATAATTTAAATGTTGAGGCAGGAGTTCATATAGTTATGGTGCTATTGATTGTACTGCGGAGTGCAGAGAACAGGACTTTATCCAATATGTGCGTCTAAAAACATGCTTGGCATAGATTACAGCCTCTGCAATTATTTTTATAAATTTATTGCATAAAAGGAAATGAGTTGAAAGAATCTCAGTCCTTAACCTAATGCTGGAGTAGGTGATATCCTCATAACAGTTATTTTACCATGTCTAAAAATTTTCAATATGTATTCTCATTGGTCTATACAAATCTCTTTTTATTTTGATGCTTACTGATACATTGAAAAGTGTGATAAGGTCTTAATTATATGTCTTAGGTCTGGAAGACTTATGTGTGTGTATTTGTCTACAAACATAAACCAACATCATGTTTGCCCTTACTATAGAGACATAACACTTGAGATAATGGGAACTGTTAGGTGTTTCAGATAGAAGTATAGTTTGACTAATTAGTCCAAGCTAAAAGATTATTCTGTTTATGGCCACAGTAAGAAAATTGTATTTCCTTCAGTGTGTGGATGATTTTGTTTCTTGTAGAGTTGAAAACTCCTGCTCCAGAAAAGGGAAAACTCAACTCTATCAAAACACAGGTGAATATTTGTTGATAATGTGACTATGATTCAGAAACTGATTATATCTTACTTCAAAAGGCCTGGAGTTATGACCAGGCCTAGATGATGTCAAGTTACAGAAGTAAGATGTGTAGATTTCAAGTGCCATAGTACCTACAGATTTTCTTCTCTTCTGGGTGCAGCTTTTTTTCTGCGTAGTTTATATATGATGGACAATTACTCTTTTGAAATCACTTATAGGTAAAACAATGCCGACTAACTGACAGAAATATGCTTTGAGCTGTATATTTTGTTTATATTCAGTAGATTTCCAAATCTAAGTCATTATTAAAATCCAACAAATTTAATTTTTATCTAGGATACATCTTCAACTGAACATGCAAATTTCTGACAAGTTTATAGATGTTTTGCTAAAATATTGACATAATAAATAGAAATGTCTCATTCTTGCCCATTAAAGGGCCCAATGAAACGCATCAAGGTGAGAATGGTGAATCCAATTGACTTTGAAAAGTTGTTGACACTGTCCATGTGAGAGATTCACATATTTTTAAGGTGCTAGTCTTCATTTTAGAATGCTTAAACTTATGTGGTGGAAATACCCGTTAACGGAATAAGCTAGTGATTTCAAAACTGGTTTTACTACAGTTGCCTAATCAATGTTTGAGAGACAGTATCTAGAGCAAAGCTAACAAATTTATCTAGTCTGGGATGCTCATTTAATTATGTATTGACTTGAGCTGGGATGTTCAGTTTGTTCTCTATTCTGAATGTAACTTTTACATATAATGACTATTGCTATTTCACTGCAGCACAGTTTCTAGCCTCCTAATTAGAGTTCTCTTGTGGAAATTGTTTGAAGCCCTGTGGGCAGCAGGGGGAGTTGACAGTGCTGCTTGTAAATTAAAAAGCTTTTCTTGTTCTGGGTACAGTTTTGAGTCAAATCATATCCTGAAAGCAGGACTCAGTGAAGGGTCTCTAGAAGTTGTGGTAAAGCACTATGTGCATTAAGGAACTGGCTTATTTTGAGCAGGGCTGCAGTGGGGTTATAGGTAATGAAGGACCTTTATGTACAGGTTATGCCAAGCTATTCAACGGTGACAAATTACTAGGGCACATTTATCCCAGAACAGAGATATATCCACCTGAGGAATTTTACTGGCAAAAATTTAGATGATAAGTAGGTGTTCAGGACTTCTTACACCTCAATTTCATCACCCAATTTTGTCAAAGAACAGAAAAATCCCGTTTATGTTATTTATTCATCAGGTTTTTGTTCCTAGTTTTGATCAAGCAGTGCTGGATGAAGAGTCCAAGGTGGAAAGATGTATGAGATACAGTTCAGGGAGGTTTTAGTCACATTTTAGACGAGTAACCAGTACTGGTTCTAGGTGTTATTCAGGCAGATGATAGTCCTTCTGGTAATGGTCTTTTGAGGGGATACAGGAGGAAGATGCATGAATGCCCGTCTTCTCTTTAAGCTGCATAACTGCGCAGCAAGCAATGTATCATTAGATCTGAAATGAATCAGGGATGTGTGCTTGGAAGGAGGGAGTTTTGGAGTTGTAGATTGAGTTTGTGTGTATTGAGGCTGCAAACTGAAATAGCCTGGAGAGAGCCTGTTTTTGTAGCCTTGAACAGCACAATTTCTTTTGGTCCACAGTACAAAATTTTGCTGATTTAAGAAGATGCAAGGTTGAGGAGTTGCATGGCTGATATTCTGGGCTGCTGTTCATGAAAAAGCTTTTACGTTCTAGTGGTAGTAAAAAGCAGTTCCTTATTTAATGTTCTGGTTAAGGAAGAACATACTTTCCACTGTTCCACTACGTTAGTCAACATGTTGTTTCCTGTGCTTTCTCAGTGGGGAAACTAAGCATTTTTTTTTTGAGTTTGGCTGAGTGGTCAGCACTCTGTGTAACTCCTACTCATCACTAACACTTAAGCTCTTTTCAGTAGCCAATATGGCTATTTGTTTTTCATATGTTTTCTCAGCAGTTTCTTTATCTTCACCCAGTGAAGCAAGTGGTCAGCAGTATCTTTCAGTCACTTCACAGTCCATGATGAGTGAAAATTGCTAATGTTTTATTTTTAATTAGGTGATGTCAAAGCAGTATCCTCTGTTCCAGGACGAGAAAGTACTAAGACCTGTGACTTTTCACAACTATACAGAAAATTCATGCCCAAATTCCCAGACACATTGACAGCCTGGATGAGTTTTGTCTCCTCAGCCTTTTGTTGTGCCACAGCAGATGCTGTTCAAGTGCCACAACTTGAAAAGACAAGGTCTTGTCCCAGATTTGAAATTTCATGAAAATCTGTAATATTGAACAAGAAAAGGGCTTGATTAATTCATAGTGACATATTCTGCAGAAGAGATGTGTTGAAGTGGTTTTTACTAGTTGGCAATTCCTAATCATTGAGGGCTGCATGTCATCTGTCCAGCCCATGTATGATGAAAGTGTGAGCAACGAGTCATGCCGAGAGTCCTCCATGTTACAGTGGCAAATCCTGCATTTCTAGGAAAGATGAAAAACATTATTTGCTGCTGTAGGGGATGTCAGTTTCAGTCAAGAAACGAGGAGTGAATAGATGAAGGGCTGAGTATCCAAAAGGATAACCAAAAGAGGCTGTTGTCTTCTCTTTCTCATGACCATTGAAGTCTCATTTGGTGCAGTTCGAGCAAAGAAATTCTAGAACTTTTCTCTCTCTGCTTACAAATCCTTTACAATTTCATTGTCACTTTAGAGAAGTTCTGTACATTTATTTCTCTTGCAAAAAGTCCTGTACTAAACTGAAGAGCAGTGCTCCCCAAGTTATTTTTTGTTCCTGAATGCAGTATCTAAAATATGCCACAGAATTTAAATAAGGGCACTGTTGTCTGTGATAAGTGCAAGTTTTCATGGTACAGATGTTGGAGGACTCCTTCTGAAAATAATTATGTAAATAATGCTTACATTTTTATATGAAAATAAATATATATTTCCATTGTTTCTAAATATATCTGTAAATACATTGGACAGTGTTTGTTGGAGAACATCATGTATTTTACTTAGTATTGTTTTCCACTCTTATCAGAAAGAAACTGAATGCAAATTCAGTAAGATTCAGTCTGGTCAGTATTGCTATGGGGAAGGGATTCAGACATTGTGTTCTGAGCTGACTGCACTAAGTCATTGTAATTTTTTCTATCTTAATCAGTAAGTGCAAGATAAGAATAAAAGCAGGTGGGACCACCTGCAGGGAGACCAGTGGTCCCTCAGTTATATTTTTATTAGCCCTGGAATTTGTGTTGGAGTAAGAATAAGAAAAATAAATTCACAGGCGTTTGTATATGATACAAAATAAGCAGCACTATAAAAATCAACAAAACCAAGCCAAATCCATTTCTTTTACTAGATTGTCATTCCTTCAGAGTAATGATAAACTTCTTTACTGGTGACTTGGGTTGGTATTAGGTGACGGTACAAACATGTGCTGACCAGTTAGTGAAAATCAGTGGTAGCAACAACAGCAGTGGCAGTCTCCATGGTGACAGATGAGCTAACAACAGAATGTTTAAAAGAAAGGAATGTCTCTGTGATGGTTTGAACAGTTTTTAATCTCTATTTATTCACTTTTTAGGAGCTAAGTGTGTGTGGACAGTAGTACTCTTACTTTTCTTTTACTCCCCTCTCACCCCCTCCCCAGTATATGCTAGAGGCTATCTTGCTCAAAAACGTCTTTGCAAAGAAGGACATGGGGGTCCTGGTGTACAGTAAGCTGACTATGAGTCTGCAATACACCCTTGCAGCAAAGAAAAGGGCAACAGTATTCTGGGCTGCATGAGGAAGATAATTTTGAGAAGGCTGAGTGAGATGATCCTTTCCCTTTACACAGAACTGATGAGGCCACATCTTGAGTGCTGACTCCAGCTCTAGGCTCCCCAATAAAAGATACATGTGGATTTACTGGAACAAATCCTAGCTTTACTAGGATGATGAGGAAATGCCAACAGACCTGGGCCTGTTCAGTCTGGAGAAGAGAACGCTTGGGAGAGATCTCATCAGTGTGAATAAATGCATGATAGGAAGGAATGAAGATGAAAGAGCAAAGCTTTTTTCAGTAGAGCCCACTTACAGGGCAATAGGTTGTGGGCACAGATTTGAAAAATAGGAAATTCCATTGGAACTTAAGTAAAGACTTATGAGTGAGGATGGTTGAATGCCGGTACTGATTGCACAGAGAAGTTGTGGAGTCTCCATATGTGGAGACAGGGGTTTCTAGTACTTTTCTTTTGACCTCGGTTGCTCTGCACATCTCTGAATACATAAATGCGTTTTGATGGGGTATTTTAATCTATATGAAGTGCTTCAGACTCCTCTCAGTAGTGAACCAGCCCTGACTTATCCAATAGCATTTCCAATGCATGAGGTTACACTGGCGTTATTTATTACTTCATTGCAAAGTACATGACTGGATGGTGCCAGTAGGACTGCTTAATGGCACAGCTTCATCCTGTTCCCACCTATTTGCACAAATTACATTTAAGCAGAGTATCATTTCCGGCTAGTGGATTTGTAGCCTCTGCCGTATGACAAGGATGGAAACCTCGAAATTAGGTGATAAAGGACAGGCCTGACTCTAAATAGGGGCAAATTAGTCACAGTTATGGTGGAAAAAGAGCTGACAGATAACTTCATCTAAGTGGGATCCCTGAAAAGTCAGATTGGCAGCTAGTGCTACCGTTCCTTTCAAGTAATGGATGAATGAGGTATTATATTCTACTGAAGCAGGGGGAGAGATCCTCACAGAGGTTGCTTCAGGTATCCTTTATATTCCTGGAACTGCACGCTGCTTCACTTTCTTCTTCTTTCCCTATAACTGTTTACCCAAAAGGAGCGAACTATTCCTTGCCTGGGTCATGGGTTGTCTTCTTTCATGGCCAAACTCATGCTATATATCTCAGAAGCCTTGAGCTGACTTTTGGTAAAAAGAATGTAGCACTCTTTTCTATCTCAATCTTACTATCTGTGACAATGTCATTATTTGCCGTATTAATAGCAAAGACAAATCATTCTGGCTTCAAAATAATTTTTATCGTTATTGCTCTAACCTTGTTGGAAATAACAGTTGGATTATGAAGACCAGATTTAGATAGGCTGACCTCAAATATAATAGTTCAAGCAAAAATCATTATGAATGCAGTTTTCGCAACTTTGGTTACTATCACTGTTCCTAGGTATGAAAGATGAACAAGGCAGGAATTTATACAGATGCAGGGCACTGTATACTGCAGTGTAAGTAACTAGCACAACAGATTTCTAACACAAGTTCCTACTCACTTATATTCATTCATGATTTTACAGAAGCTTGATTAATTTCCTGATTTTTTTCCCTCTGGATTTCTTATCCCTCAGATCCACTACGGTGACAGAAGTCTTGTCAGTGCACCGCTTATCCTAGAATCATTATTACCTCAGACTTTGGGTATTACTGTAGCTCAGATTGTTTCTCTACAGCTAGTAATGAATGATATTTCTACATGTTAACTAGTATGCTAGTATGGGATTGTTCTCAGTATGTAAGAGTTATGTGCTGAGGTCTGAACATTGCTCTGTCAGTCAGTCAGGTAAATGCTTTGTTTATAAGTTGAGTTAAGCAGTGGTGAAATCATTAGCATGTTTTGTTTGTTGTCTAGACAGGAGTTAGCTCTGCCTAGCCATGTCCAAGGGGTGTTTTTGCTTCTATATTGAGATAGTGGTCAACTAATAGTCTTGGGACAGCAACATGAAAACTTGATATTGTTATTAATTATCACATTCATGAATCATGGGTAGCCTTCAGGAAAGTGTGAACACAAAAAGAAATTCCTTGGGGAAAGAATTCATTTGGAGATGGTCTTCACTCAGTGAAAATGATTCATGGGATAAAGGCCATGGCTGAGAATTGGATCCAACTGCCCAAGCATCCCAATAGCTTTTTAACTGGTTGAGTAGAAAGGAAAGCTCTGGGAGGTAAATTGAAAAATAGATGGCTTTAAGAAGTAATTTTACATCCCTGTAAAAAGAAAAAATCTTTAGATTTCTGTTTCAGATCACACTCTAGTAATTTGTTAATAAATTGCCTATAGGATAATTTTATTCTTTTGTTTTTCTTTTTTTTTCTGGTTTTGAAGAGATGATTTAAGGTGATGGCTTATGCAGTAACATTGCATAGAGACTGCAATATTCTACAGTGGTATCCTGCAATAAACAGGAGACTATCCCACTGTCTAGTAGCTTATATTGTATAAACTCAGAAGTACTGAAAAGTAGTGATGTTCTCTCTGAAAGTGTGTGGGCCATTTCAGCATTTGGTAAATTTACCTGTAATGCAGGTAAATCTCCTGTGTATCTCTGTTTAGGTCATGTTACAGTCATGCTGTGGATACCGTGCAGTTTATCATCAGCAAAACTCATGAGTCCTATTGAGGCAAGTGCTAGACTAGCCTATCTACTTAGCTGCATAGGCGTCAGGTATGGGAAGGTCAAGGACACTAGTCAAACAAAAGCCACATAAGTATCTGTAGCTTAATCATGAGAATAATATCAGTAATATTTGTTAAAGGACAAACAAGGACTTTGAGAAGTACTTAATTGGAGTGCTTACATAAAATGAAGTGCATGTGCAAACATTCATGGTATCAGGTTTTTTAGGAATAGAGCTGCCACAGAGAGCATCAACAGAAACAGGTGCAAGAAGAATGGTCAATGTCTCTCTTGCCACATGTTTCTGAGTTTGAAGGTATTGACAACACAACTTAGACCAACTTAATTATTTTTGTGGAATAGCTGTAGAATAGCTTTCTTTATGCTTCAGATGCAGTGTCAATCTCTCCAAGAACAGATAAATAAAGTCAATGTAGTTTTCTTACTTTTGAGCATCCAGTGATAATTTCTGATGTGCCTGCAGTCTTGTTCACATTTTAAAGATATCCAAAGTTAAAATTTCTTGAATGCATCTATAGGGTAGTAGTATATTTATTTGGTCAGTTTTCCGTTCTAAGGACACTGACATAAAAGGAACAAGCAAAGGATGTAGAGAAGTAAAACAGAATGACAAAACTGCCATGTCTTTGATATAAACTGACTCGTGCTCTTGGAACAGCACCATAGTTAAATAGACATTTTAGAAATAAGGCTTTTTTTCTGTAATCACTTTATTCTTTTTGTTGTGTCAGGCACATTCAGAGCAAATTTCTGTACAAACTCTGGTTAACCCAAAACTTCTTAGCAGGACACACACACACTACCGGAGTCCATGAGTTTTCGTTTGCTACTTCATAAGGGGCAAGAATCCAACAACTGAATGTGCAAGTACACATTCTTCTTTTGGATACATTAAAAATTTTGGAAGATATCTGATGTCTGTCTCATGTTCATCCTCTTCATAGTTTTGAATGTGAAATAATTATTTGCTCGTATTATATTTATTAGTTTTTCTCTGTTTTTTTTAATCAGCTGTAATATTTTATGTATTTGGGCACCTTGACACTGAAATATAATTTATCTTCTTCAAACTGTTGGTGATTACTGTGAAGACTGACAGTAATAGTGGCTTAGAACTCTAATTATCTTGGTTCTAGAGATTAAAAACTTATTTGAAGCAATTTTCATAAAAAAGTGAATTAACTTTTTCTGCAAAATATAACATTTCCAATTATTGTTGACAAGTAATTTGCTTAGATAATATAGGAAACTCCGATATTTTTGTGTAGCTGTAGTAACAAATAGGAGCAGATGAATTCAATGCTCAAGAACGACAAACGCCATGTGATGATAGATTTATTTCAACTCTTTGACTGCGTCTTGGCTTGACAGGCCATTCGTCAAAATTGACACTTGGAATAGAGCGCTGTTTGGAGGGAAAATGTAATCATTCTTGAAAGACCACAGATATCGTTCTCATGATAAATCATAGGTACAGTTGGTTCAGTAGCCCGTTGAAAAGTGAGTATTTATTGTCTGAACAGGGTATGTCAGTAACTTATGCGTTCACAAAGAGTGTACTTTGCCTCTCTGAGAACAAAGTCCAGCTGAGAACTTTAATCTAGTTTAATTTTCATGTTTGACTTCTCTTCCCAGAAGACCTTGTCTTTGTACGAGTGTCTACTCAAGCCAGCAGAACTTGAAGACAAATTTTCAAAGCATATGTCTAACTAAGATTACTTTCCTATATCTCTACAAATGTTTTTAATGAACTGTTTCTGTGTCAAAAGAAGATGATGCCATGCTTTTTAATTTGGTGACCCAGAGAACTCTGTGATGTTGATGTGACCGAAGGGCTTGTGCATTAAAATTAATCTGTGACAGACGCTGGCGTATGAACGTGATACTCGATGCTTTGTCATACGAGTTTTACACTTCATATTTTTCATACTGTCTCTGATTCTTTCTGGAGGGCAAAGTTTGTGTCTGTTAACAGCACCCTTAAAGGAAATGAAGTGTACAACATGCATGTTGGAAACCTAAACAAATAGCACATAATTCCTGTTGCTGGAATTACAGAATGGACAATTCTAAAGTTGGATGAGTGTCAGGTCCAGGTGATTGGCCTGTCCCAAAAGTTTATAGCACATTATGAGACACAGATAATTGGGATGCTAGTTGCTTGCAAGTTTTCCTTTTACAAACATTTATTACACTGTTCCAAAATGAGACTTTAAAGCATCATCCGCTTAAGCTGGTCTCCAACTCAATTTACAATTGCTATCCTTGGTTTTCTACCTCTACCTACCTCCACCTGACTCAACATCCACATTTAGAAACAGGTGCCTTTCTTTATGCTTATGTATTGTGGCCCCAGTTTTGATAGTTAAAGTGAAAATACAATTGAGTCACCATATGTCTTAACCATATGTTATTTGTGTGTGGAAAGAACTGGTCACTTGAAATGGTAGAAACAGCATTATAATTACTTAGGTTGTGTAGGTGGTGTGATTTGAAGCATAAGCTATATTATAATATTGTCAACCTGTAGAAAAAGTTCTTTTTGATGAACAAAGTTACGGTGTGCATTAGTACTGAGAAACCAGTGTGCAGTACAAACTGGCAACCTGATTTAGTAATAAAAAGCAAAAATGGTCTGAGAACACTTGGAGCATGTAACAAGTGCTACAGTTTTATAGAGACCTGGCAGACCCGACCTCTAGGAAACTATACAAAGTGCATAATGTGCTGAAAGCTTTTCTTGCTCTGTGTCCTAGATAAAGATAGAGGTTTGGACTGAAGCCAAGTACTTGTTAAAAGGAAAGGGTTTAAGTTGCTTTCCTCCATCCCAAACTGTCCTGTAGAAAAAGATAAGACATTTCAGTAGTAGTCACTTTTTTTTTTTTTTTTTTACATTGGCCTGTGGTCTCACCTGGACACAAGGTGGGTACCAACCTAGGCACTGGAGTGAAGGATGGAGGGATTGTGGCTCCAATTGTGCCCATGTCCCAAGATCCATTTGCACAGGTCAAATGGGTGAGATATAGTTTTCATCATGCTCGTCTTGGAGGTAAACTCACTATGCAGCTAGATGGATGTGGCCATCTTGTAATCCGCCCATTCAGATTTTGTTTCGGCATTCTGTGAACTTGTGAGAGATGTAGCTCAGGTGCCTTTCAATTATCAACTTTATCCACATTCTCTTATGTAGCACTACCACTTGTTTCCTTTTTATGCAAGTGAAATAAATTTTCATAATTTAACCTTCCATGTCGTCGTTTCCATGATCCATTAACACTGTGAACTGTAAATCCATAACACATAAAGATGACATTGTTTTTTAAATGAGAAAACCAGCTTATTTTTGGAACAGAGAGGCTAATAACTTAGAGAATTAGTGCCTGAACAAATCAGGCACTGGAAAGCTGAGATGGCAACATCAAACAATATAATGAACAGAGCCATCATTCTAGGAACAACAGAAGAACAGATAAGAATGAAGTTTATCTTTGCCCTTAGGGAAGCACTATGGAACAAAATTCTGGATAGCCTGTTTTCATGAGTGAGTTTAAAAAAAAAAACATTTTACTAGTTATGGGAAATAAAACTTGTTTTGCTTTTGAGATTAAATTTCCTGAGGCCAAAAATATATACAGTGTATATTAAAGTTTGTTCTTAGTGGATTTTTTTTTTGTGCACTGTCATTATTTACTTTTGTTAAAATTATATTGTAACACTGAAATTTTGATGAGTAGATTTGGCTTCTGTTTGCTCTGTCTCCAGAGCTGCATGTCAGAAGAAACTTTGGGGATGAAAGACTCTATTACTTGATGAATTAGTTTGATGTTTTGCTGGGGTTTATGCTCAAAAAAAGAAAAATCACATTTTCTTAGGTGCAAAGTAGGGGAACAGTTTACACAAACCTCTACAAAATAAACCGTATTTGTTCACATATTGGTACATTGCATCTTTATCTTCTTGATTATTAACAGATAAACTCATCTACCTGAGGTCTAGCAAGCTACAGTATCTCAGTAGTAGACCATGTCTATACATCATAATTAAACCACCATTCAAAGAGCTGAGCAGCCTCCTGAAAGTGTTCCCCTGGCTATGTTTCAACAATCATAATTCAGCAGAGTAGTTTTTTGATCTAATTTACTTTTATTAATTGTTATAAAATTCGTACATGAAAAAATGCTAAATTCTTGCCTCAAGCATCTCCCAGTCAAAAGGCTTGACCAGTTCTTACTCAGATTAATTGAAAGGCCACCACTGGTTTTGATTAAATTTATTTTTAATTTTAAGACACTATTTCTGGGACTATTAGAATGAAGAGATGGTAAAATGGAAAGCTGGTGTGCTTCTCAGGTTTCTCAAGAGGCAAGAGGATGGGATTGCCAAGAGCAAACAAATGGTGTGAGTGAGACACAGTTTTTCAGTGCCAAGTTCAATATGGCCTGTCATTTTTATCAATAAGTTTCCTGATCCTAATCCTACATCTAATACTGATTTCTTCCTTGAGTTCTGAAACATGCCCAAACTGATATTAGATAACTTCTGTCTTCATCTTCTATCTTCATTCATGTAACAGCAGTCTTCATTATAGTCCCACACATAATTTGTTACAAGAAAAGCACATTTAACTCCCTAGAATTGTGCCTGTGGCTCTCCTGGTTTTACGTTTCCTTTTCATTCTGCCTGTAGCTATTACCTAGGGCTGTAAACTCTGGTTCTGAGATCCCTTTTAATGCCTGTTAAGTGCTACCAATGCAGTAGACTGAAATGGAACCTAACTTTCATTAGTGCCTGCAAATGTTGCGCTAAGAGCGTGCTTTTTCAAATCCTACCTTTACCCAGTGGGAGCTGGAGGTGGTAAGTATAACCAGGACAGTATCCATGAGTATTTTTATAAATAGAAGCAGTGGAATCCGTTTGATGATTTTCCAAATCCTGCAGCCTATGTTCATAAATTTTTGAATGGATGAAAAGTCATTTGAATTTATTAAAATATTAACGAACATTGACTAAGTTAACATAAAAGTATGGAGAACCTTTCATAAATTAAGAGGCACTAATTTATATGAGAATACTAATTAGCCTGGCCAGTAATGTGTCCCTGATGGAAAATGTAAGAAATGCAATTAGTCATCATGTCGGGAGGCGCAATACTATTACTTTAATGACAAAAACAAAAGCAAAAATAGCAAATGTGAAGAAGGTTTTAAGGAATAAGATGTAAATGTGATGATATAAACACCTGTAATATATTTGTTTGAAGGGTACACTGAGCTAGTTAGTTTTAGGAAAAAAAATGTATAATTAACTATATCCTTCAGAAACAAACATCCAAAAAGCACCTAAATTTAGTGGATAATTTCTATTTTTTTCCCAAATCTGAAAAAGATTGTAAAAAATATATGGAGCATTGCCACGTTTAAATCTATTAAATGCAAAAAATTTTAAGGAGGTGTTACTGTTAAAAAGCCCCACACTTGTAGTAATTACTGTCTTCATACTAAAAATTAGAACTGTTGACAAACTGCCATTCAGAGGAAGTGTTGCTCAATACCATCTGATATGTTTATGGTAGTCCTGATACTCCAGTTGCAGTGGAAGATTCTAATGATATTGTTCCCTCTAGATTTTATTCCTGTTAGTGAATACTGTAAACAAAAGTTTTCATTTTCACTGGCACATATGTTCCATTGTTCGTATGAACTCAAAGACATTTTAACAATTTTATATGTTCTATAGTAGATTTTTTTTGTTTTGTGTTTTTTTTGTTTTTTTTTTGCTTTCCCTCTGTTTTATCTTCCTGGTTGAATGTTGAGTTACATCTGCAGCATGTAGGAAAACAGGGAACAGGGTGGGAAACTCCTTTTCTGAAAGGTGTGCAGCATTTTAAGCCTTTACGAGACTGAGCTTTTCTTCATTTGGGAAAAATCAGTTGTCCTTTTATTGATTCACTGGATCATTTTTGTATACTTCCTTTACGGGTCACCAACAGGCCTCAGAAGATCAAATTAATAAATTAAAATTTTACATTTCTGTCACTTTTTTTTATCTGACTAGTACTTACTATCCTTTAGGTCATTAGTTAAAAACCAACAAAACTGAACAAACCTCTTGCCTCACACACAAACCAAGCAGCCAGGCAAAACAAAACTGAGCTTTATACTTTAATTCACCTGGAAAAAAAACCCTAAAGCGTAGTGACCTCTTCTTAATTTCAAGTCCACTTCTTACTGATATAGAACTTCATACTGATATGGATGGCAGATGACACTGCTGAATACTTCTGAAAATTAGGCCATGTGTTACTACCAAAATTTGAGCCGCATGAAGAGACAATTTTTATGTGTTATGTATTTTCTAAGAATATTTTTGAGTGTTTCTTATACCTAGCATGCATCATCGGAACTCTTAGGGAAAGGGGCATGTCTATCTCTCTTACAGCTAGCAGTATAGCTGTGAAAATGCATAGTAGGCATACGAGACTTGAATGATGCCTGCTCACTGAACTAGGAGCAAGTTTGAAGCATCTCCTTCACTTTCTGCCACACAGAGTTCTCTATTTTTGTATCAATAATTAAAGATTGACTAATGCAAGAAACTAGGACAGGGATCTTCAACATCCTATAGACCATAGGACCTCACTTTCTCACTCTCTTTTAGCTAGAATGTTTTCATTTTACTCTTAAAGAAGGTGAGAAGGGCACCATGGTGCAGGGAGCATGACACTTAACAGGCATGTGAGTACATGAGGCTCACATTCCTACCGCAGTGAATAGTTCATTAGCTATACAGGATGGAACAGGTCATTCCTACCCACAATGACCAATAACCTGATGGTAGTTGCATGCACTTGGGCCCTTAAAACTAATTGAATGGTTTGTAGCCTGTGTTAGGCAAATTTTCATGTTCACAAGGAGTAATTTTAATGTTGATCATAGTGGCTGCATTGGGTAGTTTGTCTCTAACCTAAAGAACTACTGTGTCTGGAAGAAAACCCTTAACAAAATTGAAGTAATATTTTTGCAGAGAGTTTAATTTTCATCAGATTGCCTTCTTTCTGGAAAAATGTCTTTCTGAAAATCTTTTGGAAAGAAAGCACTGGGTACTTACTGGCATGAGTCCCACAGGAATTGAAATGGACTTGTGAAGTAGGCTGGGGTTTTTTTGACAGTCTCCCCAGGCAAAAAAGAGTGAGTTACATCTTTCACTGAGTCCATGGATAACTTAGTACTGATAGATGGATTTTTGATTGAAGAGCACTTTGCAGAGGTTTACTGGGTGATGAGATGTGACTCCAGCCAGTGACGCTGACTTTAATTATTTTGTATTCATCTTGCACTGCCCCACAGGTTTTTTTGAGACCTCCATCTACTCCCCACGTCACAGGTGGATTGTCATCTCCTAGAGGCAGTTATTACCTTTTCATTATACATATGCAATGTTTTATACCCGAGGGCTAAGTAAGCTCCGATGGTGGCTTTTACATGCATCTGCAAAATAAATAATACAGCCTCAACAGTAAAATGTATTTTCTACTGGGAGTATTTGCTGGTGATACAAGAAACCTTGTTACAGAAATGCCAATGGGGACTGTTCTGTTTTGCCTCTGCCCGTGCACCTTTCCTCTCTCACATTCATTAGGAGTATGGCTCTCGTCTCAGATGTGCAGAGTGATTCAGTGACTTGCTGATATTTGTACAATGGGCCAGGGAAAAATTCACTAGTAGTAAAAAGTAGGTTTCTCTGTTCCCAAGATATTGCCTTTATAATAGATATCTGTCCTCATCACCTCTCTCCTTTTTCCTCCATTAGGTACTCTTTCCCTTATGCATCTTAGCTCAGCTGACCTTTTTTCTCTCCTGTTTCATGAGGATATGGCATCTATTAAAACAGGAAAGGAGGCAGAAAAATATCTGAACTCCTGTTTTGACATCATATTTCTGGTCATGGGATTTTTAGAAGTGAATAGGCTGGTTTTTTTTTCTGTACAAACGGTAGAATAATTTCCTATGTTCAAATACGACTCATGTTGTAGAATCAAACCGGCTTACTACTTGGAGTGGTTTCTGATTCTCTGTTTACAATTCTGTTATTTCTCAACTTCCTTCTGCATGTTTTGCTTTAGGTGTTTCTTAAAGCCCTAACTTTACTTTATCGTTTCTCCAGGTTTCACTGTCATGTAAAGATACCAAGAATTTTCATCCCTCTGTAGCTTAGTTGCTGTTGGGGCTTTCAGGTGGCTTTGGTAAAGAAATCAACAGTCTGTAGTTGTTTAACCCATCCATAACTGAACAAAATGGTCCAAAAAGACAAGACTATTACAGCTTTATTGTAGCTCCTCAGTAGATGTGCTTAGTAGACACCCAACTCTGCTCTAAAATTGACTTGAATCAAGGCAGAGACCAAATTCTCTTTTGATTTGTTATGGCCCCTTTCCCCCCAGAACTCCATCTCAGAACAGGCACAGGATTTCACACTGCTCAGATGCTAACAGGAAGAGCTTGTAAGGCTGTGTGCAATACTATCGTGTGGGAATTTTCACATAACTTTTAACTTCAGAATTTTAATTTAAAACATTTTAAAGTTCTCTTAGTTTGCTCCTTCTTTTCCACACTAGCTAGATGTGACTTTGCTGTCCTGCTAATAGCTGGCTTTGAGATGCTTTGTTCATAGCAAGTTGTTACTATAAGTCAAGTACATCATTGAATATTTGACCTGAAATCTTCTATATTGTCAGTCTTTGCCATGCATTGCTTGCAGTGTTTCTATCAAAGAGGGTTTTTCAGTATTCAGTCAGCACAATAGACAAGGATAAAAGAGGGTATAGTACTGAGCTGTTTCTGCAAGGATTTGTTATTTTATTTTATTTACTATGTGCAAAGTCAGACACTGTTATGACAGTACAGTCGTGGTGTCTAACCCTGTACTATTCAGGAACAGCATTCTTGTCAACAAAGTACAACTTCCCTTTAAATAGCAGGAATTTCTAAATAATGAGAAGTAGACTTAGAGAAGAAATTAGAGAAGCAGGAGACTGTCTTAGAGGTTTAGAGGTTATGCAAGAGATGAAATTGTGTTTATAATCAAAACTGTGAAGCAATGCTCATTTGTTATAGAATCATAGAATCACCAGGTTGGAAGAGACCCACCAGATCATCGAGTCCAACCATTCCCACCAATCTCTAAACCATGCCCCTCAGTACCTCATCCACCCGCACCTTAAACACCTCCAGGGAAGGTGACTCAACCACCTCCCTGGGCAGACCATTCCATTGCCTAATGACCCTTTCAGTGAAGAATTTTTTCCTTATGTCGAGCCTGAACCTCCCCTGGTGGAGCTTGAGGTCATTCCCTCTTGTTCTGTTCCCTGTCACTTGGGAGAAGAGGCCAGCACTGTCCTCTCCACAACTTCCCTTCAGGCAGTTACAGAGAGCAATGAGGTCTCCCCTCAGCCTCCTCTCCTCCAGGCTAAACAACCCCAGCTCTCTCAGTCACTCCTCGTAAGACTTGTTCTCCAGCCCCTTCACCAGCTTTGTTGCTCTTCTCTGGACTCACTCCAGGGCCTCAACATCCTTCTTGTGGTGAGGGGCCCAGAACTGAACACAGAATTCGAGGAGCGGTCTCACCAGTGCTGAGTACAGAGGGAGAATAATCTCCCTGGACCTGCTGGTCACACCATTTCTGATACAAGCCGAGATGCCATTGGCTTTCTTGGCCACCTGGGCACACTGCTGGCTCATGTTCAGTTGGCTGTCGACCAACGCTCCCAGGTCCTTCTCCTCCAGGCAGCTTTCAAGACAGACTTCTCCTAGTCTGTAGCACTGCACAGGGTTGTTGTGCCCCAAATGGAGGACCCGGCATTTGGCCTTGTTAAACCTCATGCCATTGGTCTCTGCCCAGGAGTCCAGCCTGTTTAGATCCATTTGCAGAGGGATGTTATGTGGGGTTATGTGAAGACAGGTTTGTTTTTGTTGTCAGTATGAATGATAGACGCAAATTGGATGCAGTCTGAAATCTTGATTTTTCTTTTTACATGATAAGGAAAATTATTTTTTTAATATAATTTGCACAATGGGTACAAAGTGACATGGGAAGCACAGACCAAAGAGCTGTCATATAGAAGAAAACTTTATTCAGTCAGGTTATGATCTAATTTTGCATATAATCAATTGTGACAAAATTCCTGAGGACAAGCAAAAAGCTAGAATAAAAAAAAAAATTCTTACACACAAAAATGTCTTTTAACCAGGAGGCAGTTGGAGTAATGCCCAAGTCTATATCCATATGATCAAAAACTATCAGTTCTGCATTTGTTCAAGGCACAATGTATGTGTTCAAAATCAAAACAGATTTATTTTAACATTTTAAACATTTGGACATAAATGGATAAATGTGAGCAAGGACGTTGGTGCTAGAGACTGTACCGTGTTGGGAGTGGCAGGAGATCACCTTGCCTGGGCATATTCTGCCTGCAGATGACCTATAGCAGAAAGCGTATCCATGGGAGTAATGAGGCGATGCACACGCAGAGCATAACAGCCACCTAAATTGTGGAAAATACTTTTGCTAACTTAATGATCCATTCGGTATATTGAGTGAGTGGAGAAGGTAGAAGGGAAAATTTCATTTTTCTGCCCCTTGTGCATCCAAGCCTCCTGTAGCAAGATGTATTCTCTCCAACTGGCCTGAATATCTCCTATGTTTTTCCCTTCACCTTCATGAGAATAATTTTTGCAAGCATCTGGCCAAAAGGAGAGGAGAGGAGGGTTATCTGTGTAGTAAGCCTGACTGTGTTCAAGGCACAGGGCTAGCCTTCTGCCTGCCCTGGATATGCCCGAAGTGCCCTGTGCCTCCTTTGCCACAGTGGAGACTCAGTTTCTGCTCTGTATCTCTGAGCAACTGCCTTCACCTTTTACTGTGTAAACTGTTTGAGACTTGTCTTCTGATTTTACGTATGAATTCTCTTTATAAGCCGATGGATATCATGTGATATACTGTGACCTCAGCAACAGCCTCTGGATGCTGACTTAAGTAGCTCATTATCATGATGACCAACTCTTTCTTAAATGTCACTGTATGTGTTTGCTCTGTATGAGCAGACAAGTGAAATCTTTAACCTGAGCCATTCAAACTCTAAATGAAGACACAGAGACGCAGGATATACTGCAAAGACTGAGGAAGTGTTTGTCTTGGAATTTAATATGTGCTAATTGTTTGCTTCCTCAGGGCATCATGGAAAAAATTGTCCTCAGGAGAGACCGGGGTATGAAGGCACCGGTAAATCAGAATGGCACGTAAGGTAGACTGAACAAGAGGAACTGACAAAGAAGGAGAAAAACTTGTTGAGGCTTAGTTCATTGGCAGGGTTTATTAGTGAAGGGGAAGCAGAGGATGAAATATGATGGGCTCTGAAATTCATCCTGTAATTTAATGTGTGCATGTGCACTGCTGTGTTTTCTTCTTCCTCACATTATGCATAATTCAGATATTCCATTTCATGCTGATAAGGATTCAGATTTATAACAGTTTTAATTTCTAATCTGTTCCTGATGCCTATTATATCTATATATTATATCCATATATTATACCTATTATGGAAAGCACTTTCTCTCAAAGCCTGCATACGTGCTGTTCATGGTATGTATGCAGATCATCTGTTGATATGATCTGGAAATCCGGTTTCCAGCTCCTGACTAAAAACATCTGGAGCATTCTGACATTTAACGCATGAAATTTCAGCACTCAGACTGACTGCAAGGTATGACCCTGAGAGCTTTAAATGACCTAGTAAGTATTTACTGCAGCTCCATCAGGAAAAGGTAATGGGTGGAAATTGGCTGAATGGCCTGTTGCACCATTTGTAGTATAACTAGTATAAGTAGGGAGGTTAAGGGTAGACCTTTGAGTGGGTGCACTTTTTTTAAGTGCACATCGTAGCACTCTCTGAAAGACTACCTTCAAATATTGATAGAAAAATAATAATTTTTCATGATGTCATGGATAATGTTTAGAATTTGTTCAGTACCTGGTTTAAAAGGGTAAGAAAATAGGCTTTTTAATATCACCATTGTAAATGAAATGAAGAATATATCAAGTTAAAAACCTGAAATATATCATTACTCTGACAGACTCAGGAATCCTAATGGAATTCAATACAACTATATGCAATTTAAAGAATTTAAAATATTGAGTGTAAAACTACAAAGACATAAAGGAATAAATTGTATAAGCTGTCAGTCATGGTAGAAATACATATTGTATAAATTTTTCCATTTGTCATAACTGAAGGAAAAGCCAAGAGACATCAAGGAACATTTTGAAAATGTGGTTTATTTTAAAGGCAGGATAAATGAGTTATGATTCACATGGTTGATAATGAAAAAGTCCTTCATTTAAACACTAGTCCAGGTTGCTGTAGTCAGTATTACCTAGTATTCTAGTAAAAAAAAGTGAGGTACTTCAGATGAGAAGATAAGCAAGTGGATAAATATAGGGATTTTATTGCTTTCTGATGTCCTGAGTAAGCTAAAACTCTTAGACTGTCACAGTGCTACCTCCCTGATACATATTCTGTTTGTCCAGCCTTTTGTATGCCTAGATTTCTACATCATAATCTTTATCACTGTCACTGTGAGACCAGAGGTCATCCACAAATGTGAGTTACTAGTAGCATGAGAGAGAGAGTATATATGCAGCACTTACTGCAGGTCATTTAGGGCCAAATGATTTTGTTACACAGACTTGCTTCTTTTCCTTTCTCAGGCATGGTATAAAGAAGGTTGTCACAAGCAAAAAATCATGTGTCTTTTCTACCATCTAAGACTGAAACTAAGGGTTTGAAGCCTCTTAAAAGTCCAGCTGAATGAAGAAGAGCTAAATCTGTGTTCATTTAATGCGCAAATAAAAGTTCTAGTTTGCTAAGAATGTTTCTGTCCTCATGACCTGCCGCTTTAGTCAACTTTTGCTATATTCTGATGTCTTTCTGCGTTAGACTGGAAACATTAATAAATGGGAAAAGCATAAAATATTTAAAGCCTATAAGGCACTGCAAACATTAAAATGATGTATTCCACATGTGTGGCGTTAACACTGAGTCTTTTAGAGTAGCGTTTACAGCTTGTTAGCTATAGCCGGGATAGCTGTTTTGTTGTATTTCACTGAAGTCCATCATGGAAGTAAAACCAAACTTTGTAATATACTTTACAATTCCAGTCTTTCGTTTTCATGTACTTTTTGGTAATGCATGTTGGATTCAAAAAGAGAGAGTAAGAGATTTACTGCATTGCCTAATGAGTGACTGAAAATGATTGAACTAGAAAACCTTGGAAAAGCTCTAAATCCCTCCACTCATTTGGCTCTTGCTGTTTCTGTATCTTGCTGAGCTGTTTGTATGAGCTGAAATACTTTTATTTAACAGAAGAGGAGAGTAAGTCAACCTAAGGTTATAAAACTTCCACTTGGGCCTGAAGGAAACTCATTAATGTCCACAGTATGTGGTCCTCTCATGCTAGGACTGCCACCTATCATTGGCTTTGCCTGAAAGCTTTGACTAAAGGAAACATATAGTGGAGGGACATAATGTAAATTCCTGAATAAAAAGTGTATCACTGTCCCCCTAGGGAAGGACTGGAGAGTATTTGAATCAAAATGTCTTTTAGGCTTAATCCGCCCACTGTCCAGTTAAAACACGTTTAGAATTTTGTAGCTTTTTATTTGCCTTATCTGCAGTCTCTTCCCATGCCTTGTCTTTGGGCTAAGTTGCCTGGTGTTCAGAAAACAGAAGAAAGTTATGGCTTAAAGTGGGTAAGAACCTAACAATGAAAAAATGAAGAAGAATTAAACAGGATTGTAGTAAGCCCCACCAACCTAGGCAAGTCCCATATTAATAAATCAGAAGAGCAAAGGATTTAAAAATGAATCAAAATATGTATCCTGTATCATTACTAATAACACTCTACTTGAAAGAAGGCTTTTTGTAATAGAAAGTATTGTTAATAAAGAAAGCATTTTGCGACCATTGGGACTTTTTTTCTTAAAAACACTGGTGCCAGTTTGCACTGTATTTCCTAGGTAATTTTCTACATTTTTAATGAAGTAATATCTTGAAGCTATGGTAGGGATGTGTGCACACAGGTTTTTATTGTTGGGATTTTTTTCAGTTGCCCTCTTTGATACAAAAGGCCATAGGACAAGTATTTGACTTGATTGAATCTCCTATGGGTCCACAGTAGAAGTTTCAGCTTGTTTCTTACCAGAAATGGATCCAGTGAGGTTCTTAGCACTACTGTAGCTGCTGGATTGCACGTGTGGAGGTGCAGCACATGAAGAGGATGTTGTGGCTGCCTTGTCAGAGGAGTTTGCATGGGTGACATTTCTTCCACTCATTTCAAAGAGGGTTCAACTGCTAGATCGGTCTCTTAGCTGCTATAAATCTGTATAATCAAGTCATATTGTGGAGGTAGAATGACAGGTGCCAGCTGAGACTTTTTACATCCTTAACATCCATAGATCAGCAGAGAGCTGGTAGACCTGCAGTCTCTGGCTGGTGTGTCTGGTCCATTATTGCCAAGAGTTTTATGATACTATAGCAGTTACCATAGATGCTTCAGCCTTAGCATTTCTCCACTCTACTGCAAAGCATTTGCCCCCTTTCAGTCCCATGAAGCAGCTTACTTTGTCACTGTTAGAGGTGTAACCTGATGTGTTCCTATGTTCCTTTAGCATAGGTCCAAAGTAGGGGTATCAGAAACTTTCACGGAGCTTTGGTGTAACAATGGGTTGCTCTCCTGGCAAACCTGAAGATGAACTGTATGTTCTGGCTACATGGAGTGATACCACTATCACCAGACTTTTCTAGCAACAGTAGTAGAACTTGATGTGAAATTACATTAAGACTGAAAATGTTTTATTTCTTGTTAAAATTATTATTTAGTCCTATATGGTTGTGCACAAGGATGGCTATTCCTAGTGTTTGCACCCTTTCTACTGTTAAAGAGTATACTGACTTATGATTTTGTTGCAACTTGAGGAGATATTGTTTGATCAAACATGAGAGCTGAAAGGAAGGCAGCCACAGTCAGTCTTTTTGTATCTTAAAAAGCTTGTTCACTGAAAGTTTTTTTTTTTTTTTAAAAAAAAACCACGGTCCAGTTTCTATTGAAAACAAGTTCTTAACAAACAGAAATGTTTTGTGAAGAAGCAATGCTACATTTTAGCCATTTTTTTTTCTGAGTAGATACCCTCTTTCACCATATAATCACTTGAATCTTTTATATTTTATACATTGCAGGTAAAAGCCAAACCCTCAGTTGTGTTAATTGACTTCGGTGATATTCCATAAGGTACAAATCAAAGCATATTGTGTCTACTGGAGACTTCTTGAAATCATTCATTCACTTTCATAAATACTGCAGTTCAAGCAGAAAAGGAAGAGAAAGCTGCTCTTTTCTTCTGCATTTTTTTTTATTTTTTTTTTTTTGAGAGTATGAAATGGATGTTAATATCTGGCACGGAAATATATTTAAACTGAAGAAAAGTATGCTTAGACACTTTTCTTTGGAAGCTTTTTTTGCTTTTATTTTTCTGTCTGGTTTAATTGCATTTCTTCTTGCAAAGAAATTTTCCTTTGAGCTTCTTTCATATGATATAGAAGAATAATGAGCATGACAGTTTATTAACTTTACAACATTTGGCCTGGTTTTCGAATATGAAAAGGAGATTTTTTTTGATTGTGTAATTTAAGTGCTATTATCTTTATATTTATATGAATATGAGGTACAATATGCCTAGTTACATGCCTTCATATTTCAATATCAAATATTCACAAGCTCTCTATGTGATAATTATTTAAGAACAGATTCTTCCATGTTAGTCGCATTGAGTTGTTACTGAAAAGTAGATCCATTCAAGGGAATATCTCACCCTGTTGAAATGAATAAGATATTATTTAGTATTAGAAAAGGAACTTGACCCAACCCAAAATAATTGTGGAGTGAGTCATTAGGGCTAAATCAGTCTTATTAGGAAGATTCATTTGCCAGCACATTGTGACGTTTCATTCCTACTGAAAAATAACTAAATCAAAAATCCACTATTCATTGAAATAGTTTGGATCCTGCAACATTTGCGACAATCCAGTTTTGTAACTAACTTTAAGACATTTTCTGAATAATCTTATTAATATTTATATTTCATAGATTTCATATATTTATATTTCACATTTTTTTGCAAAAGATGAAACATATATAGCATATATTACTTGTAAATCCAAAGGTGGAGTGCAAGACTGCTTTCATCTGGCTAAATAAATACTTGCATGGGTATACAGAGAGGTGGATGTCCTGCTATATACATGGATGTCTCTGATAAAGTGTTCTCATGTGATGTTTCATAGAATCATAGAATAGTTTGGGTTGGGAGGTACCTTAAAGATCATCTAGTTCCAAACCCCCTGCCATGGACAGGGACACCTCCCACTAGATCAGGCTGTCCAAGGCCTGTCCAACGTAGCCTAGAACACCTCCAGGCAAGGGGCATTCACAACTTCCCTGGGCACCCTGTTCCAGTGCCTCACTGCTCTCATAGTGAAGAAATTCTTCATTATGTCTTGTCTAAATCTGCCCCTCTCCCATTTATACCCATTGTCCCTAGTCCTATCACTACAAACCTTTCTAAACAATCCCTCCCCAGCTTTCTTGTAGGCCCCCTTGAAGTACTGGAAGGTTGCTATAAGATCTCCTTGGAGCCTTCTCTTCTTCAGGCTGAACAAGCCCGACACTCTCAGCCTGTCCTCATATGGGAGGTGCTCCAGCCCTCTGAACATCTTTGTAGCCCTCCTCTGGACTTATTCCAACAGTTCCATATCCTTCCTATGTGGAGGATTCCAGAACAGGACACAATAGTCGAGATGAGGTCTCAGAAGAGAGGAATAAAGGGGCAGAATCACCTCCCTCGAGCTGCTGGCCACGCTTCTTTTGATGCAGCCCAGGATACGGTTGGCCTTCCAGGTTGCAAGCACACATTGCTAACTCATGTTTAGCTTCTCATCAGCCAGCACCCCCAAGTCCTTCTCTGCAGAGCCGCTCTCAATGACCTCATCCCCCACCCTGCATTGAAATTGGGGATTGCCCTGACCCAGGTGTAGGACCTTGCACTTGGCCTTGTTGCACCTCATGAAGTTCTCAGAGGCCTACTTCTCCAGCCTGTCCAGGTCCCTCTAGGTGACATCCCATCCTTCCAGTGTGATATTTCATCACCTGTCATCATCTTGTAGAAGCAGATCTTTCACACATAGTACCTTGATCTGAGAAAACAGGTGACATTTTCTGATTCAGTTTTCCTTTTCTGTATTATTGTCTTGTCCAAATGGTCTTTAAAAGTTTGATGCAGATTTAAACTTAATCTGCAGTTTACTTTTCCTCTTTCCAGTCCTTAGTGAGCAATGGGTTTCTTAGAGAGTTACATCAATCACCAACATGAGGGTCTGCATCTCTATTGATGGAAGGCAAGTGTTGATGCAAGAGCACCATCACATTTTATATCCTATTATTATGACGTACTTCATTTTGTTTAAAGAGCATCATACAATTAGTGTACAAATTTTTTTGTATTTAAAATAGTTTATTGAAAAAGGCTTGAAAATGTTTCAGAAATACATGTTAGAGAATATCTTTGTGTGCATATTTGTGAACAGTTAATTTCACAATTTTCCACTCTTGTAATTGCTTGCTGTAAAGGAATGCTTTATTATGACAGGTAATAACTTTTCTTCTTCACAGACCTAAATTGCAAAATAAGAAAAGGACCTCTAAATATCTTATTTTCAGGTTTTGGAGTGTTTTTTTTTTTTCTTCTTTCCTTGTTAATAATTATTTTTATTTCATTAAATGCTCACCATGTTTGAAAGTTCTTCACTCTGTAAGTATTCATTTCTACTGCTCCCCTAGTAAGAAACTGCGCTTACTGTGAAGGATGATGAGAGAAGAAGGTGCCAAAAAAGCACAAAAGAAATTTCAATAGAATTTAAGGTGAGATGAGGGTGTCTCTGAAGGTTGTAGGTTGACTACATCTTGGAAATGTCAGAAAAGCTCTTTCTTGTAGTTATATGATGAGTAGTCAGAATGAGAAATGAGGCAACAGTCCACCTGTGATAATGGGTCTGTTTGTGTTGCTTTTTACTGAAAAAACATGAGCTACATGACTGCTTGTCAGTGCTCTGCTGTTGAAGGATACTTACTCTGTTTTTGTGGGATTATTTGTGAAAGAAGTTATTACTCCTTCTGAGAAAGGGTGGCAGATAAGGCTATAGTAGCAGAGAGAGAAATTCAGATACAAACTTCACTCCCAAGTGTTTTCCCCAATAATTAAATATAAATCATGTATGTATTCAGGACCCAAGATGTTCTCTTGAGCTAGAAATAGTTATCAATATGTAGAGAGAAGGCATGAAGATGTGGGTGGAATATTACGGATAGTTGATGAAAAGATGGGTAAGCAGCAGAGAAGAACCATAAGAAAAACTGGTGTAATTAAGAGAGATGTTTCTTAAAGCCAGGGACTAGAACTTTTAAGCATGGTGTAGATGAGAGAAGAAGCTAAGGAATATTCAGAAAGTGGAATGGCTTTTTGATTTTGAATATGAAGTAATTCAGAAAAATACCTAAATCACCTATAAACCAGAGGTAACCCATAGAACCATATAGTAATTGAGGTTGGAAGGGATATCTACAGACTGGCTAGTCCTCTCACCTGCTCAAAGCAGGATCAGCTAGAGCAAATTGCTGGAGACGCTGTTGAGTCAGATTTTTAATATCTCCAAAGATGGAGACTCCACAACTTCTCTAGGCAGCCTGTTCCAATGCTCAACCACCCTTCAAGTAACAAAGTGTTTTGAATTCAGATAGAATGGCTCATTTTTAATTTTTTGCCTGTTGCATATTGTTATCCCATTGGACACCACTGAGAAGTGTTTGGCTCCATCTTCTTTAGTGTCTTCTTTACTTGCTGGCAACACCCTGCTAGTGCAGCCCAGGAGGCTGTTGACTTCTTTACTATAATGGCACATTACTGTCTCATATTCAACCTGATGTCCAAAAGGAACTCCAGGCCTTTTTCATTAAAGTGCTTTCCAGCTACAAGCAGTTATCCTCCAGCCGATACTGGTGATTATTCCTTCCCAACTAAGATGAGTTGACATTGAGTACTTGTTCATCCATGGAGGCCCCGCTGCTGCCTTTGCTTAACTGCACATGCACATTGGGACAGACCAATCTTCATTTGGAAATCTTTGAAAATCATCCAGCTGTCCTATACCTCTCTTCCTTTCAGGATCATTTCCAATGGGATTCTTCCAAGGCCATCCCTGAACAGGCCAAAGCCTTTTCTCTTGAAGCTGAGGGTTTTGATCCTACTATTTGTTTTGTTCTCGTCCCTCACAATCCTGAATTTCATCATCCCATGGTCACTGCAGTAAGGACTGCCCCCAGCCTTTACATCTCCGACTCATTCTTCCTTGTTTGCAAGTGTAAGGTCCAGCAGAGTATCTCCCCTCTTCTGTTTCTTCATCATCTGTGTCAGGAAGTTGTCATCAATGCACTCCATAAACATCCTAGATTGCCTAGATCTAGATCCCTGCATCCTAGATCCCTGCTCTGTCTTCCTTCTAGCAAATGCAGAGGTAGCTCAAGCATCATTACCTTTTATTGTTAAATGTTGTGGCAGCTCCTCCAATGTGGCTGCTGTGTTAGATATTGGATAAGCATGTAACATGGAGGTGATTTGTGTTTCAAAGGACAAGGGCAAAGTTTGTGGAAGCAGGGAGAAAACTTAGAGGGATAGATCTTGTGAACATTTAATGGAACAATTCTGAAGCCATCAACAAAGTATTGCCTACTGAAGTCAGAAAAACAGGTCTTTGTATAGTCCTTGTGTGTTAGTAGGGTTGGTTTCAACAGACCAGACCCCATCTCCATTAATGTCTGCTCAAAATGCAAACATTTCAGAGAGCTCTGGAATTTGGCTAGCATCCAAAGGTGAAGGAAAGTTATGCAACCCTTTGCTATGTTCTTTGTTGTTTCTTTTCAAAACAGCTAATTAATATTTTGATTTTCTTTTTCTAAAAAATATAATGGATAAATAGTACATTAGGTAAAATTAATCTCTGATGTAATTCCATTAGAATAGTTTTACTATACTCATATAGTAAAAGGGCTGTATTTGGTTCATAAAATTTACATACTCTTTCATGAGGACATGATATTTTTCAAGCTGTATACTTGGAAACCAAACAATTACTACAATAGGTTAGGAACTGTCTGTTCCATGAAGTGCAGATGATATTGTTAGAGAAATTATAGGTTGTTTTCCATGGCCCTGCACAGTGCTTTGTGAGATTAAGCAAGGACACAGAACACAAAAATCTGGAAAAGTAAATCGGGAAAAGTGTTTGATGCCTTCCTTATCTCTATAGATGTAGTTTCATCATGATTTTTGGCACTGTAAATTAAAATCTTGGTTTTTTGGTTGGTTTTTTTTTTTGCTATTTCTATTTTCAGAGTGTTTGAAAGAATCTCTCCTTGCAAGGTTGGTTGCCATTGACGAAAAATATGTGTCTGGCTTTGTGAAAGAAGGCATTTACAAGATAATGCTTTTCAATATCCTGACTGTACATTTTCAGTTCCTCATTGATTAGTAATCTTATCCTATTCCAGACTGCATGAAAAGACTAAATAGGAGAGACTTCTCCTGGATCTAAAAGATTTTTCCTTTTTCAATCTGTTCCCTCAAAAAATGGATAAATCCACCTATAACAAACCTCAGTATGCATTAGTAGACTGCCACCAGGGATGAATATATCCATATATTTTCATTCTGAGGGCATTCCCTCAAGATGTGCAAGTCTTTCTTTTATACTTTTGTAGAAATATCCTTGAAAAATCAAGAAGGAAGTACTTATAAACTCAAATAGGAAGAATCAGGAAATAAATGGCAAGAAAAAATGAATATCACAGAATCACAGAGTTGTTTAGGTTGAAAAAGACCTGTAAGATCATTGAGTCCAACTGTAAACTTAATACTGCCAAGTTCACCACTAAACCATGCCCCTAAGCACCACATGTACACCTCTTTTAAATACCTCTAGGGATGGTTTCTCAACCATTTCCCTAGACAGTGTATTCTAGTGCTTGACACCCCTTTCCGTGAAGTGGTAATTCCTAATATCTACTCTAAAACTCCCAGGCACTACTTGAGACCATTTCCTCTCGTCCTATCTCTACTTACGTGGGAGAAGGGACAGACACCTACCTCGCTACAGCCTCCTTTCAGGTAGTTGTAGATAGTGACAAGGTCTCCTTTCAGCTTCCTCTTCTCCAGACTAAACAACCCCAGTTCCCTCAGCCACTCCTCATAAGACTTGTTCTCCAGACCCTTCACCAGCTTAACTACCTTTCTTTGCACATGCGCCAGCATCTCACTGTCTTTTTTTTAGTGAGGAACCCAAAACTGAACACAGTATTTGAGGTGTGTCCTCACCATTGCCAAGTGTGGGGGCATGATCACTTGCCTAGTCCTGTTGGCCACACTATTTCTGATAGAAGCCGGGATGCTATTAGTCTTCTTGACCACATGGGCACACTGCTGGCTCATAGTCAGGTGGCTATTGACCAACACTCCCAGGTCCTTTACCACTGGGCAGCTTTCCAGCCACTTTTCCCCAAGCCTGTAGCATTGCATGGGATTATTGTGGCCAAAGTGCAGGACTTGATGCTTAGCCTTATTGTATCTTGCTGTACCCTATTGTCACCATTATTAAGCTGTAGGCAACTGAAACACTCCCTAACATACAGAGCTGCTCCACTGCCTCTCCCTCCTTGCCTATCCCTTCTGAAGAGTTTGTAGCCATCCATTGCAGCACTTCAGTTGTGTGAGTCATCCTGTCATATTTCAGTGATGGCAACTATACTGTAGTTTTCCTGCTTGTCAGTTTGTTGCCCATGCTATGTACATGTTAGAATGGCTCATAGTACTTATCATATTTGTACAGAGAAATGAACAGATATCAAACAAAAGGGAGGATAATTGTCTCCATGTACCATTTTTAAATTGTCATTTCAGGACTCTTGAAAGAGGAAGAGAGCAAGGCTTTCGTGATTCACCTCGGTTTAGGAAAGAAAGACAAGCCTGTGAGTTTACTGCCCCCCAGTTCTCTAAGGCACAATTTTATGTGTACTGATATTTACCTGTTCATTCTCTAATTTTTGAGAGAAGGGGAGCTATCTGCCAACTTTGGCAGCTGGAAGAGGTAGGGTAGCTAGAGGTGCTCTCAGGTGCTCAAATGGAAGGAAGGCCTGTGCTAGGGTCTGAAAGTAGGAACGAGTTTCCATGTTTATATAATATTTTGTTTTAAGAGAATGTGCTACTGCTTCAGATGTTCCCAAAGATGGTGTGTGAGACTTTTAAGCTCAGTAAGGATATTCTGCTATTGTTTAATATGAACTTATTCCACATCAAGACGCTGCCCACCCAGGCTGGAGAATGGGCTGATGTATTGCCAAGATTCTAAAAACCAGTATGGCTTCTTTGGCAGCCACCTACTTGAAACTCTGATTCACAGGCTTGCCTACATGTATATCTTGCTTTGGCTTATGGCATGGCCAGCTAGGGACTTCACAGCAACGTGTTAGCACACAGGACAGAGCTTCCTTTGCTGTTTCTCTTCCCTCCTGTAGTACATCTCTTCTGCGCACCAGACTGGGGCCAGGTGTCTTTTATATTTGCCAAAATATAAAGGAGAGGTATGAGAAGAGTGTTACTGGTCCCCAACTCCACTTCAAGTGCCAACCACCTTCTGTGCTAAATAAACAGATAGATCTGCTTCTCAACCTGTACATGCCCTAAATTTTGGTTGGAGGGATTATTTGGATGTATTCAGCAGCCCCCAGTCCTGGGAAACTGCAGTCTTTTTGATCTTTGTGGGCCCCATGCACCACATAGGAAAGCAGAAGCAGCACATCAGGGAGTTGCAGATGGACAGTTTCAGAGCCTTTTACCAGTACATTGGTGTCACTATTCACTGGAAGACTTTGTCACAGTGTAGTGTGCTTCTTGGTTTGGATTCTTGTGATTCTCTACAGTGCATCTGTCAGTTGTTTTCATTGCAAGAGAATCCAGTCCACACACACCAGAACACTTCCAAGAGCTGAACAAATACATAATCACTGGGAATGATCAGGGGATTCACTTAATTTCGCTACTGCTCTGACATAAAGAACGTTAAAATAGATGTACCCATAGATGATGCACTTCTTTTGCTGTGGAAATGTGATTGTACTTATGATTTTCATTAAGATTTAACTATGTAAGTCTTCTTTAATCAAGTCTATCCATGCTTACTTGTCTGTCCTCTGGATCAGTGGTGGAGAACCTTTTCAAGTACCTCAGGTATTTGATCCAACTGGTTTTGCTGCTACAAGATATTTGACTCAAGGAAATCAACCAGCTAGGTGCAACCAGGTAGACTGCCCTGGATAAGGAGTAGAGTCCATAACCTGGGGGTGCCAGCTGAGGTAGGCTGTCAAGCAAAATCCAGTTCCCATAAGGCCATTTTTTTCTGGGCAATGTGTTTTTAGCTCCTAACTGTATTCTCCTTTGCAAACTTCTCGGGAAACTTATTCATTATTTTATTGTTGAAGGAAATGAAAGGGATAATATTTTCCCATTAGCCAATTGGATCTCTTTTTTCCAGCATTTTAAAAGACACAGTGAAAGCTTATTTAAAATGAACAAGGAACAAGGTGGATGTCAGATAGTACTGATGGCTACCAAATAGAAGTCTACGTAATTCAGTTATTACATTTATCAAATTTACTTCCAACAGCAAGAGCAGAATTATTTTCTGAGCTATACCAACAGTTGCTCAAATTGTGACGAGTTCATTTCCATAAGCACTATATCTCTATCACTGGGACTTGCAATACTGAGAAGGGTCTTTTCTGCCAGAATTCCACTGTGCCAGATGAATCTTAAATTAAGCATTCAACTTTTTGCATACAAAGGCCCTTATGTTTTACTTAATCAGGGAATCGATTCAAAACTTGTTCTTTACACATGGCTGATTACCTCAATAGATTGTTAGGTATTAAATGTGTGAAATACTCTATAAAACAGCTCCAGACAATTAATAGTAATTTCACGACTCCAAAGCTGAATTTTGAAAGTACATGCAAATACTTTGGTAGCAACCTTGCTGATATGTATATCCTACCTGTCAATACCATTTATTACTACTGCTATTTAATTCCTCTTTTATTCAAATTAAATACCTCCCAGTCATTCAAAACCTAAATTATGTTGCTGCTTCTTGCAATTGTCACACTAGTTAATTAGCTCTTGGCATGCGTGAGTGTCTAAAGAAATTGGAAAAATGATTTGTAATTGTTCACTGAAGTACAAAGAGGCACTTAAAGTAAATAAAGCCACATAAATGCAGAAGACTAGATGCATATTTCTACTTAATTTAGGTGGAAGATTTTGTTTTATCAGCAAAAATTACGAAAGCTCATTTGTTTTTATATGTGAGCTGTGTCTACTCCACCTCAGCCTGTACCTGAGCTTAGGGAGGTTATATAACATAGCAAAAATGGTGAAAAAGAAAAAGTAGGATTTTATAGAAGCAAACTGCCAAATAGAATTTTAAAGAGATCCTCCTGTCTAACCTCTGACATTAAATTGATTCTTATTGCTGGTTTACATTGTAAGTGTGATAAACTGGAGATATTTGAATATTGTAGCAGCTGGTACCTTGAGATCTGTAAAACCCTCAGCTCCCAGCTCTGGGTCATAGGTCTTCTTAAAGTAACTTTAGGAGTCCTTAGTGGCACAGAACAGCATTAAAAGCCAGGACAAGTAACCAGACGAGAGTTTCTCTGTAACCTTCCTTCTGGTAGCTGTGGGACTTGAGAAATACAAAGGTTGCAGACAACACTTTTCTTTTCTTTCCCTGAGTCTTGTTCTTCAGTTTTTAAATGTGAAGAGGAGACCCAACGAGCTTTCAGTAAACCCCCTGAGTGATTTTATCCTACCTGTTGTGCAGGGGACAACCTGTCATCACTTTAAACAGCAAGGTGTTTGCAATGGACCTGTCTTACTATAAAACACAGAAAGTTAATTTAGTCAAAGCAGGAGGGTTACACCGATAGTGACACAGTTCAGTTCAGTGAGATCATTTTCCTTTACAGGAGACCCCAAAGCACCTTGGTTTGGAAAGGTAGTTTACTCCAGCCGCTTGTTAGACAGTTCATTTTTCCTTCCACATCCAGGACACACAGTGTGCACAGGGGGAAGTGTAATGTGTGTATGCTGAGAGAGAAACAGAACCTGGGAAGTAGGAACTTCAGAAGTCTTGTTGCCTGGTAGCTTGTTGTTTAGTTAATGTTCAGTCTCCCAAGAAGTTACGTATCTAAAAATGAGAATGCCAAGTGCCTTGTTAATGCAGAATTTAATGTACTGCAACAGTGGCATCAGATAATTAGCTTGACAGACCAATAGATTTTCCAATAAAACTGATAGTATACAACTTTTTTTAATTATTATTTAGATCAAGCATTATAGCCTTTTGATGAAATTAAAATCAATCTGGAAATAAAGACTCAGAGTCTGTGGGCATGCTTGTAGTTTTAGTCACCTTGTGACTCTTCTCTCTGCCTCACTTCCCCTCACTGCTTCCTTGCTCACTGTAACTCAGACTTCTTTGAAAAAAATAAGCTGCTAGTGGTATCTTATTGCTCACAGTTTGATCAAGGAAGACAGTGCAATATGGAAAAAGAATTTTCACAAACAGTAGCCATTTCAAGTAACTTTATATTATTAACTGTTTAAATTCTTCAGGTAAGAAACTTTTGTCTTTTCTGACACTGATTTTAGTCACTCCTACTCAATTTATGGCTCTTTTTTGAATAGTGTATAAAATACAGTAAACACATTTTATTCACAGTCTGTCTATGAAAGCATAAGGCAATCTAATGAAAATGTTTGTAGTTATTTTTGAGGATCTGTGGTGCTGTAGCTGGTCTCAAGTGCTGCAGTTGAGATGATAACCAGGAAGCTGTGGCCTCTGGAGATGGGATCCCATGTCAGCTGCCTCTCCTTCTGGGGTATATCGCAGGACCAAGCTCATCCTGGCCACATCACAGGAAGAAGTGACTTATAATAATAAAAGTGTAAACTGAGTATTCAATGTGTAATTGAGCAGAGAAAAAAAATGACTACACGCAATGTTTATTCCCCATTACCTCCTTAGCAGTTTGACTTATCTGTGTAGCATAGGAAAAAAGATTTGCAACGGAAGAAGCCACCTTTGTTCAGCTGGAGGTGCAGGGTAGTGTGGTTGCAGGTCAGCTGTAGGTACAGGCCTTCACAAGTTTTTGTGACAGTGAGCTGGGGAGCTCAAACTGGTTTAGGTTGTTAGTTTTGTGTAAGATAATTGTCAATTACCTAGCATTTTAATTGGGTATTTAGATAAGCAAAATATATTCTGTTGAACCTTTAATCCAGGTAAGTTTAAGATTACAAATGGAGCGTGACAAGGAATTGTGGAAAGAAATGTAGGCAAATGTCCATGTGGCCAGTGAAAGTGTAGAGGTTTTTTTAGAGCCTGCTTGGAGCTGCTGGGGGGACTAGGGGCAGCATGGTAAAATGTCTCCTTAGTACATCTGGCTAAAAGAAAAATAACCAGCAGACGCTTTTATTTGAATTACATCTCTCAGGACAGCTTTACCTCTGTTTTTCTTCCTAATATCACTTCTGGCATGAAGTAGGTTTTGAAAGCATGCCTGTACCTTCATGGTGACCTGCAGAGTGGTGTGGGAAAGTGAACGACTGCACCAGGGTGGAATGCAAGCCTTCTTCCATGAGGAGGCTTTCTCTGCAGCTGGTGAGGTCTTTCTTTGCTAGATAAAGCAGAATCTCTTGCTTTGTCTCTTCATCTTTTCCCCTGTCTGATGTTGCATGTTATATACTTTTTTTCCCTTTTTCAGTTGAATGGGGTCGCAGACACTTTAAAAATTGCAGCACCGTTATAGAGGAATATGAGAGACAAGGGAGCACACTCTTATGGAAGGATGAAATGACATGTGGTTTGGCTACCAGTGCAGAGAGAACTTTGATTGAAGTGAAGTATAGGAAAGGTGTAAGAGTAATCACAGGAGGTATTACAGGTCTCCAAGAGCAGAATTAAAAGTCAGACTAGGAAATTTCTATGCAGATGGTGGGAGTGGCTAGGACACTAAGCACAGGGGATATATTCAGCAGTCCTTTGAGTTAAAATCTTAGTGTTCCATCAGAATTTTAGTGGGCACAATTTCAGAAAGCATTTTTGTGGACTGCATGGAAGCTTACACAATATATTGGTATGAATGGGTTAGAAGATGTGTTATTGCTCCATTAATAGATAAAAAAGTTTGCTAGCAAGAGTGATCAGCAAAGCAAATTCTAACACAAATGTCTTTTCTTGTGGATACCAGTGGAACAGTATCACAGTATAACCATGATAGCTGGTTTTGCTTGGTACCAGCTGCTTCATTAGTTTGCCTGAATGCAAATCCTTAGATATTTGCAGCACCTTTGGCAGACTGGGGGAACCTGGAGTACAAAGCCTCCTCCTTTATGTGAGCAACTACTCTAGAATACCTGAATGCTCATCTAACTCCAAGTGTACAATTTACTTCTACTCAGAGTCAGCCCCATTTACTAAGGAACTGTCTGGTGTGCAATTTCTGAGGTGGTTAATATTGCAAAGGACAGTAGTTAGTGACCACAGCAAGTCCATGAAGAGAAGAAAAGAAATAAATGTTAAAAGGACTGGGGCACTGGTGTGCTCAGAAATAGCATTTGTGGAAGAAATAAATACGGATGGCAAATCAGGCCTGCTGGAGCTTCTTCATATGTTTTCAATAATGCAGAATGAACTGTTATATTTGGCAGAGTGCCATGGAAATCAGAGGGTATAATCTTATAACTAGGAAATTAGGAACTATAAAATGTTTTAAGTACACAAAGGAATAAATTTATGCAATAAATTACTGTTCAAACAAGGAAAACCAGCAAGACAGCGCCTAGGCAAAGGGTGAGAATGAGTAGAAAAAGGAAAGCTAATTGAGCCCGAACTGCACTCTTTGGGTATTTGGAAAACTTTTAAGAGCAAGAAAACATATGTCAATGGCTTGGATAGCTTTAAAAATAGCTCCAATCTAAATAATTTCCCTTCTGCTTATATGATCTCTTCCACTGTGGTCCCTGTGGGGCCAATGTAGAGCAATTTAAGAATTTACAGAGATGTATAGATAGAGTGTATATTTGTTATCTCACTGTATTTAATTGGAGTGAGACACATCATCATGTCAATACAGGTGGTATGGTTACATGGCTATATTTTATAGTAGAGAATGCTGTGTCCAGGGAAGTTTTATTTATTGTACAAGGGTGGATAGTAAGTAGACACTCCAGATGATGAGTTTGAAGTGCATATTTTAGTCTGATGGATGATAAAAGTTGAGGGGGTTTTGTGTGATGCCACTATTTTTGGGTTTTGTATTTCAAGCACTTCCCTGATCAACTGTTCTGTAAGGGCCTGTGGCAGAACACAAAAGAAAAGCTGAGTTCTGGCAAGTCAGATTAAAGTGTGTCGTGGGGTTAAATTCTGCTGAAATCTCTGCTTATTGTAGAGAAAAAGATAAAAGCAATGTATAAAATGGAAAACTGAAATATTTTGCGAATGTCTGTTAATGCAAGGACTGGAAGAAGTAGAATTGAGTACAGCCTTTCTGTCCCTGCCTTCCATCTATCATCCAGACTCTTCAATTAGCTCTTTCTATCTGTGTGACAGAGATCGAACAGATAAAAATCTGCCATTCTGGGAGGAGAAACTTATAAGGACAATGTTATTGACCACAATTTGACTAAAGGTTCATGAATTTTATAAAACAAAACAGAATATAATTTTAAAATTAAAATTGGCAGAATGACGTTAGGCAATTACAATATTGTCTTTATCCATTTCTGGGGGGAGGGGATTAATAAAAATTATATTAGTTTTTATATTAAGCCTGAAGTTAGATTTGAAATGAGATGATAAAGAATGAATACAAATTTCTCTGAAACAGGGCTATTTACACCTCATCTTGATAATCGTAGAATTACAGAATATCAGGTTGGAGGGATCTCAGGATCATCTCGTTTAAACTCTCTTGGCAAAAGCAGTCTAGACAAGATGGCCCGGCACTCTGTCCAGTTGAATCTTAAAAGTGTGCAATGTTGGGTACTCTGAAGAGATTATGCCAATGACTGATTGTTCTCATTGTGAAATATTTTCCTTGTGTCCAATTGGAATCTTCCCATTAATTTGTACCCATTATCCCTCATCTTTTCTATGTGACTCCCTGTAAAAAAGGAGTCTACTTCTTTCTAGCCACCCTCTAAGTACTAGAACAAGGTGATAAGGTCTCCCCTAAGCTTTCTTTTCTCAAGGCTGAACAAATTTCTCTTATCCTCTCCTTATATGGCAGGCTTCCCAGTCTTTTAAAGACAGGAGAAAAGTCCTCATTAGGCTTTCTCTTTTTTTTGTTTGTTTGGTTTGGGTTTTTTTGAGAGAGGTTTACACTATTTCCACTTTATTCATTTTACAATTTCTGGTCTAGCAGCTTCTCTCAGTTCCCCAATTCAAGCAGTACTTTCCCTTATGAGAGCTGAAGCAATGTTTCAGGAGAAAAAGTACTTGTGAGTGCATTGCACTGGTTTCATTGTGTGTCTTGGTGGACAGTGTTCCTTGTGAGTTGCAGTCTGTGTGAATGCATTTTGCATCTAAATAAAAACAAAGAAGAAGAAAATTTGAGTTAATTTGTACTCTTTAAATGCTTTCTGTTAAGCATCTGATTAAATTCTTGCCTAAATGAGAGCTAGTGTCCAAAAATGTTGGACATACTTCTATCTAATATCTGTTTATAGCTTAAAGAGGTGTTTTTACTATATACAATTATTTTTTAAGTAGAGGCTAAGTCCTGTAAAAGCATATGATAGATGTTATCACAAATATGAATACCTACTTGGTGATAAACAAGATGCACTTCTTAAATATTGTCCAGCACTGAGAATTCAAAATGAATCCCAATTATGAAATTAATAACAGTGTTGCTGTTAAGCTGTATTAATTTGTAAACCCGTCCTCTGATTTTGGTGCCAGCCTCTGTATTACACCCAGCAGCTTTAACTATGCATTTTGTAGTGTTTAATTACCTATTACAAATTATATTTGGAGTAGGAGGGGGGAATGAAGGCAATAAATCAGTCAGAGATGATTGGTGTCCTGCAGAAGAGCTTTACCGTGACAGTTTTAGCAGAGTGGAGTAAGCAGTTAGAGAAAGACTTAATGGCTAGAAAATCAGACTCTAATTTTTTCCACTAATGGCCCATGGTTTGCAATCATGGTTTCTCACCAGATTGGTTAGAGTTGCAATGTTCATGAATGGTGTTGTCAACACAAACGGCAAACTCAGAAAAAACTGTTTACTCTGGTGTCATGAGCTGGGACCACAGTCTGGTCTTTTCTGTTTCATGTTAGCAATTCATGCTACAAGCTCAAGAACTGGCTTTATTTAAACTGAAAATGAAATAGAAAGTGCACTACAGAACCGAGTTTAGAGCAGAAGGTGGCTGTACAACTTTACTGAGCCGTTCACAACAACAGTAATAACAACAACAACAACAACAACAATAATAATAATAATAAAACATGGCATCATATCTGTTCCTGGATTTATCTATTTTAAATGTATGCATCATCAGAGTATCCAAAACTGCCCCCACACAACTAGCCATTAGTATTTTAACAATAATAGATTTTTTTAAAGCTGGGAAAATATACCTTCACAAAATTTATGGCAACATTTTTTATGCATGTTTATTTAATAAGATTTCATATAAAAATTTATATGATTTACAATAGTTTTATATTTTAATTTTTTTTACTAGAAGAAAAAGAAAATCTACCAAAGCACTCAGAACAAGATGTTTCACTAATGCATGTGACTTTTTGCTCTAGGAAATTATTCTATGCAACTTCTGTCCAGACTTCAAAATATGTGCTGTGTAAGCTCTCTGATCAATTACAATATAAAACAATCTGTGAATAATAACTAACATGTATTAGCACATACCTGTTTCAATCCATTTGAACATTAATAAATTGCTATCAACACTGAGTGTACACATTTAAAAGAATGGAAGCCTCCTGGCATTTGTGCCTTAGACAAAAGACAAGTTAAGCTTCTCTAATAATGTAATCACTATGAATTATTTGCTCCATCCTGTTCATTCTACAATGTTTCTGATGGAATTTTCTGTTGCATAAAACATGTTCCCTCTTTCTCCATATGTTATGGAAGTTATCTTAGATCTCTTGAGAGAAATAAAAATTGATATTTATTTATATTCTGACTTCTAAACAGCCAGAAAGATGCTGGCTAAACCATATACACTCTCTTTGATGAATTTAAATGTAAGTAGAAGTACAGGAAATGCTGGTTTAGCTGAGATCAATTCACTGGCTCATATTGCTGTACTCCAACAGCAATGATGGAGGAGTGGGGTCTCAGAATCCTGCTTGAAAGGTTTATGTATAAAAAATTATGATTTTAAGAACTTGGAACCTCCCCAAAGAGACAAAGAATATCCTACTGATACAACAATTGAAAGCGGGGCAAAACAGAAACTTGATAAAAAAAATACAGAAAATTAAGAATGAAATTGTGAACTTTTGCTTTAAAAGACAGGAGGAAAAACATGCTTGTTCAGTTATAATATTCTAACCAAAGTTCAGACCTCCCTGTATGTTCAGAAAAATAATCGCTACTGTATGTCGGGAGAGTTTCATCAGAACACAGTAAAGGAAATGTGAATACATAGTAGAGGCATGGCATAGCACCAAGACAGGAAATCAAAATAGATGTTTTTAGTCCCAAGGCATGAACACTGTCTTGAAACTTTTGATTGATTACATTCTGTGGTGTTCATCACAGCTCGGCTTCAGAAGCAGCCAGACAAACTTGTCTGTTCTGAGTGAATCCATGAATTACGTCTGAGCTGAGGAAGAGAGAGAAATATCAGACTTTATAGAGCAGTCAGCAGAACAAAATCTAATATCTTGCACTGCAGTTTTAAACCTGTGCCTAGTCCAAGAAGTAATTCTTAGCTACTCTACAGTGATAAAATTAAGCAGTAGTTCAAGCAGAAAATACCAGCTCATCGTGATTGCAGGACTCGGTCACAGAGGGATGGATCAGCCTAATCAGCACCTACAGCCCTTGAAATACTTTTTTCCCTGGATGTTTATTTAACCCCTTACTCCTAGGCAGAAATGACTCAGTGAACTCAGGGCTGCAGCAATGCTACGTGCTACTCTGTTCACAGTATCTGTCTCCTCTAGTAACCTGACAGCTGCTCCCCTAGTTCTCCACAGCACCCTACCTACGGCATCCCTCTTTATTCCTGCCTATCTCTGGCAGCTCACACAGTGGGCTCATGCTGTGCACATCTGGCGTGGAGCAGCATCCCCTCTCCTCATCAGGCTGGCACAGCTGCTGCTCCTAAATGGGAGCTGGCCAGGCAACTGCTCCTAATGATTCCCCTGACAGCTCTTTTCCATTTACTGATCCAGCTTTTCTATTCACCACCTGCTTGATTTGCTTTCCCCAAACGCCCTGGCTGTTCAGACCCATGCTCTGAATCCTCTGCTCCCAGCAGTCTGCACACTAAAGCCATACTAATGCTGTTCTCCCCAGAGTGATTCCTTACACCTCCAGCTCAACAGCTACTGCTGTTATCAACCTTGGATTTAAAATAACAAAGCAATGAATGGAAGATTAGTTCTCTTGCCTCCTGTTTTGCTGTGTTCTGATTCAGGTCATATGCCTGCAGGTTTATACTAGAAATAGGCCAAAGCAATGCTGAGATTCTGAGTTGCAACATGAATCTTGGAAATTGGGGTCTTGAGCTGGCTATTGGGAAACCACTATCTCTTATCCTGTGAAGAAGGTCGTAATAGTAGTTGTGGCCCAGTGTTTTGGTGGGGACTGTCCCATGGGTGCAGCCTTCTTATAATTCATTTGTGTAGTAATATCCTAATGCACCAAAATTATGAAACACTGAATCAAGCGCCTTATCACCTTCTGAGACTTAAATCTGATGTAGGCTTTGTTTTGGACTTCATCTCCACGTACTGTTTTACCACAGAGAAGAACATGAGTAGTCAGGAATTTTGTAATAATTGCTTTCCATTTTGGTAGGAACTGCTTTCTTTTCTGTTTTCCCTTTTGAGAGGAACCATTTTGTATTTCATAACTGGGCTTTTTTTCTCAGACCAGAGAAACTCAAGACCCCTGAAATACCTGGAGCCTGGAAAATTCATCCAGGATATGGGGATGTCCATGTTCAGTGCCAAGATCTGAGTCAGACTAGGGAAGCAAGCATCAGTATCATATTCTATATGAAGTTCATTACTCCAGGATTAAAATGTGGGCCAACCCTTTGTATCTTCTTTTGCACTTTTAGGTATTAAAAACACCCAAACAACCCAAAATCCTACTGTGCTGGATCATGAATGTGTTTGATATCATCTATATTGGGACAGTTCCCTTGGATGCATGACAGCAAGATTTAATTCTTGAATATGAATCAGGTGAATCATAGAGTCTTAGAATTGTAGAATAGTTTGGGTTGGAAGGGACCTTAAAGATCACCTAGTTCCAACCCCCCTGCCATGGGCAGGGACATGTACCACTAGATCAGGCTGCCCAAGGCCCATCCAACCTGGTCTTGAACACCTCCAGGCACAGGGCATTTCCCCGGTTCCCTGTCCCTGCTTGCATTGCCTGTGCTGTTCCCTCTTGTTCTTGAGTTTGGCCAGCGGGTCTCGACTCAGCCACTCTTGTCTCTTCCCTTTCCTGCCTGATTTCCTAAATATGGGGACTGAGCGCTCTTGTGCCTCATTGAAAGCGTTCTTAAATATTTGCCAGCTCAGGCTGCCTCTGATCTTGACGTCACTGATAAGTTGACTTGTATTAGTGACCATCAGGTCCAGTATTGCATCTCCTCAGACGAGGGTCTCTATCAGCTTGACTAAGAAAGTATCTTCAATGCATTCCAGGAATCTCCTGAATTGCCTACAGCTTGCCATACTACTTTTCCAGCATATGTCAGTGTGGTTGAGGTCCCCGAGTGGGATGAAAGCTTGCGAGCATGAAGCTTCCTGTAGCTGGAGGAAGAAGGCTTCATCAGTTGGCTCTCCTTGATCAGGTGGCCTGTAGTACACACCAACAGCAAGGTTCCCATTGGTTCCTCGGTCTTTTATTCTCACCCACACGCTTTCAGCCTGTTTGTGGCTACTCTTCAATGAGAGCTGTTCACATTGTACCCCTTTCCTGACATAGAGGGCAACACCTCTACCCCTCCTTCCTGGTTTGTCCCTTCTGAATAGCCTGTAGCCATTGACAGCCACACTCAAGTCATGGGATTCGTCCCACCAAACTTCTGTGATTGCAACTAGATCATAGCTTTCTAGTAGCATGGTAGCTTCCAGCTCCTCCTGCTTGTCACCCAGGCTTCGTGTGCTTGTATAGAGACACTTCAACTAGGCTACCAGTTGCATTGCCTTCTTAGTGAGCCCTTTATTAACTATAAGGTGTTTAGAAGAAGTTTCGTCCCTGACACCTACTACCTCACAGGCTCCCACTCATCTCCACAGGATTTCAGCTGTGTCATGACATCCCCAGCATGCCCCTGGACAGCAGATGGAGGGCCCATACCAACACCTCATCCCTCCAACCACTATCTTCCCACCACTTTTCATAGGCTAGCTTGATAGTATCCCCTTCCCCCTTCACATCTAGTTTAAAGCCCTATCTACGAACCCTGCAAGCTCCTGGGCAAAGACCCTCCTCCCACTTTAAGAAAGGTGGCTTCCATCAGGTACTTGTAATCCTGGTGCTGTGTAGGCCATCCCATTGTTGAAAAACCCAAAGTTGTTGCAGGATGCCAGCCGCGGAGCCATGTGTTAATAGACTGGAATCCAAATATATCCTAAACTGCCATATCCCAGGCTAACCTCGTGGTTGCTAGGTGGCCACTAGCACAGCATTTGCAACCCTGGGTTCTTCCAGAATGCTGGGATAAGCACAGATGCTTCCAATAGAGATAAGTAATCTTTTTGAAATCTAAAAAAACCCAAACCCAAACCTGAACCATTCTTGGAAGGTTTTTCCCTAACACTGCTGCATATGTTCCTTCTGCCTGTGCTTTTTGGGTATGTGTTCAAAACCTTGAATGGTCAATAACTTTTTATATGCATTGGTGGACTGAAATGAACATTTATATATCCAGACTGTAACAGATTGTAACTTTATAGCCTTTTACAGCCCTCTGAGGCAGTGAAGTAGGAATTCCCGCGCTGTTGAAGGGGTCAGTCCCTGGTTCAGAAGCCGTTACAGAGAATAAAGTAGGGGCATGGGCATTCTGACAGAAGAGAGTAGAAAGAATAGGGAATACTCTGTGGAAAAATAGAGAAAGCAGGAGAACCAGGACTATTTGCTTCAAAGCAGCCTTTGTTGATGCCGTCAAACATCACTCAAATGAGTAGACCTAATTCTAACATCTCCTGCTTTTCAGTTCCACTGACTTCCCATCATTTTTGAAATTAGTTTCTTAGCACAGAATGTTTCAATTTTCTTACCCTCATTCCCACATGTCTAATGATTCTTTACCATCTTAATAAGTACAATGGATGTATTCCATTAATGGACAGGGACATTAGAGAATAATGTCATTTCTGAAAACTCTTAATACATTTCACAATTAAGAAGGCATTCATTCAAAGTCTTTTTCAAATAGGAAAAAAACAAGTCATTTCCCCTAGTGACATTTACAGCCTTATGAGAAGTGGATATTCTAGTAAGAAACTTTCTTTCATTTTTTCAGTTTGGTTCATTTGGATGAATTGGCTCTACCTGATTCCAGAACCTGGCTGAAATACACTTCTGCAAATAGCGAAGGGCTATTTGTATCAGGGCTTTATTCCAAATTTTGAATTCCAAACCAACAGGAATAGGAAAAAAAAAAAAGCAAGTGATTGGATTTTTACATACGTGAAATTTAAATCTAGTACTATCAAGTTCTAAAAACAATAATTATGCTGTGTCACAAATTTGTGATGTAGTCTTGGTTCCACAGTGCCTCCTCCTTTTTGTTCTAATCGATGGATTCTTTGTTTACAATGCTCAGCTCTGCTTAAGATGTGAATCTAAAACCATTCATTCTACCCAGCATTGCCCCTTTGACAGTGAAGGGCATGTTTATCTAGTGAAGTGCAGATGGTCACAGCATAGTGAAGTGGTGAAACATGAACTATATTTAGTTTTAAATCATGTAGACACTTCAGCATGTGACATTGCATTGCTTTGTAAGACCTGCCTTTCAGGACTTCATGCTCAGGTAACTCAAGTCAAAGCATGAATGGAGGTGCCTGGACATAAACTGTGAAGACACATTTGAACTTCTTTGCTGAAATAGCACCATGTTTTAGTTCAACAGAAGCCAGGCTATGTGGACTTGCAAGCATGAAAATAAGAATTTTCATATGTTTGATATCAGAACCTACAGTTCTAGGTTCCTCTTTTAGGATCTAACTCATTCTTACTGGAATGCAAAACTACTGATTAACTTTATGTCTATATTAACTTCAGTTCTTCTGAAGGGAATATCCTGATTGTCTCCTCTTGACTGCATTTTACTTTCTGTCATGGAGAGCTCTCAGACTGCATGAACTTGGTTTCCTTCAAAGGAAAATAAACCAGGAGCATTCATTCCAGGAGACCAAACTAGTTCAAATAAGCCCCTCCATATATTATAGACTGGATGTTTTGCTCAATAGACCTGCTTCTCCTACACTGCGTATTTGGGTCATTGTATGCATGGGCTATAATCAAAGCAGACTAAATCCTCTTTTATAAAAGTATATAAAATATAATTTCTGCAAATTCTATAAATTCTTTAGAGTTCTGGGCTGATTCAGAGCGCTTTTCTCCAAGGAGTGGTGTAGTGACAGAATTCTCCGTGAAGGACTATCTTTCATCTCTTTTACTATGGCTAGTACTACAGAAGAGGTTAACAGTTTAATTAATCTCTCAGTATTTCTTGTCGCAGTTGAGACATCTTGAGAGGACTGATAGCATCAGGAAGATAGATAACTGATGATATATGTGATGAGAAAGATGAACATTTACTACTGGGGGGTATCACTCAGCAACAGACCATTTCAGTTTGTGAACAGCTAGAGCAAAATGCAGCCATTTGGAATACTCTTAGCCGAAGTCCTCTAAACCCATTAACAAGACAAGGCCAGTGCTGCTGATTTTCCCCATCCTCTTTCCATATATTTAAGTTGATGCAGTGACTTAGAATATATCATATGTGACTGCATTTCATTCGTTTTGTGAGAAGGGAACAAGACATTACACTGGGGAAAGCCATGGAAGGAGTGATCTAGAGTGCTATCATACACATGCAAGAGAACCGGGTGATCAGGCCCAGTCAACAAGGGTTCATAAAAGGCAGGTTCTGCCAAACTAACCTGATCGCCTTCTATGATAAGGTAACCCGCTTACCGGGTGAGGGAAATGCTGTGGGTGTGGTCTTCCTGGACTTCAGCAAAGCATTTGACAGAGTTTCTCACAGCGTTCTGCTTGAGAAACTGTCAGCCTCTGGCCCGGACAGGCGCACACTCTCCTGGGTGGAAGCTGGTTGGATGGCCGGGCCCAGAGAGTGGTGGGAAATGGTGTGAAATCCAGCTGGAGGCCAGTGACAAGTGGGGTTCCCCAGGGCTCAGTGCTGGGTCCAGCCCTGTTCAATGTCTTCATCAATGACCTGGATGAAGGCATCGAGTGCACCCTTAGCAAGTTTGCAGATGACACTAAGCTGGGTGGAAGTGTGGATCTGCTGGAGGGTAGGGAGGCTCTGCAAAGGGATCTGAACAGGCTGGACTGCTGGGCAGAGACCAATGGCATGAGGTTTAACAAGGCCAAAGGCCGGGTCCTGCGCTTGGGGCACAACAACCCTGTGCAGTGCTACAGACTAGGAGAAGTCTGTCTAGAAAGCTGCCTGGAGGAGAAGGACCTGGGGGTGTTCATTGACAGCGACTGAACATGAGCCGGCAGTGTGCCCAGGTGGCCAAGAAGGCCAATGGCATCTTGGCTTGTGTCAGTAGTGGCATGGCCAGCAGGTCCAGGGAGGTTATTCTCCCTCTGTACATGGCACTTCTGAGACTACACCTTGAACACTGTGTTCAGTTCTGGGCCCCTCACCACAAGAAGGATGTTGAGGCTCTGGAGTGTGTCCAGAGAAGAGCAACAAAGCTGGTGAAGGGGCTGGAGAACAGGTCTTACGAGGAGTGGCTGTGGGAGCTGGAGTTGTTTATCCTGAAGAAGAGGAGGCTGAGGGGTGATCTTACTGCTCTCTACAACTACCTCGAAGGAGATTGTAGAGAGGTCATTGATGGCCTCTTCTCCCAAGTGATGGGGGACAGGACAAGAGGGAATGGCCTCAAGCTGCACCAGGGGAGGTTCAGGGTGGACATCAGAAAGAATTTTTTCACAGAAAGGTCATCAGGCACTGGCAGAGGCTGCCCAGGGAGGTGGTTGAGTCTCTATCCCTGAAGGTATTTAAAAGACAGGTAGACAAGGTGCTCAGGGACATGGCTTAGTGGGAGATAGGAATGATTTGGCTTGATGATCTAAGAGGTGTTTTCCAAACTGGTGATTCTATGGTTCTATGATTATTCCATGTAGTCCCATCATTCTTTTTCATGGGTAATAGAGATTAAATTAGAAGAATTTCTAGATAGTTAAAGAATTCTAGATAGTTAAATTTGTTACTCATAACACATTAATCTGGAGTTTCCTTGCCAAAAGCTAACAAGAATAACTACTTCATCTAAGTGTTGATGATTTCCAGAATATTTTTAATTTCTGAAGAATGGTCTTATGAAAGCAGTAAAACCTGTATTCTCTAACTAGAACATAATTGGTTTTAGGTGGTGGTGAAACATAAGCTCAAGTTTTTGGAAGGACATAGTACCAAGAACTCAGAAAAAAAAATCCCCAAAACAACAACAACACAGAGGGGTTTTTGAGTTCAGGTCTAACATGTCATCAGTAGGACCAATACATTTTCCCTTTTGGATAGTAGTTCAGAAAAAAATAGGCATTTTTTAAAGGAATATATTTACAAAGAAATTGATTGATTCATTTAACAAAGCAAGTTTCATATTTATGTATCAGAATTTGTTTTGACTTCTACTTAGATCTTCACTACTATTTTTTTGTTAATGCCATGGTAGTGTCTTTGGGAGCAGGGTGCTTCTGAGTAACTAGACACATTGAGACATTATTGCCATTGCTCTGGCAGTATTACTGTTGAGTATTAGGAAAGAGTTGTGATCCTCAAGTAATGTTGATACGTGCTGTAAAGATAGGGTTATGTTTAGCTTGGATTCTTGGATACAGAATCAAGGCTCAAATAAGGTCAAGTGCTGTTGTTTCTTTGGTTATGAGGCATGCACTAAAAGAGGAAAGAGAAGGAAAGAAGGAAGGAAAAGAAAGAAGGAAAGAAGGAGAGAAATAAAGATAGATACCACCACAGTGCTGCGGCATCCTGTCAGTCCAATGCTCAGTTTGGTGGGAGAATGTTCTGCAAAACCTCACCCTTGCTTCGTCCCTTTATATGCTTTGGGTCATGCCTTGCTAATAGGCTCATTTCATTAACTCTGCTGCTTATTTCCATAAAAAATGTGCACCTGTTCAGGCATGTCCAGCTCCTGGCACCTGTTTTGTCTCATACCTGTAGCCATTATCAGGGTGGACTCTGCAAACTGGTCCTGTTCAGCACTGCAGTCCACATGCAGTTGTCTGGGTGATGCGATCTTCAGGTTAGGTGTGATGTTGAGACAGACCAGTTCTCTCTGTGGTACACTAAAAATGTGTCCAGGGTTGAGACGTAGTGTGGTGAAACATAAGCTCAAGTTTTTGGAAGGACATAGTACCAAGAACTCAGAAAAAAAAATCTCCAAAACAACAACAACACAGAGGGGTTTTTGAGTTCAGGTCTAACATGTCATCAGTAGGACCAATACATTTTCCCTTTTGGATAGTATCTCTGTCTTCCCTTTCTATGTCCTTTTCTCTCATTTGTATAATTCCAAGTTAAACGTTCATCTTTGTTTTTTTCCTCAGCTACTAATTTCTTACTCTTTATGATTTCATCTGCTGAGAGGGAGAGAAAAAAAGAAAAGTGTATCTTGACTCTTTTAAGTTGCTATACCCTGTCCCAGCCATGCTTGTTCCTAAGGTTTTGGATCTTTTTTTGCATAGTACAATTTCAGAAAAAAAAAAAGTGGAATATGAAATCTGAATTCATGTGAACACCTGCAAAGATCCTTTAGCAGATGTGAAAACATCTTCCATCCGAACAGTTTATTCGGTAGTACACCATGTGGCAGTGCATACTGTTAAAACAGATGTGCTATCAACATAGTTTAGTGCTCCAGTGATTTATTATCTGGGGCTCTCCCAAAGAAAGTTTCATTCTATCAAAATGTTATATAAGAGCAGAAGTGTTCAAAATCCTCCTCTGTAATTCCTTTTACATCCAGTGACGAAACTACTTAAAGGAGGAAGCAGGCATCTTGTCAAAATATCATTGATAAGCTTAATTGTTATTGATTCTAAGTAGGTAAATGAACATACTCCAGAAAGTCCCAAGAAGTGCTCAACCCCTGTTGGAGAAATGTCAAAGCACAGTGTTCTTATGATTTGTGCACTTGTCATGTGATAGTGAGAGCTGTTATTTCCCAGTAAAATGTGAACTGAATAGATTTGCCTCTTAGGTTATTCAAGGGTCATGTAAAATAGATCAGACCTTCTAGCTAATTGGTTTTATCCCCTTTACATCTCATATTCAAAGCTTCCTCTGTATATAGATCTTATGATAATATGTTGATTCTCTAGATGCTGTAAATAAATATTCTGTTCCTTAAACTTTGACATTAATGTATACCCCTCTCTTTACCTGGCTCGGCTTTTGCTCTCATGGGGCTATATGCTGATACTTTCATAATCTGGTTGCCTGCTGATCACAACAAGGAGGAGAAACGTTTTGATTTCTTTTTATCTGTTCTTCCTGGCTGTCACAGCAAAGTAGCAGATATGCAGTGATATTCCTTGATTCACTTTTTTTCTGAGTGGATCTAACCTTTGTTTCAAAGGTTAATACAGCAAATCCCATTATTGTGTTCTGAGACTGAAAAAGCAAAAGCTTCCTACATCAAAAATCGTTGTTTTGTGACATGTTTCTAAGTGCCTCCTGTAAGGTGTAGACCTTTGATTGGAGTTATTTTTTACAATAAGCATTCATGTCAGAGATGTGGGTTTGGATGATTTGTTTAATTTATGTGTCTTTTAACTAATATTGAGGTGTAAGTGTGCTTCATTTGTTACTTATGTGTGCTAATTAGTTCTTGTTATTATTGAAGTTCATAATTTTCTGTAACTTAGTGAAGACTACTGGGATAAATCACAATGAAATCATAGAATCATAGAATGTTTTGGGTCAGAAGGGACCTTAAAGATCATCTAGTTCCAAACCCCCTGCCATGGGCAGGGACACCGTCCCTTTGACCAGGTTGCTCAAAGCCTCATCCAACCTGGCCTTTCTTTCCACTTTTGTGGTCAACCTTTGTTGAATTCACATTCAATATGCTGTGCAATCAAATAATGTGTTCCTCCTTCACTGTTTATTCTCTCATTGAGTTGCCTCTCAGCAGAGGATTTTGATGGGCAATGGAAAATGTGGTGTCTGCCCATACTGGGCTTTAGTGTTCCTATGTTTCCTTCTATTCATTCCTTTCTCAGGTTCCTGTAGGGTTTTTTTTTTTCGCGGGAGTTACCCGGATTATGTTACTACTTCTTCCACTGTCCTTTTTCAGGGATTTATATTTTCTCTAATTTAGAGAAGCATGGATCAGATATCAAATTCCAAGTGAATCTCAAGAGCTTGGATCCAAGTTTCACGGAACCAGCTGTTATTTCCCAGCTTGCACTCACTTGGGCACATCACTACACTGACAAGTAAATCCCTGACCAACGGGGATCATTTGGAACTCCCTGATTTCCCAGTCTTATGTTCACGGACTACAAGCTCACACAATTAACCTATGGACAAGGACATGCCTTTTGGCTATGTTGATAAATATTTGTTTGGTCTCACTAGACCTAATTGGTCTCTGGTAGAGTTAGTCAAAGTACTTTTGCCTTCTACTAGACAGGCATGTAGCAATCCATTTCCTTTTCCTCTTTCCTCATGCTGATACAGGGTTTGTTTTTGGTGTGGAGGGTGGGGAGGAGATGCATTGAATCCTCTATCCCTTTTTAAGTGTATTAATACATCCAGCTTTCAGCTTTGGTTGAGTTTCCTATAGATATCTTTCTATATTTACCAGTTCCATGAAGTTACGTGAAGTCACTGTTTCCACTGAAGTTGCATTCTCCCTCAATGGGAAACAACAAAGCTGTAATTGCTTTTATTCTGATTTTTATAAGTGAAGACTTCTGGAAGACATCATGGGGACAGGACTGTTACTTCTTTGTCCTTTCTGATGCTAAAGTGCTGCTGCTTTTCCCACAGATGCTCCAAATGTGACAGCAGATAAAAAACTTTTTCTTGGTGAGGTCTGTGAGACAGCATGCATCTGACTTGAGGCAGCCCATTGCAAATATCAACAAGAGAGCAACAAGCCTGTAGAAAAGACACACACGCAAAAAGGAAAAGGTGAGAGAGAGGTACTGGCTGGCGACTATTGGTGACTGTTACTGCTAGGGTTAATTTTGGGGTTTTGTTAAATAGTGTAGACATTGCAAAGAAGGTTCTTTTAATATCTAAAAAAATTTTGCATAGATGACAGATCTGATATTAATGATTTTGGGGGATAAGTCTTATTCACAGTTTCAGTATGAATTAGCACTACAGAGAGGTAGCTGCTTGTTTATCTTCTGTGGGCAATTTTTTGTAGTTACAGATGATGAACAAAGTTGGACTGGTTGTATTAAAATTTTGGAAAACTCAAAGGAGGATCCAAGGTGCCTTGACACATGTTCTCTCTATAGAACTATGAAACACCTTTACTTCTTTCATTCAAGTTCTTATAATGAGCCTGCTCTGCTTTCACCTTCCTGCCCTTGCCATAATTAAGACCTTCACAGAGGGTGCTCCGACGATGAACAGCAATTTTCCTTTCTTCTCCAAGTGGAACTGGTCATTCTGAAAACAAACTATTTGTAGTCTTCCACTGGTCTTGAAATTAAGATCTGTCCTCCTTTAAACCTGCCCTTACACATCTGTATTCTGACCAGTAAGAAAGATCTTGCTCTTTTGCTGGATATTCTGAGAGTATATGTAATATTGACTTCCAATTTGACCCAACACCTAAAGAATCTCTTAGGTAGGAATCAGTCACCTGCTCCCAGACAGCCTTTTCTGACACAAATTGTGTAAAGAGCATAGGAAGCATGGAAGAAAGACCGATTCCTTCTCTCTGCTAACTTGAGCTGCACTAAGCAGTACTGCTTCCACCTGATTTTTCTTTCCTTTAAATATCAGGCTCAACAGCATGTGGGAAAGGTGAATTGCTGTGTGCATTTTTACCCTAGAATAGGCTATTAGACTGTTGAACTAGTTTATATATATTATTTTTTTTTATATCTACATATATATATAAATACGTTATATATATAACTACCACTCCTTATTGAATTGCTTGAATCAGTATTTCTATTCCAGCCCTCAGGGGCTGCTTGTGCTCAGTGCTGCCTGGATATACTTTACTGTCCTAAATGAATGGGCAAAGATGTTAGCAAAAGAAATGGTACTACCTGTATTGTACCTATAGATAACTGAGAAACAAAGAAGTTGATGGTCAGGTGCATAGAAGTGGTTTGGCTCCAGAATAAATGGGGTTTAAGTGATTGCCTGAAGCCACATAGGAGATCTGTGACAAAGCTAGAAATGCGTCACAGTTTCATTTAAGCTTTGTAATAGAAGTTTATCCTAGCCTAGCTTTTTAAATAACACACCTAGTGCTTTGTTTATGCATCTGTTTTCACTCCTGTTGATGCCTTTTGGATCTACTGGCCACGTTTAAGAGAGAGGGAAGAAAAACCAGGCCAAGGCTGTTGGTCAGGGTGCTTTCTATCAGACCTGACACTTCACTGGACATTACGGCATCCAGACACAAGCTACATCCATATCCCTTTTGTCCGTTTACTCAGAGAACTGCTATCAATAGCATATGGCTTTATTGACTACAAAGGTATTCCAGTCATCAAGAGCTACAGTGCCTGAATGGGTTACCTCAGTTTACACTGGTATTTTTCCCAACCCACTTTCTGTAGGTTAGTCTGGTTATAGGATTAGTGCGTTTACATTAAATTTTTGCGGTCAATTTGCAGACAGAATGGTTTCAGTATCCCCAGAAATATATTTGCAGAGTAAAAAGCCTCAAATATAGTTGCAGTTCACCTCACACAATGTTGGCTGCTCTGTCGAGGCCCCGGACAACCATTTGTCTGACTGGGGCTTGTGGCAGGTGTTTGCTCTGTGTCACCTTGCCCCAGGAGAATGGGCATGATGAGATGGCAGGGAGGGAGAAGAGGGAAGGCAAAATGTGCTGATGCATGTTTGGCTTTCAGTCTAGCATGTTCAGATGTCAGCCAGGGCAGGCAGCGGGCCAGGGAGCTCAGAAATGCTCATTTGTTTAGACATAACTGGTTTAAACATAACCAGTACAAGCTGATAAAAATTTCCATTCCTCTTGATTTCTCCTCTGCAAAATAGCAGTTTGCCATCATTCTTTTTTAAGCAGTTCAAAAGCTCTTGGCACGATCATTTTAAATTCTAAAGAATAAAAGGATACTTTCTGACATAAGAAACTTGTGCTTATCAGCAGTCTGATACCTGTGTATAAAGTAGTCTGATGATTTATATAGAATTGCCTTATACTATTTTCTGTGGTGTTGTGTAATACTTTGTGGAATGAACATATGATAGAATTGTGTCTTTCGAGGTTTTTGTGGAAAACATCAAGCAGACTAAATACTAAATTTTTGTGTTAAAGTTCTGAATGTGGCTGTTATTAACAGTCAGCCCTATAAAGAGTGCCTTCCATTTGCTAGTAAATAGACAATTAATAAACAGAACTTGCAAACAATGTTTAGAATATGCTAAATTGTTTTAAACATAAGGTATGAGTAGGTCAAACATTGTGTCTTCTATTGCAGTTTGTTACTGTTCTCACATTCTGTTTCATTTTAATATGTCAGTGTGCTAGTATTCACATAAAGACATTATCCTCTAATCATCTTTCAGAGATAATTATTCAGTACCTGTTTTGGTTATGATATACACTATGGATCTCTTAGTGTTCTTAGAGCTGAATATAATACAGGCATCTCTTTTCAAATTCTCCAGCTTCCTTTCAGTCTGAGTGTGTTGAAAGTGGAATTTTAGTCCACCCACTGGCCTGTGCTGTTGACTTTCTTCTAGGGAAACAGAAGCCAATAGAGATACTGAAGTGAGCAAAATAAAATATCCACATCCTCTCTTTTGCTTTGCACAAGATAAAAACCACTTTTCCCCATTACCCAAGTTAAGTACGGATCTTGAAATCCCCTTATTAATTCGCCATGATGAACTTTCACCTATTGTACCTAATCACTGTTTGAGTGATAATAATTTAGAAACTAAACTGTTAGTTAATTGTTTTTTATTCTCAACTTTTTTTTTAGCATATAGGATGGAGAAACTTAAAATTCCACTATGTCATCTATATACAAGATCAACCGAAGCATTCCCCCGTGCATGAAACCTAAACCCCCGCCCATTTCAGTTCAAAGAGGTCCAGAGAGTGGAAACCATTTCTGACAAAGGCCTGAGTCTTTCAGTGCTTTAGCTCACAAACCTATCTGTGATCCACTTAATGTGATCCTTTCCACCACACTCATGGTCAGTGCTGGTTGTCTCAGTTGAGGGACAGCAGTATTTTGTGTAGATCAAGAAACAAACTCAACTTGGTAACCATCACCTCCTGGGAGATCAGCCAGCTGAGCTGCATTGCCTTTCTCTACACAGCTGCTGAGACAAAACGGTTCAAGTTTTCCCTTTCCCCAGGCTTTATAAGGGGCTTTGTTGTCTCTGGAAGGAGAAGCTGAGTTTCCCACAGGTTGTTTTCCAGTTAATTGTCTTTGGTGTAGGTTTTGATATAATCTTTGCCTGGTATTCTACCAAATGCAGCTCCTTGTTGTAGCCTTTCCCTGCTCTTTTACCTTGTTTTCTTGATCTGTTTTCTTTGAGACCTCTGCTCCTGTCTCATATTTCAAAGTGCAGTTGAAATGAGGCGCTAAAACAGAAACATGCTTGTGCATAAGGTGATTACATACATTTCCTTAGTAAATCATGTTAAAAATTACATGCTGAAATATAAAGTGTGTGGTTTATTTAAGCGAAGTGTTACAGATATGTTCTTCATGTGAGTGTCTGTGATATCGTCTAGTGTAGATGCCTGGTTAATTTTTTAAGATTTAAAAGTAATTTTAATTTTATTTGGGATAGCCTTCTTGGGTCTGATTTGATCACTGTGTGTATATATATTATTTTCATCTCTGTTCTTGAAATAGACTGGAACATTGCATAGAGCTTTGTCTGCATGCAAGAGAGACATTCTTGGCAAGACAAAGCCAGTCGTGTGAATTGCAAGAATGATGCTGGTCTGCCTCATCAAAATGATTCCTAATAATTTTCTGCCTATATATGTGCATTGGGTATTTATGCCACTAGAATAGTAATAGTAATTCTTAACTGAGAGTACCTTACTCAAGTGTTTAAGCTAGTTTCAGAAATAATTTTCTTGTCAGACTCATCACTTTAAACCTCTCTGATATGTCTGTATGGCTGTATGTTGATTTATATAAAGCATATTCCATTCATGGTGAAAATAACTGAAATGGAGAGGCCTTAGCAATAAGCCTCACTTAGGATTCTAAAGCAGAACTTAGGTACCATGCAGGTGCTCCCACAATTTTTCCGCATGGAAATGCATTTCAGCTATAATTGAAATAGTAATAGGGATGTCTGCTGCTGCTTCTTAGGTAAGTAGCTGGGATATATGCCTACTTTATATCTGGTCCCATCTGATTATACTGACATTTTGACATCTGCAATTTTTCAGCCATGTATCTTTGAAAAGCAAAACCATTTTTTTAACACTGCTATCATGGCTGTGAAAAATGCTTGTTTCACAGGACACCTACAATATATGGTGATGACTCTTTCATCAGGTTAGCGTTCTTTCTAATCATGCCATAAAAGAATGTGTGTCAATGCCAGAAAAATGAAAGGAGCAGAGGAAGAAAAAAGCAAGCATGCTTTTACAGTCAGCTAGAATTATGGATTTTACAATATGCTTTGATGTTTTTTTTCTTGTGATGTTAATGATTCATTCTCTATTTTTCAATTGCTATTGAAAAGTTGAATAAAAGTAAAAATTGATCCAGATAGAGAACCTGTTTCCTCCAGCCTGAAAAAAAAATCAAGGTCTATTAGTTTTCTATTTTGAATGGAATGATTTAACACATGTTTTATTGTAGCTTGTCAGTGTAATTAGTAAAATTATGGTGTTGTGGCAGACTTGAGCAATAATGTTAGTAATTATTTGCTTTTATACTAATGCTTTGTTGCATATATATATGGAAGGTGCACTTTGAATTAAACTGTTAATCTAACAGGAAAATATAGTTAGCTACTAAGTCCATTACAGTTAAATGAACTTTTTTTTAAAAAAAAATTGCATAAAGACAATGACCTCTTTTATCAAATCATTATTAAAAAGAAGAAAATATGTTTAACAGCACTATCTGTTAACAGCGTAGAAAACTGTGCTAAGAATGGTATTTCTATTGGTCAATGAGTTATACACAGTAAAAGACAATCATTGTAGAATGAAATTCATTTCTCTGAAGAAGATTAACACAAAGCTTATATGTCTCTTCAGTACTTACTCAGGCCTCATTTTGAAGGGTTAAATTGGAATTTAATGATGCAGAAACTGCTCCCTCTGGCTCTTTACAGAGGAATGGATTTCAACTCCCTCAACAATATCTCAGAACCACCACGGCTGATTATTTCATCTGGGGAAGGGCACAGACCACAAATGAAGCTTGATCAAATAGTCTGTGAATGTGATACATATGTGGTACATGGAACAAGACTCAAACAAGTGAATCTGCAAAAACTGTAAGATTTGAAAATAGTTGAAAGAAAACATTATGTGTTAATTAAGCAGGGTTTAGAACACAAAGGAAGGAAGTTATGATGATTTTCTAAAATCTAGTCCCAGGCAGAATAAAAGACTTAAGTTGCTAAATATAGGATTAGTTCCTTGACTTCATTCATTGACAACAATGAGCCTTCACAGTGCTGTTGGTGAGAACTGCAGCCTCAGGTCCTATGCTTATTGTTTTAAATGAGAAAGCTCATCTAAATCAGGGAATCTTCACTTTCTGTCTGTAGCATGTTGCCTAGTGAGACAGAACTCAAGTTTCAGAATTGCCTGTAGAAATTTACAGTTATTATGCCAGGACGCTTGAGGGGGTACTTAAATGCATCCCCAGGCATTAAGTCTTTATTGATCACCTCTGAAACATCAACTCTGTATATTTATGATCATCTTCAGGCTCTTCTGCTCTCCAGCTGTGGGGAGCAGGGTCATGACAAACATTTGAACTGTATACGGTGATTTTGTGCTGGTGTGTATATCCTCATACTTTACTCCTATTCTAGAGTACGAAGAACAGTTCACTAGAAAATCTTAACTTTGCTGTCTAGCCAAAGTTTGTGATGTAACTTACAGCAAACATAAAATGTTTTAAGATCATAAATTAGTGCTGCTCTTCAGATTCCTTCAGTAAATTACTGTTGTCCAATGGCTTTTATGGGAGACAACCCCATCAAGCCTGTACTTCTGTAACAGACAGAGGCCTTGCATGTGAATGATTAGCTTTACAGAGATTTTTTTGATCTTAGATTGAAATAAACATTTCAAACATCTCCCTGGCTTGAAACAGTTGTATATTATTTACAATGTAGGTGTTTTAAAACATTATTCAGATAGAATTTCTTTGACTTGGGGCTTAACATTCCAGACAGCTTACAAGATAACAACATGGAGAAACTGGAAGGAAACTGAATTCCGTTTGAATCCTAATGAGCTGCACTGATGAGTCTCTCAGCTGAGCCTGTGCTGAGGAGCTGTGCCGTCAAAACAATTTTCAAGTAACGCCCACAGAATTTAAAGCAAATCAGACATGCTGATAGTAAAATAAACAAAGAATGAACAAAAAAAAAAGGTGATTTTAACTCAGGCATGACTGATGCAAGATTCATTGTGAGCCTCAGAAGAAGTAAACGGTGATTTTCTGGCAGACTAGGAACCTCTGTAGACAGTCTAATTTCACTCAATGGGTTATGCTTAAGGAAGCAGCTTTAGTAATGAAATATTGTACATCTCAAAGAATGAGAAAATGAGGTCTTTTCTCAGATTGTCTCCTGACAGGAAGAAATAATTACAACAGTAGACTTGATCCCTGAACAGATGAGGAATATAGTTTCAGCTATGAGGAACAAGAGAATGACTGCTGAAGAGGGACAATTTCTGAGTCTTCCTTCCCCTTCAAGCCCTTTTTGTTTCCACATGCTTTCCTTTAAAGTTTCTAATGTCCTAATTCAAACATAATTAAAAAAGCAGGCTATTTGAGAAGTTTTTTTGTGGTGATTGCTCTCAAAATCCAAAATAAGATAAAAATTATTTATAAAAATCAATGTATATGCAAATCCTCATTCTTCGTGTATTATCATAACACAATTCATTTATCAGAGCTGTGATATTTGCAGCAGGCAAGTATCTGTCTCCTTCAATTTAATTCTTCTTTAATTTACGTTGTTTTAAGCATGCCTAACTACTTAGCATTTCAAGGGGTTACTACCGATTTGCCATAGTGGTGGACTAAAATCAGGATAACCTTTTCCTTGCTACAGTAGAAAAATGTTTCTTTCCTACTACCCTTTCTGAATAATCGCAGAATGGGGAAGACATACTTTTCAGGTTCTCCAAGGTTAGAAATAAGGACTGTCCTCAAAGAACGGCATGAGCAGTATGTGAGAGAGAAATGAGCCTTATACCTCTGGGTTCACTTTGAATGCCTTGTAAGGCTGGCCCTGTATACATCCCAGATCTCTTGTTCTCATTTATTTTAGCTTGTTTCCTTGATTCCAATTTTACTTAAAACCTTTCTGTCTAGAATTATGCAGTTTGCTAAACTGTACACTTACCTCACAGTATGAATTCTTCAATAATTTATATGAAATATGTTCTTGTCTGTTTTAGGTCCGAGTTCATTTACATGCCATTATGTTTCTGCAAAGTCTGGACACTTCACCTTTCATATCATCAGGTTACATAAACAGACCTGCTTTTTAAACAGAGAAAACAGTCTGATTATGGTTATATTTTGCTACTATTGTGAAAATTTGAAAATAAGAAATTGAGGATTTGAAGGATAAAGCCACAGGATAGATTAATGTTAGCTTCATATGCCATCTTTGCTACAATCTTAAGCTACTGGTCTATTTATATGTAGACAGTTATCTTTAGATATACGAACCCTCCCACCCTCAGTTTTTCACATATCATACTCTATTGAAAGAGCAATATTAATACATTCCAACCAGAGATTTTTGTTGAGCCACCTGTTATTAAGCAGTTGCCATTAACATCTGGATTTTTGAAGGCTGATTAGAAATTTTCTGATGTTGCTAAAACAAAATGAAAAAGAATCATAAATGGGGTCCATTTGGAGAGATTCCCACTGAACTGGACAAGATTTCTATTGGAAGTATGAGATAACTGCTGCCTACCTACATCTGCGCCTGCCTGCTCGCTCACACCCCTTTCTGTATGTCTGCTGGAGCTCCTATCCTGGCAGGATCAGGGGAATATCATTGTGTTTCAAAGTGAAACAAACAAACAAACCACAAAAAAACCTAGAGGGTGTTCTTCAGAAATACAATTTGACTTTCTGTTTTGCTCCATCGTCATCCCCGTGTATGGAAAAAAAAGACTTGATCCGGTCCTTCCCTTCCCAGTTTCCCATAGCAGTCAGACAGGCACCTCACCTTTTATCTCCCATTGACACTCCAGAAACAGCACCACTCCTTCAGCTAATGTTTGAATTTGAAGGAGAAGATGTTCTGTTTTCACCAAGTAATCTAAAGAATGTCTCTGAAAACAGCTAACAAGACGATGAGACAGTAAGGCTTGCTCTGTTTCAGACCTGACTGCTCATGCACATCAGCATTACCTTGGATAAACTGTGGTTTTTAAGCACAAGCTTGAGCAAACAATGGTATGTAAATTGCATCAACCTACAAATAGCTCTGGGAGACATTGTGCCTCATATCACAATTCAGAATAATTGTCTGCCAGCTTCCTCTTGCTCTTGGGGGATAATAATCAGCTGCTTACCTCTGTCTATAGTAAAACTACTAAACATTAACACAAAAAACTTAACATAAATGTACGCTTGCTCATCTGCTTTGTTTAGCTATTAAAGCTTTCATATCACTCACTCCTTATTAGATGCACGGCATACAAGTCCTTACTTGCTTTCTATGTATTTGGGCTCTTTATCTCCCATAACCGTACAAAAAATTCATTTTTATCTCCTTGCACACGTATGAAGTTTGAGCAAAAATGTAGCCTATAATTATCTGCTTTTTTTTAACTCACCCATTTGTGGAATGGAGATAGTAAAGCTTATTCACAGTTCTAAAATTCTTAAGAAGCACCAATTCTAAATTATATGTAGTATATGAAATGTATTTACACTGGTTTTGTGTTGTAATACCATTATAGCATAAAGGATCCTCTCCCATACATGAGATGCAGTCTGAATATGAGTGACATTCAGTGATTTCTCCATGCAAAAGGGGTAGGACCCCATATTAGACTATGGCAAGATAAGATGCTAAGGACTGGATGTGGTTAATAGTTTGTGTCATTTTGTGCCATAAAATTGGATATAATTGTCCCTGAATCATTACAGGCAGATCTAAACCTCATTGTAATTTCACATGGAAATATATTTAAAGGATTAGCAAACCGTTTTGAAATTTGCACTGCTAGTTAAAAGGCATTTCCTTTTTGGAGATTGATCCCCTGTTTGACCTAATTTTGAGTTAATGATTGACTGACTGAAAGAGTAGTTCAGTCACAAACTGGCAAAATAGGGATTACTAATTTCTTGAAAGCACGTGACCCAGTAAGAGTCATTTAAGAATGAGGTCAAAAGAGAAAACACAATTAGCCTTCAACTTCAGCAGTTCTTTTGGTTTTACCTCTGAAACTTCTGGTTAACCCCTGCAGCCTGAGGTAATTGCACAAGTGTAAAATCCCCTCGTAACATATGGAATTTCCTTGGCTTGCCAAAGTAGGCCTTGAGGATTTTCAAGTTGTTTTGCTTTCCTTTTAAAGGCTTTCAGTGTAACAGCTGTGATATTTATATTCTTTTCTTCTAAAGAGCACTTTCCCCATTCTGTAGGAAACTCAAAGTGCTCCACGTTTGATCCCAAGCACATCTTGACATTTTGAAAATGAACACAGGTCCCCAGAGGACACACAATGTGCTCAGACTGAACAGCTGCTCCAGTTAGAAGTATATAAAGTCAAATTAAAACATATTAATTGCACATCAGAACTAACGTAGACTTAAAGTTCTCTGAAATTGGAGCCCACAAAATGCGAGTCCTTTACCCTGTCACCTCTGCATTCCTTGAAACAGATGAATATGCCCGTATTTATTTCTTCTACTATCACTAGCTTTGTAACTTTTCATGTTTAAAAAACAGAGTTAGCTATAATGGAGAGTAGTGTCCTGAGCACTATGCCACAAGTTCTCATAATAATGTTAGTTAAGAATTTCTGATTAAGCTGTTCTTTTTTCTGAATTACAGATATGCCAAAGTTAGTGTGAGCAACTATGGAGAGGACAAAAGGGTTTTGAACAACTCTTGAGTGCTATAAAATGTATATTTCAGTCTCCAAGGGGATCTTGGGCAGTGACTAGTATCCTTTTTCTTTATGAGCATGTCATTGTCACTCCATATACTTATTACAACATATAAGAGAAGCTTCCAAAAGTAGTATTGCCTTGGTGCTGTGGGATGGGGAGTGGACTTGGCTCATTTTACTTGATATTGCTGGCTCAACATGGTTTTGTTCTGTGCTTTCATCAGGTCTGGGCAGTTCTTCCAAGCTGAAAAAACTTTCTTATTTGCATCATAGGACATTATGAAAGAGAGGTTTCATCTTTTTATCTTTAACTATAGTTATCCATTTGAACGTCAGTGGACTCAGATTTGAATTTAGCGGGTGTGCAGATAGTTACTACTGGTGCCTGCTAATATAATTCCTCATTGCTGACGGAATTTATCTCTTTAACTAAAACCAAGTACTCCACTAACATAAATACACTCTGTCTTAACCTATGAATAAATGGGGGTTTGCTGTTCTCTGATGGAAAATGGGCTGGAACTAGATGTAAATCTCAGTAGGCTTGGTGTCTGAATTAGATGTTTTACCTTGGTTTCATCACTAGCTTTGATTAACAACAAGGGCCAGCTCGTATACAATGGTGTTTTTACAGATCTAACCCATATGCATGGTCCTATAACATCTTCATAATTCATTTCAGGTGAAGAATAATACCTCCAAAATACAAGCCTTTGACTCTAATGTGTTTCTTTCAACTCTTTTATTGTTCTCTTTTTAAAATGTGAGCCCCTGGATTCAGATGTTTGCTTAGTAAGCAGTGTCTGGCATTTTACTGCATTTCCATGGAAATTGTAGCAAAAACAGTGGAGCAGATAATACATCTCTGAAACCTATAGTTGTACATCTCATGGTATTAAATATGTTTTTTAACAGCTGCTATTTATTACTCACCCTTTCTGCCCTTTTCTGCACATACATACTCAGCAGAGATTTTGTAGTAGTTCTAGTTCTCCTAGGACTATGCCATGAGGGCCACAATAAAATACAGGATGAGAATTATTGCTAGCATAAAGCAGTTTATCTCAACCAAAATCCTGGTTGACAATTGATTATCAATTGGTATGCAGATGTAGTCATTCTATTAATATGGAAATAAAGGAAATGTTGCCTGAAAAGGAAAGAGAACCACTAAGGTTAGAAAAGACCTCTGAGATCATCAAGTGGAGAGGAAGTAGTAGCTGTATATAAGGGAAGCTTTTCCCCCAGTGTATCTTCTCTTTATTTTGCTTAGTTCAAGAGATGCAGCAGGATGATAATGAGGAGAGATGAAAGTATGGTAGCTTGGTAATGTTCTACTAGATTGCTCTTGAGGCTATTTTGTAACATTGCAGAGCAGAATAGTTTTTAAGAATTCTGCAAATATTTGTAATTTCTGTGAAAAGGTCTAGAGAACTAAATTTATGATATACTAAGATGAACAACACTGTGCCTAGAAATGACTGAAAGTTTTCAATTTCACATCCTTCTTCTAATAACTGTAAAACATAAAAAAGAATAGCTATACAGTGGGGTTTTAGCTAAATCACAGCGTGTAAGTTTTGGGCTTTTGGAAAGAATTTGTTTTCCTTTTCCTTTCCCTTATAACTCAAGAAATGAATATCAATTACAACCCACTTCATTGAGCTTTAGGTTAACACAAAAATATTAAATGTATTTAAATGAGCATACTAGGAAGGAGGATGAAGGATCTATATGTATTCCAGTATTCCAGTGATACATGTCTGCAGCTAGAGCTGTCAGAAAATTGCTAAAATCATCAAAAGAGCGCAAAGAAGAAAACCATGGAAATAGGGCATGGAAATAAGTTTTAATGTGTTTGGAGTAAAAAGGATGTTAACAATGATGTGGGTCTCTTAGGCAGTGATAGAATAGTCAAATTGCTTAAAAATGTAGAAATGACAGAAGTGATCACTCAGTATTTCTTCTCCATCTTTGGAAAGAAAATCCAAAGAAGTAAATGATAGATGATAGAGCTGTTTGAAAAGATAAGAACGATAAAACATTTTGTGATCATGTGATTATTTGAGATGTCTAGCGATAGATAGGAAAATGATAGACATTTTTGAAAAGAGCATGTCCTGTATCTTGCATTCAGAGGTTTTGAAAGAATTAGGTGAGGAATCTGTGGATTTGATCTTGATTTTCACTAGTTTTTGGAACACAGAACTAATGTTACATAATAATTTAGAAGGGGCCATAAGTAAATTATTTACTACTATATTCAGTGCTTAGTAATGTGCTTTATTGCCCATCTTACGAAATTTTGATCAAGAAATTAAAGTGTTACAAAAATTACATGACATACCTTATATACACTAAAAATACATTAACTGTAGTTCTCAAAATCTAATCATTTCCTCAGGGATTTCTCTTTATGAATATTATGTTTAAAGGCTATATTCCTAATAGTTGTATAGGTGCTTTGGGTATTTTGCTGCCAAAGTTTTCAGTAATGTCCAACAGAAAACATAAAATCACCATTTATAAGATTTGCAGGGATGCAAAAGCAGGAGGGTGGTAAATAATGAAAGTAGATATTGAAATTCTAGTTTTATTGTGTCCAATAGGCCCTGAGCCCACAAATTATTTAGGATCCTATAAATATTATATCAGGGTTGTTCTGTCATTTGGAGTTGTTTTTTAAAAAAACAGCCTGAATCTGACTTGTTACCTTTTCATGTCTACTAAGAAAACAAAAGCTTTATTGCTGTGGATTTTGAAATAGTTTAGTCATGTATCTTGGAAATAACCCTTTAATTTATGACGTCTGTCATGCTTTTGGCCAAGATGGACTTTATCTTGTACAATGAGGCTAATTGCAGTGCCTTTGATCAGTCAAAAAAAAAAATCTTTGGGGAAAAATTTACATGGTACTTTTGAGTAATTGCCTTGTGTCAAGATATCATTGCATCTGAAGAATTAGACCTTCCTGTTTAAATAAATATTTCCTCACATCCAAGTAGATAGCCAAGTTCTTTAAAAATACTAAGTTAACAATTATTTTATTTCCCTAGTAGTCAGCATTGTGCTTTAATCACTGAAAGATAATCTTTTTCTTTAGAGAAGATATATAAAACTTGTTGATTTCAAAATATTCTTTTATTCCAAATACAAGTGTTTAATATTCAGGCAATATTTGACTTTACCAAATATGAGTCAATAACCAATTTTACAATGTTTCTGAAAGCAGGCTGAATGTAAAATGTAAGCAGACACAAAAGAAGAAAATACACTGAAGAAATGAACTTAGCAGATACCTAGAGAGTTGTATTTGATGGAAGAATGTAGTCTTTGCATTAACCATGCCAAAAACCCCCACTGGGTTAAATTGCTTCCGTATTATCACTTTATTAAGAAAAATTGTTCAGGAAAGGGAACAATTTTGAATCTAGACAGACTGTATTGGTGATTGGGCCAGAATGCATTCAGTACAATTGCTTCTGTATCCAAAAGGTTAGAGACACTGAATAAATTACATGTATATATATGTATATATATGCATTTTATATAGATATAATAGCTCCCTGCACATTTGGGTATTTTTGTGGACATGCATGACTTGCTTTCATGTCAGATGCCATCCTTCTCAAACTGACCATGCATAGCTTTATGGGGAGAAGCCTGTTGTAAGTATCTCCGTTGTTTTAACGACAACACTAGTTTTTAATCGTAAAAAAAAGCTTTGGATACTTCGGTATACATCATAAGGGAATGCTCAGAAACAGAAATCAAAGAACTGTATTCTGCTTCCAGCTCTTCCAAAGATGTGATTGAATGACTTCAGTGAAACATTTTGTAATAAATACTATGTTCCTATTTCACTAGCTTCTGTTCTCTGTAAGACGCCTTGCAACCTTTGGATGAGGAATTGAAAATGCTATGTTCTAATACATGCAAAAACAAAAGGAAATTGATACTGAAGGTGGTTAAAAGTGCCACCAACAACTTAATCTAGTTACAGAAACTTTGCTAATGGTAAAAAAATCCTCATTATGATTTAGTGTTCCCAGTAGACTCAGCATGTTTCATTGACTTTTGACCAAAATCTTGGCCTTGTGGTTTAATCTTGTGTTTGTGCAATGGGAATAAGTCTTAACTAAAAACAAACTGGAAGAGCTTTATTTCCAAAGAGATGCTTAAAATAAGACAGAAACATAAGATATGAAGTAAAAAAAGGAGATAGAAATTTGATGATTCCTTGTGTGTTCCTGAAACCACGTAGCATCTCCAGGCTTTCAATACTAAGTGACAACTTTAATTTGCAGCTGAGCACAGAGAAGGTTTCGTAGCTATGAATTGAATTCTATTGTGCAGGTTGTACAAAGAACTTAACAAACCACAAGGCACTTCAGGGTATATACTGTGAATTCGGAAGTAGCATCTTAAATTTATATTTACAGAAAATATGCCTTAAATTGGATCATTAGTGAGTCAAAATGGAGATAAGATTAAATATATACCTGAGGACATACCTGTCTTGTACATCATCCCTGTCCTATTATCCTCACCCATTCTTCACTTTAAGAAATTAATTTGCCTTGACTCTGGAGAAAACCAGAAAGTAGATATGTATCTTACCTGGTTAAACAGATGTTCCTTGCAGAATAGACAATATAGCTAATAGTTATCTTAATCTGTATTACATATATTATGTTAGAAGCTTAGAATTTGAAACCAGGAAGACTAGGAAAAGAAACTGCAGATACCAGCTGAACTAAAACATAGGGTACATACATACATGCAACCAGAGAAGGGAAAGAAGCCCAGCAGGCTCCTCTGGGCTCTGTGGTGTGCCTGAGGTGCAAAGGCATAACTGCTCTCATTGTGTACAGTTTTCTTCTCTTCCGAGTGTCTGAAGTAGGTTTGAAAGGAAAGGTGAAAGCTGTCTTGCAGCCTCTCAGAGTTGTGTTTTTACAGCAAAAAAAAGAAAGAGGTTTCGTGTATTTATTGGCTACCAGTGGTAGTGGAAAAACATAAGTGGGGTATGTGGAAGTCCTTGAAAATGGAAAGCCTCCTGGGACCACTATCATGCATGCTGATTTTAAGAGTAGGTCTGGAAGTCAGCTACCATGAGCGTGTAACCTGTGAGAAAGCTGAATTACATTTGAGAAAGTGAATTTGTATTTTATCCTTATTGTGTTAGTGTAGGGAAAATTACCTCTGTTCTGGATAAATATTTTGCATACATCCAGGTCTTCATCTGAATATAAAAGATATTTAAATTGGAGTAGCAGTTTTCTGATTTTTGTAGAAGAATACATTATAATGAAGGAAATAGATGAGTTTATGATAGAGAATGAGGGCAGTGGTGACAGCTTCTCACTGTGTTTTGTAAGTAGTCATAAGGCAGAGATACATGTTGATATTTCATTCATCTCACTGAGTTGAAATAACCTTGGAAGCAGTAATAGATTGCAATAAATTACTCCCAGGAAATCAAGAATGTTCAAGAACATAAGAATGGCAGTACTAGAGCAAATACATAGGTAATCCATTTTCCTATCTGTAACAGTGCTTATATTTTAGAGAAAGACTGCAAGAAATAGACAGGCACTTTAGGGGGATTTTGACTGTCAGAGATGTTATGAAAAGGCAGTGTTAATGCATTGCCCATTTACAATCAGAAGGGATTATTGTTTAACTCATTTTGCCAAAGAATTACTGTAAGAAATCCGTTATCCCTTCCTAGCACACTATGCAGCCTACTATTGAGCATAAAACTACTTCTTCTTACCCATGTTTCTCTTGTAGGGAATAAGTGGTAGAGAGGTGGCAAAGCAGAAAGAGTGCAAAAAATGAAATTAAACTGCGTCTTTCCTGAGTCCTATGGTTTACTTTAGTTCTTCAGTAAAAACAGAGACAAGTCATTAAAATTCAGCGTTGCTATTTGCCTCCAAAGTAGCCCTACAGCAGAACAGATAGACATCCACCCTTAATAAGGCCAGGAATTAAAGGGCTGTGAGGTATAAATTCAGTGGTGAAGGTGCCTATATTGAAGCATATTTCTGAATAAATGATCTGAGGATTTTTGTATTATGTAGCAAAACATTATGTATATGCTGTGCATTTTTGGAAACCACTCTTGTCAACAAACATAACGCCACCTACCACCAAGTTTACAGTTTACCTCGAAGTGTAGGAATCCATGAGAAATAAGTAACACACTAGATGATGGGACATACCCCAGGTGATACAAAAAATGCAAAAATCGTGGACATTAAGAGGTTACAGACGAGTGTGTAGGAGGTAGCCAGGAGATACATTGGTCCTAAAGAAGTAAAAGGAAAAGTTGTGTATTTAGTGGCAGTGTGTCCCAGAGAAGTGTGAGTCCGCAGAGAAGGCATTACAGTAAGCTAAGACAAGAGACATGACAGCTCAGGTGGAAGCACAAATAAGCGTGTTTGCAGCCTCTCTGGCTCTTAGAGAGGAGAGCTACAGAAGATAGGAGATGACAGAGATATGGGAGACATGCCTCACATAGAGAAATATGGTAGCTTTTCATTGTATCACCTTCCTCCACATTACTTCCATCTGCTGAATCACTGGATTAAAGGGGCTTCTGTTCTGACAGTGGATTTTCAGGAGCTTCTGCAAGATAATGAATGTTTATAATTTCTTGCTATGGGATCAGACAAGACAGGCTCGCCTTGTCTTTGTGCCTGTGCCAGCAGTGATAAGAACAGAGATTACAGCACGCCTTCCCTGGGGTCTGAAAACTTCCCGTCACTGACTGATTGCTAAGCCCTGCTGAAAACAGGTGTCTTTTGCCAGGCAGGTGAAGCTGGAATAAATAAGCCTACAGTGACTGAAATCCACTGGATGTATAAGCATGTGACTGCCTAATGTGGTTACTGGTATTCACAATGATACCTAGCATTATATTTTCTTGCCACGGTCTTCCTTGTCTGAACTTGCACAGAAAAATTAAATGAGGCTGAAGGTTGGCAGCAGGGTTTTTTCCTAGGTTTAAAGGCTTTCCTTCTTATTTTGTACTAATCCAGATTTTTTTTTTGGTAGATAAAATATCAGTAAGAAAGTAAGGCAAGTAACATATTTCTTCACTTGGTCTCTTCAAAGATTCTTTTCATTAACTTGTAAGAGTGACTTTTACACCAGTAAGACATTCAGACAAATATTATACTAACAATGAAACAGACCTGTTTGATAGTCACAACTTTTCTCATCACATTTTCTCATTGTTGATAGTATTTGTGCCCAAATAAGAGTTCAGAATCTTCTCACTGATTTTCTTTTCTTTTTCCAAATCATTTCAAGACCACAAACCTGATTCTACTGGGAAACAGTTTATTGTGCCACAGTGACAAAAATCTGCCATTATGAAGTTAGTATGAATTCTTGAAAGTCTTCAGGTACATGCAGTTTAGTAAAATCCATTTTTGCAGAGATATTCTCTACAGCATACGCTTGTTGGGCAGTTGAAAATATTTTCTAATACTGCAACCTATATGCAGGCAATATGTGGGGTTTTTTGTAGAAAACTAGTCAAAGTAAATGTTCTAAGGCTTGCTTAATGTCCTGTTCATAGAAGAGACAAGTGACATGGCAGTGTTTCAACTGTATGTGCTGTCATTAATAAAATCTTTGACAGTTGCATAATAAATGTCTAGATGATATAATCCAAAAGTTGGACCGCGCCCAAATAGTACTGGTATAGCAAATGCAAGAAATTTCTAGCTGCAACTGCTTTTCTCACGTGTAATTTTTTTCAGCTATGGAGGCAACTATACTATATTTCTCTACAGATGCTTGAAGTATATTTACTTCTCAATCCTTATTTTATATTTAATTCACTTATGAATTGATCGGTTGATCTTCCAGTTTTCTTCACTGCCAGTATCTCTAAATCACATTCTGATTAATTTGATATTTATTTAGTTCAATTTAAGATTGTGTTTTTATAGAGGAAATTGCATGGTGCTGTGATGCTCCAGAGAAGTTATAAAGATCTTCCTTTATCTCATAAAGCCAAGCATTAGTTTTTGAAATTCTACCCTTCGGCACTATTACCATTCATTTATGTGATAAGGTAGGATGTACATTCCTGAACAACCCCCATTAACTTCATTAGAATTACTGTTGAGAGTGGGGGTTTCAGGTTCTGATGCTGGTATGACTTCCCTCCGTTTTGAACCAGTGTCTCTTCGCATTTGCCTGTGCAGCCTTGCTAAGCATCTCTAGATAATCAGGGATAATTACCTCTGCCATTTGAACACCAGTGGTGTATTTCATGACATACCGGTAGCCCTTCTGCTTTCTTCAAACTTGTTTATTCTGTTTCCAGCCTTTTGACAGACAATTGCCAAGTTCAAGTGTGTCTGTTTGCTGGCTGAGCTTAGGAAAGGACAAAATTGCTGCTGCAGAAGGTTTGACCATTAAGATAAACAGAGAGAACACTGATGAGATAAGTTAAGAGCTCCAGTGAATATCACTAGCTATCTTCTTTTTGTAGTGTATACTGAAATACCAGCAGTGGGGCTAGTTGAGAATAGCAGGAATTGTGAAGGGAAAGAGTGGTAATTGCCGCATTCATGGTTTGCAAGGACAAGGCTAGATAAACTTTCAAAAAAGTAGGCCAACTGTAGGCCAACTCCTAAATCAGTGTTGTTTGTCAATGAGAGGTGATTCAGGAGAGAAAAAGCAGAAGTTATATGGTTAAATGAAATAACAAGACAAACTGAAGTAAGTCAGTGAAGTAAATAATGAAGTAAAGTCTGTTAGAATCAGACTAGAAAAATTAAGATTACACAATTTGAACACTTATTTTATGAAAGAATTGAAAATATATTGCATATGAAGAACTTTTGCATTTATTTATGCATACCTTTGTGTTTCAAAATGTCCATGAAAGGCATCATCCCTACTTCTAAATGCTTGTTTTGCATTCAGAATAATTAATCTCTCTTCCATAGGAACTACAGGCTACTAGTTAGTGCCAAGCAAAAATTGAGATATTTTGATTTGATACCAAATTTAGATAGGTATTCCACTAGAAAAGGAACAAATGGGAGTTCATCTGCACATCTAGGAGGACAGTGGCCACATGTGTTCAGGAAGGATGCAAGTGAGACAAATTGCTCTTTGAAAGGGTAGTAAGATAAGTCAGTTTAGATACATCCTAAACAATTCTTAATAGGAGTAATAGAGTGTAGCTTTGGTGGGCACCTGCCGTCCAGTCAGGGAAAACCCAGTAAAGCAGGATTTAAAGCAGGGTATTGCTATTTGTCACCCACTTCTAACTATAGTTCTGTTATTCCATGTTTGAGAATAGCTTCAGATCTCCCATTATTTTTAATCAGAATGTTCTTATATGTCTGAGTGAGCCATAAATGCCCTTTTAGTGTACCTGTTTGTATGCTATGCTCCCTATTTAGGGGGATTGGCATCTATTCATACCTGATTAAACTTACTTTCCTGCCCTATGAATGTGTTGAAATGGTACACTGAGTACAACTTTACAGCCAGATTGCACTGAACCCTGCTTTTTTACATGTACTTTAAGTGCTTTTTAGCATTCTTATTTCTAAAGTAGCAAAGTATTTGGATTAATGTGTAAGCTACTAACAATAATTTGGGCATTAACACAGTACCTTTCTCTTCCTAGTTCTCCAATGAACCTATAATTCATATTTCAGTTGAGTACTCAGTGTCTTCTTTTTTGTTTTCTTCACAGAAGCAGGAAAAGCTTTGAGAGACAACACAGAAAGCTTTGTAAAATATAATCCCTTATTGGAAGTTATTAATACAATAAACTTTGTTGATGAATTATTTTAGATAACACGAGGTCAAAATAATTTGTCATGTTGCTATTCAGTCCTATCTTTTTCTTTCCCTTAGTGGGAGAGGTTAGGAAAAGAAAAGGAAACAGTCGCCCTACTTTTTGTTGATAGCAGCTGGCAAGAGGATGCTCATGGGATGCTGTGTATGTGTCCAGACTGCACGATCAGCTATCTGATATTAAAGTCTTGTACTTGAAAGAGAAAAGAAAGGTTTAGTACAAAGGACATTCCACACTGGTGGCTCACATCCAGACAGTCACCTGGATCTCTAGAAATTAGAAGATGCAAGCTGATATATGCTAGTCTAGATCCTGCATTATGTTTTGAGAGTTTGCAGGGTTTTGGCATACAACAGGCAGAACTGCTGGAGGCATTAGATATTCTTGATTATACAGAACATTGAACAAAAAGCAACTTTGTATTTAATATTTTTCAAATAATGGGCTTGGACATCTGCTCTAAGTGTTGCTGTCTTAGATTCAGTTGGTTCAGTAACTTCAGTTTACCTTCCTAACAACAATGTAAATGGACTTACGTAATTATAATGTCATGAACAGTCTCACTTGACTTACCTCAGAAGAGTGAGCAGGGCTTCTTGTGGTGATGAGGCAGAGCTTTGAAGGGGGAAAAAACAGACAGCAGTAATGAAGGCTATTGAAGAGAGCCAGGTCAATTTGATACTCACTAAATAGGTTTTCCTCTCACCAAAGATAAAAAAAAGCCAACACCTTTTCAGCATATGGAAGTAGCAAGCACATCCTTTGTCCTGATCACGACCATTTCTCTTGGCCAAATAACTGATGAGATGGAGGGATATAGTTGCTGTGCTGTAAACTGGGATGGGGGGGGGTGGCTTCTCTGTTTTATGAGGCAACATGAAATGATTCACTATCAGGGAGTTTGCTCATCAAAACCATATGCAATGAAGAAGTCAAAGGATCCACGATTGTTTCTAGTGTTCTTGAACTTGGCATTTGATAGCAGATGAATGAACTGCAGTGCAGGGATTGCTTTAGATGCACTGTCAGACTTCTCAGTCTGTGCTAAACTGCTTGTTTTTCCCTTGTGCAAATATATGACGATGCAGTCTCTTGTTCTTCTATTTTTACGTAGCTGGGACTCAAGAGAAGCACTAGAGAAGTTTTCTGGGGAAGGAAAAGGAAAGTAGTTCAGGCAGATTTCTGATCTCCTTTCTGCTGTGAAAATAGCTCCATGCTTGGCTCAAATTAGAGGTAGCAGGCAGCACGTGTTTTTTATTATTTTGCTGCCTTGGCTTAATGCTTTGTTTTGCCTGAAGAGAGTTGATGGTTTAAAATACACTGCTTCTTTGTAACCATAATAAATGCTAAAAGAAGGTGCACTGTCCTTTAGGAAATGTTATGTTTCACAGGATCTGGCACGAGTCCATTTGTGCCATTTCATGTTTTATGCCAAAGCACATATCAAACAATTTGACTCTGTTTAACTCAGATCTTGAATGAACTGTCTGGCTTGCCCAGTTCCTTATGAATTCTTAACATATGTCTTCCTTAGTCATGGAAGGAGAACTCCATTGGTTTTAATTTCTGTATTCTTTTATAGGCATTAAAGTGTCCTTGATGTATTTAATAAGAGTAGAGAGTTGTTCTTTGGCCAGAAGGAGCTTTACTGGTTTTAGCTAAAGCAGAACTCATTTTCTAACTTCTTAGTTAAACCTATTCTAATTAACTTCCATTTCTGAAAGTTAACAACATGTTTTTTTAGACAGTGTCTGTCTCTAGAAGTGATAATGCTTAACATTTATAGCTATCGCTAACGGGGCATTGGTATCCAGAAAGGCCGTCACATATGCTTATTCCTATAGAAACCAAGGCCATCCTCAAGTTGGTAGAATGCCATAAGCCAAAAGGGCAAAAACAGGTCACACTTGCAGGGAAGTGCAGACAAGAGAGATGACCCAAAACTGACCAACACAATATTCCATTCCATATATTTCATACTTAGTATAAAGATCATGAGGATCAAGCCTTCTCCTTTGATGGCCATCACTCAAGGAGAACCTCATTCGTCCATCTGCTCCTGATTGGTGTGTTCCAGAATCTAGTTCCCAAGTCCAACTCCAGCCTGATGCTGAGTCCAACCTGGGACTACTTTCCCCGTGCCTGCCCTGCAGTGTCAGTGGTGATGTCTAGTCATTATAGAGTTTTGGTTTTGTGTATTTGTATATATTTCATTATTTTCCTATTAATAGTATTATTTCCCTTTTTATTATTACTGTTTCATTAATGCTGTATTAGATTTAGTTTCCAACCCACAAGTCTTTTTCTCTTGCATTACCCTTTCCCTTCTTCCTGTGATGGGTTGTGGTTACAGGGACCATAACCCATGTTTAGCTGTTGACCTGGCTGGGGCGAGGCTACTTACAGGGATTTCAATTCATCTTGTGTCTTGCAGTCTGGATGGCAATCTCAGCCTCTCTCCCTTCACACACTCACAGTCTATTTACTGATGCTGGGGATGGCTTGGATATAGATGCTGCAGCAAGTGTTCACAACTTCTCCTGTCTTTTTTTGTTTTTTTTTTTTTTTCTTTTTCTTTTTGTGACTGGATACTATAATCATCAGAATCTAGGAGGGATCTAGGGCTGTCTGCATTACTGATATCAAGTGCTGGCATCACCAGTGACTTCCTTGCTTAACCTACTATGCCCTAGAAAACTATGTACTAGCAAACATGTTTGTTTCTCCCTATCTTTAGCTAGTTAGTAAGTGCTTTACCCCACCATTTCTTAAGCAGTGATTGAGGAAGCCTGTAAAGGTACATAGATTTGCTGATGTGTTCAAATGCCCAAATAAATGAAAAAAACCCCCAAGCTTATAATTATGAGAATTTAGAATTTGAAGATATAAAGGGATATAATGGTGTGTCATATAAAAGCTTTCTTTTGGATTAAAGCCACCACTAATGTAGCTTGGTAAGAAAAATTTTAATTTGCTTTTCCCTTTTCCCTAGTTATCTTTTTGCATGGACTTTATCATTCATAGTCAGATAAAAATCTTTAAAGATCTTTAACCTATAACCATCTTTTACACTGTCTTTTGCTGTATGTGTGCTGGCATTTAAATGAAACAACCAAGGGAGTCTTAAATGTCATTATAAACACGTTCATTCCAGCTGTTTGCAGTGTTGTATAGGTCAACCAGCCAAAGGGCTTGACTTGAGTGTTTTGGGATCAGTTACAGCTTCATTGGAGGGTTGAAATTCAATCTTAAATCACTGTGCTGTAACAAGTCTGTGCTACGGGGTTTTATTACTGTAGTTGGCTTCATCCCTCTTGTGGCTACCCATAGGCTGCAATTGCATTTTTACAGTGTCTGTTTGGTATAGATGTAGCAATCAGCCTCATGTATATCACACTGGCTCCCATAGTATTCTGGTAAGTAGGGCTATTTGATGCCACCTTTTCTATCATTGCAGTCAGGCAACCCTTCAGAATAAATATTAACAGACTCTTCCATGCTGATCAGAGTCTTAAATAATTTACCGTGCCTTTCTGAGCCAGGTTGTGCAGTCTTGATACAATCACAGCTCCTTTTGACTTCTATGGGAGTTTTCTCTGAGCCAACACTGGAGGCTTAGGCTCAGTTTGGTGAAAGTATGCAACACACTTGTATCAAATCCATTACTCAAAAGCTCTCTGTGCATCACTGGCGTAGCTGCAAGGGTTTTGTAGTACAGCCCATCCCCGGTAGACCTGCTTGGCTGGTTGGGGGTGGGAAGGTGATCTTTTAAATGTTTGCCAGCAGCAACGAAGTTACAACAATCACTTTAGGGGGTTATTCAAAATCCCAATCTTTACTTTGAACAGTCAAAGTTACAACTCTTTACTTTGAGCTCGCTCAAAGTAACAACAGATTACAACAAGAACTTGGATACAACCAATGTCACCCCAAAGCGCTGAGAACAAATGAGGTAGATTTGAGGAAAGAATAAGGACAGAGAGGGAAAAAGAAGAAATGTAGCAGAAAAAGGGGACTGTAACGTAAAAATAAACACCGCCCCAATGGATCCAACAGAGGTTTCAGCAGGAAATGTGGTCCATGGGGCAGAGGGTGTGCAAATGAGCTTTTTGCTTTGGCCTTCACTAACCTTGGCTACTTCTCTTTTATTGAGCTCTTTCAGCATATATATTTCTTTTGTATTACTTTTTATCCAGTCTTACAGCTACCTAAGCGACAGCCAGTCAGCTATCTATCTGACCAACACTTCAAAGGAGCTTTTGATATTAGATCATAAGGGTTTTCATCTTCTTTGACAATTGCTTGTCAGAAAGCAAATAGTTTCTCTTTTGCTCCATGAAATTGAACTTACGATAAACTTTAGTGATTTACTCAGAACCTCACTTGAAATTCAATAACCTTCATGCCACATAATCTTATAAATGTATTTAGTGAGCTGTTATAAGGGATTACTGTTTTAAAATCATCCAGAACCTAGTATTTCACCTAGACAAGTGAGCTCAAATCATTAAAAAAACTAATGGGAATTTCCTCTGTGGTCAGGTGATGATTCTAACTGTCACTGAAGGTATCAAGAAATGACTTAAGTCAAATTTTAACGTTTCATTGTAACACAGGCTACACTCATCTTTAGTTATGAAGCCTCTACTGAAAGGTGGTAAGTCACAGGTAAGGAGGCTGTAACCTTTAGCAGAGAGACAGTAACACCCTTAGTAGCGTTCTTCAGCCAAGAGCAATCATCTGACACCACCCTTACAGTTCAGATTTAAATATTCTCTTCTGTGTTACGAACATGGCATTTATCTCATATGAAATCTTATCTTCCTTCTTACTGAAGTCAAGCCTGTCAGTAAAATTCTGAAATTACAGCAAGAGTATAAAATTTGTATTAAAAGTGTTTTATGCTTTACTAGTCAATCTTTGATGCAAGATTTTTTTATTTTTTTCTTAAACCTTCTACTTGCTTCACCTGTTAGTTTTCTGTTAGAAATTTTGGATTTTATAATGTGGTAAGTCAGTCTTTTAGTCTACAGTGCCAGGGCTTTATCCAGACTAGTTTGCTAGTTTTCTGATGTCGTTTTCTCTTGAATTAGAAAGTGTATGTTTTCCAAAGTAATGGAAAAGTATGATGTGAACATTGTGCATTTGCCTGAAGGTTTTGCAAAAATGTTTTCTTAGTGGAACATCTGTCAAGAAAAAGGAAATACACACCTAAGAGCACTGGCATGCGAAGACAGGGTTTAAGTCTATTGTGGCTAGTGCTGAAAATGACCTTGATCTAAGGTCTTCTCTATTTCAACCGAGTACCCAGGCTACAAAGTGGTGTAAATGACTCCCACTGCTCCTTGGCTGCCTTGACATTGCCCTCTTCCTTGTGCTGGTGTGTAGCTTGGGATGTAGATGGGATGGGATGTAGATGGGATGGGATGTAGATGTGATGGCATGGGATGGGATGGCATTCGATGGCATGGGATGGCGTGGTGTGGAAGGATGGGTTGGGATGAAAAGTTGAGGTGAGAGGGAAAGGAGATTGCACTTCAAAGTTCAGCAAAGGTATCCTGGGGCTTCAGAACAGAGGGCATTTCAAGCTTCAGGTGGAGTTTCCTGGTTGAGGCTTGGGAACCAGTGTGGATTTTAACAGTTGCATCTAACAAACTCTACTGAACTGTCTGTAGATTAGTGGCACATGTTGGAAACTAGTGGTGATGGTAAAGGAAGCAACGGTCCTCAGAGATTCTTCATGTCCAGGAAACTCTTTCTGGCCACAGGTTAAATTTATGGCTGTAAGGTGAAGCAGAGAGTTTTGGAGAAATCTTTGTCCTTAGGAGCAGTAGTTAGTATGGATCATGAGCTGTGCCCTGGCACTTCTCTTGTGATAATTATTAGCAGCATCAGCCAGCTCTGAGTCTTCCATGCATAATTCAAATATTTCAGATAATTCCTGACTTAAACTTAGAATATGAATGCTCTAGACTAATTTATGGACTTGCCATTTTTGTATACTGTTTTCATTTTTAAAAGCTGGAGAATCAGTGTTTTTTCCTAGTTTTTAAATTGTTTTTATTTCAAAAAAGATTTCAAAACTACAGAGTTTTACAACTCTACACTTATTTAGTATTTAGTTTTATGATTACAGTTATATTTCTTGAATAGAAGTTTGTTATAGAATGGATGCTTCTATGGCTACTATAATTTCTAGGTATTCTGTTACATGACAAACTAAAACAATGTTTTAACATCAAATGCAGAGTAGATTATACTTTCCCAGTTTTGTAAACTCAGTAATTTATAGGGTATAAAATTTGTAGATATTTTGATATGTCATTAAGCTTTTATTTTTACATTAAGTAATTTTATAGTTTTTATATTTGTATCAAACCACTTTTAGGTCTTTTCTTTTCTAATATTATCTGTTACATACGAAAACTCTTTTTCTGGATCCAGTGAGTCCTTCAGTTGTGGATGTAGATCTATTTATTCATCTCAAACTAACATGTCATTTATAAAAAGCTTTTCCATTAAAGTATAAAACTTACTGTTATCCATGAGGTTTCTGACAGAAGAGAAAATTGAGGTTTTACACTCATTTTGAAAAGTTGACTTTGTAATTCTGCTGTGGTGTCTCATCACTTAGCTTCTGATATGTATTCTGAGGTATGTTTTGAGGACGTGAGCATTTAGAGAAGGGGTTTACTCCATAGGGTACATTTGTTGAAATCTGCTCTCAAAAAAGTTTTTTTGACTAGGACTGTTGCGGTGATTTCTTTCTGTAGAGCCTGTGCAGCATTGCTGACTACTTCCCCACCTTTTATATTGTTACTCCTTCACTATAAGCTGTGTATGGGGCATCAAGGCTGCAGCTGCCTTGTTTCTTCTGTTCAGGATGTTCCACATAGGCTGCACATCTAGTTGATCCATGTAGGTGGAGAAGCTCAAAATTCAAATAGCTCATATCAAATTTTTACATCTCTTGACACAAAAGAGCTTGCGTGTAGCAAGTAGAGAAAGTTCAGCCTGTGTAACTTTTAATGCAGCCCAGTCTTGCAGCTAAATACCTTCTTGCAGTCGGCAGAAAGAAGAGGGACACAGAGAATATTTGCTAGACTTAGTGAAACAAAGAGGTAAAAGAACAAGACAAATGTGGCACATCTTCATTAAGTGATTTGTTACAGTCCCACTAGAGCATTTTGCTGCTAGTCCTTGCCTCCAGAGTTACATTTACACTCCACTTTACATTACAATGTCTCCTTTTCCAAGTGTTGCTTTGATAAGAAATGTTATTTCCTATCAACTTCGATAGATTTTTATAGGTTCTCGTGAAAATTTTTCAGACAACTGGACATAGGTTTTACTGATGATGAAGGCACTTGGTAGTGGGGAAGGAATGGTGCTGTATATTTGGTGTCCTGCTCCCAGGACTTCTTTGGTGGTCTACACGCTGTCATTGTATATAAAAATAAAGAAAGAGCCCTGCGGTCAAGAAATAAAAGCAACTCTTCCAGTCCCTGATAAATGCCATAAGCAACAGGATCTAGACTCATGTTTTCACTTGTGCTGTCTTTTTGACTCATTAAAAACTAATTTTTGGATTTTGGCTGATGACAGTTTCAAGAAGAGAGAGTTGGGAGAGGAGGAATAGATACCTCCATAGGCAACAGGAAAGGAAATCTAACCTTATTTCTTGGTGCTTGTGCTGGCTGACTTTACCACAGTAATCCATACAAAGACTAAATTTTTTTTTTTAATATGTGTATGAGGTCTGACACGCACAAAAAAGAGACTGTGCCTGTAAGTCTTTCTATTTAACAAATTAAGAAAATCAGCTGTGATCACCTTCAAAATAGTTCCCTTCTGAGTTGACACGCTGTTGCTTATGATTCTGCCAATGTTCAAAGGAATTCTGTAGGTCATTTTCTGAAAGGCTGTTGAGGATCTCTGTCGTTTTTACTTTCATATCTTCTGCCAACAAAAAAAGGGGTTCCTTTGAGCATCAACTTGATCATTGGAAAGAGGTAGAAATTGCAGGGAGTCCAGGTTTGGCAAGTAGAGTGGATGCTGAAGCACAGTGATATTGTCATTAGCTATAAACTGTTTCAAAGACAAAGCGTTGTAGGCTGGAGCATTGTCTTGATTTTAACTCACAGTTCACTCTTGCACACCAACATTTTCTGAGTGAGGGGAAGAAACACCTATATTAGAACATCCACTCATACTGAGTAAAGAAATCAAGTTTAACCTTGTCTCACTGTGATGGGTTAGAACAAGTTCTATAACCATCTCTTTGTCTATCCCCACCCACTCTTGGTTTCTAAGCTATAGGGTTAATCTCATGTTTTATTGTGTCAGACCTTGTGTGTCTTATTTACGGTGTGTGTATATATTTGCACAGTCATTTTTGGGAAGATACTTGTGGCCACCGTGCTATTTTGGGGGAGCTCAGTACTGCTAGATATGCTCTGAGCTTGCTTGGCAGGTATCAAGGAGGTACATATGAAGGCAAATGTATCTGATCCAGTTAAGTAGTGAGCTCAGTACCAACCCTGTTAACCTGAGTCTGTTGGCAAAGTGTAGTGGCTCTGTTTGTTGATGTAGCAGTAATATGTCTTTTAGGCACTGAAATTGCTCATCTGCATGGCTCTGAAAATTGTTCCAAAGGACCACTTAAGAAGGGACATATACTAAATAGCTTAATTCTTATCTGAGCTGCAGTATGCATATGTGTGCTGCAGGCTTTTGTCTTTCAGACAGCTCTAGGTGCTTTAACACTGTGTAAAATCTCTAAAGGCAGCTGTCCCTTGCAGTGGACCATCTGTGTGAAATAGTTTTCCTCAGTACGCACTTCACCCAAGCCTTGTGTTCTCTACACCATAAAATCCACACATGCCTGGAGAAGAAGCCAGGCAGACATACCACTGTGGGTGCTAGTGAGCTGTTAAGAGTCCTCAGGCATGTTAACTGGGCTCATTGTGACTAGCAGTGATCCCAGACAGTTCAGCCGTGTATAGGGACCATTTTTGAGTAGGTAGGTATGTAGTTTGTGCACAGCTGCCCTGTTTCAGAGCCAACGACGTTATATTGGAGGCAATCCTAAACTGTCTGCCTTCAGTGCTGGGAGTGTTATAGGACACACTCAGTTTATTCGTGCAGGATTAAGACCTAGGCTGCATGAGAGTTTCAATGAATATGAAGACAGAGGTGGCTGACAGGCAGATTCTAGTCTGTTTTGGCAGCTCCATCTTTTGCTTAATTGGCGATATCAGGGCTCCAGGTAGAAGGCACATCATCTCTGAAAAATGTTGGTCTATGAATTATTCAGGTGCCTTGCTGACCTTGGAAGATGTTGACTTGTAGTGGTAGGATTGAAACAGGCTCCGACTCTGGTCACGAATGTCATAAGTATCTTCCTATATGATATAAGACAGAACTCTTGCTGCATTGTTGCTGATACCGTAAACTGAGAGTTTTGCCCATGACAAAGAATTTTCTAAACTCTCTACCATCTCACACATGAGATTTGGGGCACCCTCGTACTGTTTTAAGTGACATATTCTGTAACTTAGGGAAGCTACAGGCAGGGGTATTCCCAAATGTGAGGTCACCTGAACTGCCTGAGGGAGTACATTAGTGAGAAGTGAAGAGATCAAGTGATTCTGAGGTGTCCCCAGTGAAGTCCCAATTAGACCAGTATTGTGATGCTCTTGAGTCTACTACAAGGTGAAGACTTTGTGACAATGACATTGGGATCACTGTTGTCATATACCAGTTAGAATGCCCACAGATTTCCAGGAAGGTGACAACCATATGATTAGGCACTGAAATCCCATCTGAAGTCCATTTAAATAAGTGGTTTTCTGGATTTGGTCATTAAACTCTGTAGTTCTTTTCCATATCTAGAGAAGAAAACATGTTATTGATCAAGATGGACAACTAGTTTAAAGAAGAGAGGGCAGTGTAACAAAAGCAAGTTAAATAGCTAAAGACACATGGGCCAACAGCTTCACTCACATGGGAATGATTCTTCCGCTGAGATTCTCCTTTACCTACACCATGAAAAGAATAATATAAATTCTGTTAAGACAGGAACATCTTTACAGGTCCAAGATGATAATATTGTAGCATTGTCTGTTGTGTAATAATTTTTCATTTATCTATATTGGGCCAGATGTTTAGCTAATATAAATCAGTTTAAGTTCATTGATTTTAAGTGCATGCTTCAATAATTTTTAGGATTTTGTAACAACATAGTAAAATCAGGTAGATACATAATAGATTCTAGGAAGCATAGAGACTCAGTTGTTTCTCAGTAGAATTCTATTTAGCTGATGGAAAATTTCTTTGTGTTTAAATAAGTATTGTCAAGCCCCAGTCTCCATCATACAAGAATAAAATAAAACTTGTTTGCATTTGGTTTGTAGGGGTATTTTTGTGTTATATGATGAGTTTACAAATATTTTCTTAAATTATTTTCCAAGTGATTTTTTTGTTAGAAAATCTGTAGGTTAACTAGTGGCTATCATCAGATACTAGTGCACTGACAGCGCTGACAAAGACACACCCAAGAACTGTAGTTCCAGAATTTTGCCATACTTTTCTCTGGTGAAGCCTGGTGCAAATAAAATGTCAAGTGTTCTGTCTTCACCCATAATTAAAAAATGGATGTTCTGTTTATGTGTTTTCTTACAGCTGGCAGCATTAGAGAGACAGATCTTTGACTTCCTTGGTTTCCAGTGGGCTCCTATCCTTGGCAATTTCCTACAAATAATAGTTGTCATTTTGGGTTTGTTTGGAACCATCCAGTTTAGGCCTCGATATATAGTTGTGGTAAGTCTCATTTATTATCCTTATTTTGCAATAGGTTTTAAAACCTGTCATATTACAAAGCAGACTTTTTTTTCGTTTCAAAACACCAGATGGCATTTCTGTAGAAACTTCAGAGATCTCTGTGTCTTTTTGCAAATTTAGGACTACTGAGTGGCATTTCTGAGATTTTGGAAGATATCAAGAATGTGTAACCTAGAGAAAGTGCTGACAAAATCATAATCATTATGCAAGTTCTTACTAAGATTCTTTAAAGAATATATTATCTAGATGGGTCATGGAAACGTCTACAACTAGATTATGCATAAATGAAGAAAAGAAATAGAAATTGTTTTCCTCTTTACAATAGACAAGCAGAATCAATGGCCATTTAACATAAAAAATACTTGCAATCATCAAGTTATATTTGGCTACATTTCCTCTTAAACAAGGAGAAGCAAGGATTGCTATGAGCCATGGGTTCCAAAGAGATCTCTTTCTACGCTTTTGGCCATAATTGGTTGTAAATTGTCTCTCATGTTTGTAACTTGAAGCTTCACAGATTTTTTTCCTGTGTTCTCAACATAGCCAAGAATAAAAAAAAAGCTTATGAAGCTTTGAAAGAAATTGCTAACAAGAAATATCCCTTTTCCTCCCCTACAGTCTCTCCTGAATGGATGAATATTGTGTCTTTAACTGGCAGTGTCTGTTTTTGGAACATTTCAGTTGTGTTGTCAGTAATGGATTTCAAGAGGCTAAAAGAGTGAAATAAATGTCTACTGGGGAAAACACATTAAGCAAATACTTTAAAAGCTTCATCTTTTCTAGTCAAGCCTGAAATCCTGTAATTCTTTGTCATGTCTTAAAAGAAAAAAATGAACAAAAAAATGCACCCAAGATCCTTCATCCTCATATTAGCTAATCTTCATGACAAGACTATAAGTAATTGAAAATAGATTCATAGAAATAATAGCACTTCTATCTGTTGCTTATTGTTGGAGAACTGGGCAGCAGTGTATATGCATCCATAGATTGATGACTCACCTTTGTGATTCATGTTCTCCATTTTATATATAAGACATTGGAAGCAAGTGAGGGTAAGCATCTGTAAAATTATGTAGCAAATTCATGTCTGAAGTGCAATACCACAAAATGTTTTGCCCCTCAGGTTCAGCACTGCTGTTCGGTGGTGGAAGCTTTGCTTTAGTTTTCAAATGAAGCACAACAGATGTTGACTGCTTCTATATTTTTTCTGATGTAAATGAACTTTTTAGACTATATTAAACTTGTTAGAATGTAGAGGTAGAAAACTCATAATTAAAGAAAGAAACACTTCAACAAAATATTTTATCCTCAGATATAACTGAACTCGCATTCTGATTTAACTTTAAGCATGTAGCTAAGAGATTAAGCTATAGTAGGTGCAAATACTCACTACCTGGGAAAATCAAGACTATAGAAAGGCTTCTATCCTTACTAATATGTGGTTCCCTATGAAGTAGGAACAGTTCAAGCCAAATCCTGAAGTCTGAAGAGTGAACGTGTGCAAATTGTTTGGAACCAGCTTCACAGCTCAACATTAGCAGAAAAGAGTGGCTTACATGCCTCTGTATTATCACTATTATTCTCCCTGTCTGAGTACTTTTCCAAACCCTCTCCACCAATTCTGGCAGCAGTTAATCAGACCTTTCAGTAAGCTGTTTCCACTCATAAGGTCACATAAAATTTACCTGTTGAGGCAGAGATAGGGACTATGCAGTCATGAACAGCAGTGTGGAGGTGGAGGGGAAAGGAGCGATGCAAGATTTCCCTTGTTGCTAGCTACAAACTACCAGTTCAGACTATTCTCTAGCTTCACCTGCAGGCTGAACTCAGTGAATAACTCAAGCCAGCATAAGCAATAATCCTCCCTTTGCTCAGCTGCTACCTTCAGTCCCTGTACTGTTCCTTCATTTGCACCAGGGCAGAAGTCAGTTCTGCCACTTGATAAACTATCAAACCGCAACAGATCCTGCTGAAAAGCAACCGTTTTCTTTTCTGATGATAGTTTAAGTGTAGGTAAGCTCTCTGATCTGTTTCACTTATTCCAGCAGAAGGGAGAAGATATGAGACTGGTAACAGGATCAGGTGGCCAGAGAAAGGAGAAAAGTGCATGGGGTCTTTCTGCAGCAGTGCTGAGTTAGACCAGCTTAAAATTGTTAAGCTATAGCCTGAGGGTTTCCCAGGCTATGCCTAACACATACTCCCCAGAGGCTGTGCTTCCTAGGGTTGTCCCAGCCACATCTGGGCTTTGGCAACTGTCTCCAGAAGCCCTAGAGTAGTCAGGGGTATGGACAGGAAGGACCTCTACCAGTGCCAGCTCTAGGTTGTCGTCGCTAATTCAAAAGGGAATCCAAAGGCACTTCTTCCAAGGAAGGTCATAGACTATCTCTCTGCTTCTGAGACCCTTTAAAAACAAAGTCCACCTGTTAGAGCAATGCAATTTTACTGCTGGTTTCAAATATAAAGTCTTATTTAATGCAAATCTTCAGTAGGACCCTGAATTTCAGTATGACTTAAACATAATGCAGAGACATTCCTACATGGGCTCTCAATAGCAAATTGGACTCTAAATTAATTTGAGAAGCTTCATGGGCTTCCGAGTCCATAGCTGCACCTTCAGCCACATTTAAATCCCTGGATATGTTAGTGGTTGATGTCCTGCATTACTGTGGCTTTGGAGGAAGAAATACATTGAGTCATGCTTTTATGTACTCTCATTGCTGAAGCTTCTGGTTTAGATTAAGCTAAATCCAGTTTAACTGGAAAAGTAATATAATACTTTCAGGAAGGTGTTCTTAGTATCCATTGTGTATCCCTTAAGACTTCCCTGGAGGTCGGCTTTGCTAATGCAGATGATCCCATCAGAATAGAAAAAAAACCCTGAAGTAAACAGAGAATTACATCAGATACAACAATTTTCTTCTGTAAAATGTCTACACAAAATTAATCTGGGGCATGTGGCTGCGCATCTATTCTGCCGTCAAATATGGAACTAGTTCTGCAGGCACGATTGAACGGGCTTTTGGTGCAGGTACCTAGAACCAATGAATACAGTGAGGGCTAGGACAGAAGCTGGATAAACACAAAAGCAGTCGGATGCTTCTGACTCTTCCACTGTCATTAAACCCAGGCTAGCTAGTTTAGCATTTAATGACAATGTAAACTGTAGTCATCTGAGAGCTTTGTACCAAAAAAATGCCTCTCCATCTAAGAGCTGCAATGCAATGGCTGAGTCATGAAGCATCTTTGTTTAATACAATTCTTATTCCATGTAGATAAAGGTAGTGGCTCATGCTCTCTGTCTGCTGTCCTTCAGATACAGGATTATAACAATGGTAATTCTGAAATAAATCCGGAATTCCATTTGCTCATAGTTAAAATTCTGAGTCCTCAGAGATTAGGAAACACGGAGGGGTGGGGGCGGGGTGGGGGGAGAGAGAGAGAGAGAGAAAGGGAGCAACAGCATTAACTCCAAGTGCCCTAATTAGTTCAAATCCAATAATTATTTCCAATAGTTTTTGTATTAATTAGTAATTTAGATCAATCTCTGTGAATAATTCATCCTATCACTAGGCGGGTGTGCTATTTTCAATACTTGAATATTTTGTGGCTGAATTAATCAGTACAAAGTTCCCAGGGGACATAAAAGTGCAGAGCTAATTCCTAATTTTCCCATATTAGCTCATTTGAAACTTACCCAGAGGTCTGCAAAGAAGAAAACTAGCTAAATTTCTGTTCTAACTATGCTGTAACATACCTATCACACATCTCCAGAACTCTGCTGTGATCCATTTCCCTGTGCAATGCTTTTTCTTTCTTAATATAACTTGCTATCACCAGCAAGATTTTCAGGCTGTTAAAATTGAGTAAAGATGATGACAGGCTACTTGTTAAATTTGGGGTTTTTTCTTCTCCTACTTCTGATATGGGACTTCAAAAGCCTTCTGAACGATGACTCATATAGCTAAGATTGCCCAAACCTGGCCCAAAGCTGAACATAAATATATTAATGAACAGTGAGAGATGAAAATAATATACTTCAGTAGGGGGAATATGAGGTGGAAATCTCTACTTTGCTTCCCTTAGTTTATTACGTTAAATAATATGGTATTTCGGCAATTTGTACATCTGAAAAACTGGGATACAGTTTCTTAAAAAAAAAAAAAGACAGAAGAAAGACTATACAGGATATTTTACACAGTGTTCAGTCAAATGCTATACAAACATTCTTGCAGTTTCGAAACACTTTTGAGTTATTTAAACATCCAAAATTGCATCTTATCCTTCCTGATAAGTCTTGAGTTGTTACTGTTCCATCATGTTGATTTATCCCACTTTCTTTGTCATCTTTCACAAATCTGACTAAGGAGGGCCCTGTAAGTGCTGGTGCCTCCAAGGCATATGCAGGTATTACAGGAATATGATCCGATAACTCAGTAGATGCTGCCTTTCCCTTAATGTATCCTTGAGCCAACATTCATTTTCCCTAATACACTATGTCAGAAGAGGTGTGGCATTTCAGATTAATTGTACACTTGAGGTAGTTTATTCATTAAAGCTAAGCTTGTCCCACAATCCTTATAGTAGTCAAACTCAGAAATTACCCTTTTCTTTCTTAGCTTTCAGTCTAATAAGCCAGCCTTTGCATTTTTGCTTAAGTTTTTTTTATGGTATTGTGCTCATCCAATACCAATGATTTAACTCTAGAAGCAGTTATATGTCACTAGTGTTGGAAAGGCATCTCTGCAGCAGTTTCAATATGACCGGTAAAGTCAAAAGAGGTGTAGAAATACCACTTTTATAGGAAGGCTGGCATTGAGAAAGGGGATTTGAAAAGACAGTAAATAGAATTTTAACATGTAAGGTTTAGGGATTACTCTCCACAAATAACTTGTAAGACTCCAAATGCTTCCTCACACCACACAGTATACAACCCTTAGTGTAAAAGACCAAAAGCAAGAAAATATTCATGGGAAGAAATCAGCAAGGGATAACACCAGTGTCTTAGATCCTTCCAGTAGAAGGAATCTATTAGGTGAAAATGTCCAGATGATTTTTAAGTAGTGCACTACAGAATCACAGAATCACAGAATCACTAGGTTGGTAAAGACCCCCCAGATCATCAAGTCCAACCATTCCTATTTTTTCCTATGTTCAGCCTGAACCTCCCCTGGTGGAGCTTGAGGCCATTCCCCCTTGTCCTGTCCCCTGTCACTTGGGAGAAGAGGCCAGCTCCCTCCTCTCTACAACCTCCTTTCAGGTAGTTATAGAGAGCAAATAACGTGGGATATAAAATAAAAATATTAAAAAAAAAAGCCAACTGTTCTTATTGCTTCAACCTGTGTGGAAAATTCTTTGTTCACACCAGAAGCAGTGAGGGTTATGATACTGAGCTTGAGACCAACTGGGCTGCGGGAAAGGAGCGTGGCTGGCCAAAGAACTGGGATAAGAATCGCTGGGTGTGGGGAAATAAGAGTGAGCAGACACAGCGGGACATCCAGGGTAGTGTTCAGGACATGGGGTGGGAACAGTTGAATGTTCTGGTTGAGAAACATTTTAGGTGAGGGAAATGAACTCTGTGTGGACCTGATGCTTCAGGAATTAACCACTCCTCCATTGACTGCCAAATATCTGCCAGAGGGCATAACACTTTTCTCTACTTGTTGTCCCTTTAAGCAAAGGACAATAACCCAGGGCTGCAGGCAGTTTCTCTGCTATCTCAAAGGAGGTCTTCATAATGGATGTAAAAATGAAGCCTGGTATAGCAACCCAGGCAGGCATTAGCGTGATCCTACATTATGAAATATCATAGAGGGTTTTTTTGTTTTGGTTTGTTTTTTTTTTAAACCTTGAAGGCATACACATATAAATTTATGTAGATAATGTTCAGAAAATAAATTTCTCAGGAAGAAACACTCAAAAATTATGAAAAGCTGTTATTAAAACCCTTCTATGAAATCTTAATGTGATCGTTTTATATATTTGCAGTTTTGAACTGCATGGATGCATACCAATTCTTTTCTAGGGGCACATCAGTTGCAATAGAATAGGACAGGCATTTAGGGTTTTTCTGGTGGTAGTAGCTATGGAATAGAAACTTGATTTGCAGAAGACGGAAGACATGGGAAGAATGAAGCATGTAACAGCAAGAATAAAAGGATTGCTTTTGATGTCAAGGTTGTGCTGGGTAGCTGAATTTTATCTCTGCTCTCAACAACTGAAACCTTTTTTGACACAAAGCAAGTCACTTAAAGCACACATTTCATGTGCTTTGTTTTCCCCTTGCGTTCTGGGTTCTTGTCTCGACACCTTGTGGTCTAATTTGCACAAGTGCTGAATGTTCAGCCACAGGGAGCTGAACACTCTGCTAATAAAGTGTTGTACAAATGTGTTCTGAAAAGTGAAGATTTAAGCATCTCAAGTTGGATACCTGTAATGTATGAATACTTCTGAATGTAATCTCTGCATGTATCAGAACATCATTTGCATTCTGAGAGCTGTATCACTCCCTTATAATATAAAATAAATTAGTTAATGTTTGTGCTGGTCTGACATTACAGTGATGAGCATCTTAGAAAATCTCATGAGAAAATTAATATTCTGTCCTCAGACTAGGGTCTGAGTGACAAAGAGAAATGAAGTACTGAAGTAGCTGTTCATAAAATGTATTGAGTAAGGTAGGGTCTTCTAAAATAAAAATATACCTATGATGATCTAATTAGTATTTGTACGGTACTGCACATCCACAAAAGAGAAAAATTAAGATGGCATATATAACCAGAATTATGACACATCCTAATTTAGTCTTCTTACTTTTGTTATCTTAAAACTTTCCTTCTAATGTTGTTTAACTTAAGTACCTATTATGCTATATAAGGAAAAATCTGCTACTCGTGTAACCAAAAAGATGTGTTTTCAAACATGGAGAATAACTTGCTTACTTTTAAAAATTATATAGTAGTAATTATTGAATTTGTAAGTATTATGTTCTTAAAGCAAATGGAGCTTTATAATCATGCAGTTCAGTGAGCCTCTTCCTTACACAGCAGCTGGGTTCCAAGGTGTAACCTGCTTTGCACCTGCACTTCTCTTTCAGTAATCGTTATGGCAGATAAGGGACCAAACAGGTCCTGACTGTGTAAAACAGCATAGCTTGACCTGGAAGAACACATTCAGACAATTTTTGCCTGCATGGTTCAGAGTTGTCATTGGTGCCCATGGGACAGAATGAGGCTCTTAACACATTTGGCATGATCTGGCAGATCAAGTAGGTTCCTGTTGTTGTGATGACAGATTTCCTTCATGGACAGATAAGAAAAAAAAATCTTAAAAAGGAAAATTCTTCTGAATATTACAAAATCTATTTTTTAAGAACAGTTGGGCTATTAAGTGTTCATTACTTTTAACCACTGCACCTGATATTCTAAGGACCTAGGCTGGAATATCAGAAGTTCACAATGAGTTGCTACAGTCAGCAAATGTGGTAAAATGGGATATCCTCTTCTAAGTCAATCTTATTAATAGTACAGACCTCATACTGCTAACAGACCACACCAACTTTCTCTATTTTATACTAACCCAGCCTTCAGTTGCCACACTGCCCTCTCTGTAAGACAGAGGAAACAGCCCAGGAGTGTTATTCTCATTTTGTTTATTGATGATCTAGCTCTTATGCCATAGCCATCTCCAAACAGCCTGAGTACTTCACAAGAAATTAAATTAAAGCAGCTAACCTATTTGGTATACAGAAATGACTGTGTGCATGTGCAATTAATCAAAGTGTGGAAAAATTGCACCCTCTTCACCTGAACATTTCATTATACATTGTAGGGAGGGGAGAAAAGAGGTGAACATAACCCAAAACTGCCCAAGAAAGCTAAGCTGAAAGCACCCATGCAATGGAAATAGGATCCTGCATATTGTAGATTAGGGTGCTGAGCTTTACTGAATATATTGAAGCAAAACAACACCATATTAGCCTCACCTGATCTCAGCTACTTAGACTTGCAAAGCCACTTTAGCACCAGTTCTCCATTGTGAAGACTGTAAGCTCATAAATGTAAAGTGGCAATGCTGCTGCTCATTAAATTTTTCAGGTGGGTGTACACTTAGCCTACCAGACAGTAAAGCACCTGAGGGACACTGCTTGGAGAGTTAATTGGGCATAGTTTTAGTGGTATACAGGTAAGCAGTGCATCCGTTAAGGAAGTAGTGCCAGTCAATTACGCTGCCAATTAAAATATTGAAGATGATTTAAGGTAGACAAGTTAATCTCTCATTCCTGGTGTGGTGGAGTATGAGTTCAGTTATGCATTATGGTAGGACACCGGAGAAGTCAGAAGAGATGTGGATATGTTCACCTGTTAAGGATGCATTGTAAGGTTGGGGCCATGGCCACAAAGGCTGTATTCAGTTAAAATATCTTTCACTGAAAGACGCTTAAGATTTACTCTTAGTTCTTTGAGGTTTTTTTAAAATCCAAATTATCAAATCAATAGACCCTCTGCTTTATTTGGTGGGGTTTTGTGTCTTTCTTCATAACATTTAAGTATTACTGTAATAATATTTGCTTATTTAAATTACTGTGCGATTCTAACATCTCCATTAACAGAGCTAAATCATGATTTACAAATGACTCGCATTCGCCCCAAACCGGTGTTTTGGTCAGCATTTTGGACTTAATTGGTATCAGTAGTGTAGTGTAAAACTTTAAAGAATAAATCTGCTTTATTGGTATGTATTTAAAACAAGAACGAATACTGGATTTGTAATTTCCTGTGGTCCTTAAGGGACTTATGCAGGGGCAACTCCTTTTCTGAATTCTCTACAATTGTCTGTTCCCAGAAGAACAATGCTTATTGATATCAGGGTTTTTTTTATTATTGATCTGTTCAGTGTAAAGTCCTCTTTCATCTTCACATTTTATTTTTCTGTCTTTTTGCTTTCATCTGGCTTTGTGTTTAGTACACGGTGTGGACTGCCCTGTGGGTCACCTGGAATGTTTTCATTATCTGCTTCTATTTGGAAGTAGGCGGACTTTCTAAGGTAGGTCACTTATCCTTCTTCAGGTTTATGGGATGGTGTTTTAACAGCAGAACTCTCAGATTTTAGAAGGATGGAACCATAGAGGAAAAATGTGCCCCAACATACAATTTGATCTTTGGAGTTCCCCTCCAATGAGAACTCCAGTGTTTGAACTTGTCACTGATAATAAAGTCATGGATGTGAAGTGAATGCAATGAGTATGAGTTACAGTTGCCTTCTGAAATACCACCTAGGGGAAAAAGATGTTATTCAGTTGGAAATTTGAGGTTTTGATGAAAAGCTGACAGTTTTGGTTTGGTTGAATTTTCGCGTGCGTATGAAAAATGTATCTGAATTTCCAAGACTACTTTGAAAGCAGCTTAAGAAAATAACTAAGAAGGTTAGTGTAGTAACTTGTTGAGCTGATTGATCTCATGGTGAGAATCTTAATTCTTTATAAAAAAGAACAAGTGACAAAGGATGACTTTTTTTTCACGTATGAATAAAACTTTCCTTTATGTGACACTCAGTGCTCTAGGTCACTGATTATTTATTCAAACTTCTGATTAGAGCAAAAATATTTGCTGTAAGTACTAAGATATGTGTTGCATTTAGACAAGGTAGCGCTTATGTTGGCATAGGTTATGTTTAGCATTGTATCTACAGTGAGTTCCATACAACATCTGCTGGTTTTTATCCTTCTGTTGGACGTTGACAATATTGACCTTAATATTTAAATTATTCCAGGCACAGAATGCTCATACTTTTTTCAGATACTGGTATAACTAATAGAATAACTATCCCCATTAGTGGTTGTAGACTTAGTGATGTGAACTAATCACCATTAATTCATGCAACTCTTTTAGACTCGGTTCAGAAGGGAACATTTGTGAGCTACATTCTTTTTTGGGTATAGCATTAAAGCTCCTAACTTTTGGCTGACAACAAACAGAAAACTGGTGAAACTGATTTAATAAGATATAAAATTTAATTTACCAAGTAAAAATCCCATTAACATTAAAGCTTTCAGTGTTGGATTCCTTTGGTGATAAAATTTCATAATGAAAAGCCACAACAGTTTATTTTTTCTCCAGATATGATGTAGCTCACCAGAAGACACAGGCTTGGTGAGGAAATTAGTGCACTTGATAGATGATCAAAATAAATTAACGTATTGGTATTTTCTGACTTAAAAATGTATTAGAATTAACAGAAAAGCAACACATAGAAGTGCTGAATGCCCAAAGTAATTGTTCATATTCATTATGCATAGAGTTTGTATTTTTTCTATCAGTTGGGTAGTAACTGGTTTTATATTGAGTATTATATTTTTATGGGTAACTAGTGTTTTTATCTAAGTGCCTAGGAAGTGGAGCAAAACTTTTAGTCTCACCCCTGAGCTTGTGAAAATCTGAGTTGTCTTTCCATTAATTGCAAAGGATTCTGATTGTAGCCTTAGTGTAAGTGGATTATAAGCCCCTGAATTGAAATTCTGTGAGCATTAATTGAAATTGTGTCTTCCAGTTTCACTACTGTTTTGCTTTTGGGTCTTTTTAGTTAACATATATAACAAGTCACAATGCAGAGAAATAGTAGCACAAATATAACTCAACAGTTTAGATAATCTCTTTTATTATGTACTGCAGTTTGTCTCAGAATTTTGGTGGAATTTTTGACTTGTGGTTTACAATTGCATCGTTTGAAAAGTTGTTCCTCAACAAGGTGATAGATACAAGGTTTATTCCATGGAAATTAACTGTTCTTGCTGTTAATTTAGATCAAAGGCACCTATATTGGGACAAAGTTAGTAATTATGGAATCAAGATTTTTTCTCAGTAAACCATGAAATTTGGAGTCTATTTAATGCTGTTTCTGAAAACTGTGCCAGAGATGATGTGGTCATCAAGAGTCTGAGGTCTTTTTGTGCCATATGCATAAAATCGTGGGTTTTCACAACTCGATAGGTGTTTGAAGCTGACTTAATTGGGCCCCATATTTTACTCAACATGCTAGCTTAATAATTCCATCATTGCTTTCAATGAATATGTTCCTGTGTTGTTGTGCATGATACAAAGGTGCTGTTACCAAGGTATGTTAGTGTTGTTGGAAAATCAAATGCCATCAGAAGCTTTTCCCAGATGGCTATTTTCTCAGTGTTTAAATCTTTGCAGGAATTATTCACCTTTTTTATTGCTATTGTTCTGTTTTTCAATTTAAACAAGGTTTTATTTCTGAAATGAATGCAGATTGATTAGAATTTTAACTTCTGTTGACATACCATCAGGGAAAATTATGATACTGTCTGGCAGATGACTGATTTCTATTGGTTTGTTTGTTTCTGAGTAGTATGCTATTTATATTTGCTCTGCCCAGAATCAGAGTTAGCTGTTGCTTGAGTCCTGTGAATTCACAAGGTCTTCAATTATGAATATTATCAGGAAATATAACTTGATGCAATATTAAATGGTAATTTTTATTCAATGTCTTCACATAGAATATGCATACAATTTGGACAGACTTTTCAAATGTCCTAACAGAAAGTCCCTATTGCAGAAATTTTGCTCAGATCTTATTTTTGTGGTGAAAATGAAGATCGCATTTGGTAATTTAGGTCTGTTCTTTGCTGTGAGAGTATGGAGAAAATATTTTTCCTTCAATTATAATGCATAATATTAAAATTATCCTGGTAAACTGATCTTATTTTCTTTTAAGGAACAGCTTGATATTTAGTTTAATGTTTATGGATTTAGTACTCCAAGATCTTTAAACTTTTCCTGAAAAAGAAGTGATGAAAACTTCTGCCATCTGCCCTCCTGGTGTCGAACACAGTGTATGTGATCATTTCCATTATTTCAGACAAGTATCATGTTTCGCAACAGTGAAATGGAAAGCATGTATAGTTTAGTTGAAAACACATTTCACATTTTTAAATAATTTGAAAAATAGATAAATAAATAAATAAAAAGCAATTTCAGACATACCGAATTCCCACGAAAGTTCATTTTTATCATGGAGGGCCAAACTGTTAAGCCTTGAAAGGAGGAAGCTAGCGGGAAGGGGTAAGCTGGGAACTTGAAAACTGTATATATGGCTGTAGCCTTGTCATCGAGAAATTGACTTAAGTCTCAGTCTCTGCTCCAATTAATATCACATTCTTTTATTTTCTCTGAAAGCACTACCCACCCACCTCCCCCCCCCCACCCCCCAGAGAATGGTAGTTAAAGCAATCTCCTGGGAGAAGGATAATATGGATTCAAGTTTTCTCAAGTGTGAAAGGGAAAGAAACCCAGCTCTCCCACAGCTGGGTCTTGTAAGTAGTAAGCTATTGAGTATAAGTTTCTTCTTTGACTACTTTATAAACAGCACATAAGCAAAGCTCCTTTTTCACTTGCGTTACAGATGTACAAATAAAATTCTAATGTTTTTTCAGGGCTAAAGAAATTGTGCTTGATCAGAAATAAAATAAAAGTACTCGTGTATCTCTTTTTTGTTTGTGTTAACTTGGGGTTTTTAATTCTTTTTTTTCATTTCTGAGTTTAGCAGTGAAAAAAATGCCCAAATGAAAAATGAAATTTACCTGTTATTTTTCATTTACTACTCTTATGAAATTGAAAGCACGGTTTTTATCTAAAGAGCATCTGAAAATAAGCATTGATTGTATCTTGCCTGATACAATATCAGCAGCTGTCATTTTCAAGGTTTGTATGTTCTTAATAAGCATGGACAAGAGAACTTCTAATTTGTATAAGCTAGCCCTCCATCCCCAGCAGTATGTTCTTTTATGTGCTTCTTACTTTACAAAGGAGACCTCATTTATTTAGTGTGCACTGTTAATATTTCTATCATTTGTATCCCTCCAGTATTTGAGATACACTAGAAAAATAGCTGTGTTCATTTGTATTTATCATTTGCTATGCCAACTTGATACTTTTTTAATAAAATATTTTCTACTGCTTGTTTTATTGTGGGTTACAGTGATACATGTTTGCATGTGTTAAGGCCTTTATTCAGTAAATGTACAGCAACATTCCTTTCCTGTTGTTTGACATACCTTACCTAAGCAGCTGGCTGATGTTGTGAGTACTTCTCTTTTTCTGTGATATTTCTGCTTGTTCTGCCTGTTTTTTCTGTGGCAACCTCAACTTTGCTTTGTCTTGAATTATTAAGTTTACCTCTCAAGGTTGAGCTCTCTCTCAACTGCCTCTTTTATTGCCTTTGGCCAAGGATTTTCATGACAAACACATGTATATTCAGTAGGAAACTACTTCTAAAACACCTTGTGTTTATTATCTGGTCATTAGTTTTAGGTATTGAATGTAGATGAATGTGAACTCTCTAATATGCCTGTGACATCAGCTTTATTAACCTTTCCCCTGAAGCCAAAGGAAATTTTGCATATGTCAATTAATAAACCAAACTTTTTTTAATGTAATATTTATTTTTACGAATAGAATTTCAAAGTCTACAGGGCTCCCAGCCAACTTTATTAAGCTGGAGACAGAACTATAGGCTAAATCTTCATGTGGATCTGTAGTTGGAGGATAGAACTATAACTTTGTTAAAACTAATGACTTAATCCATACAAGAACAAAATGGACTAATAAATTACTTAGTAAAATGCTGTGGGAATGGAAACCTGGTACTCATTTTCTAAACAAAATGTTGTACATCAGAATGGAGGCATGTGCCAAAAAAGATTTGGTTGGAGATCAGGAGAAGCTTTTTAATAATCAGGGCACTGAAAAGGATCTAGAGCTGTTACAAAGCTTCATTGCTGGATATTTTGAAAAGTGAAGTAAAGGAACAATGAGGTGGGATGATCTAGGTAACTATTCTGTCCTGCTGTTTTTAATCTATAGAAGGTAGAAACGTGAGTTAGTGTCTATAGATGATGTAGGGTAGGAATGTTAAAAAAGAAAAACTACAAGCTCAAGACTCAAAACCTCATCTTTAATCAAGTCTGAGTCTTCTTAACTTTGGCAGAAGCAGCATGCCAGCAGGGGGGATTTGGGATATCTCTGGCTTTTCTTCCCAGGGGATGTGTAGGAACACAGAAATTGGGGGATTCCAGTGGAAGCTCTAAGGTAGCTGACAACAGTTCTTTGGTGTGCGCAGGTGGGGGTTTTATGTTCAGCTGTGTGACTCTAAGTGAGAGACGATGATGTTGTTGCTGTTCACTCCTGACAGAGATTAGGCATCTGTTACAGATAAGACTCATGTGCTTTCTGTTCTGTTGATGGATTTTTAATTGAACACAAATCATTGCCTTTCACAGCAACACATCCTTCACTGAAGACAACATGAGAGTGATAATAGCATATTTCTTTGCTGTTGGACGTGATGCATACATTCATGTCCAACTCAACTCAGAATTTTTTCCCACAGAGCTCTGATTCATATCAGTTGGTTTTGGTCAGCATCTGTCTTGGGCCTTGGGAGACTAAGTACCCATGACATTCTTATTCACCCCAGGACAATATGTCCATTTCCTTCAGCCGATTCTATCAGCTGCTACTAGCTCTGGTGCGCACAATAACAGATCATGCTAAAGCAGTGGATATAGCTGTAGGCATTCTGCAGTTTTCTAGACAATACAAATGACTGGGTTTATAGCAGTAGTTAAATATAATCTCTTCCTAGTGTGTGAGCTAGTAAAATTCAGCTTGCAGAAATCAAACTTGATGGAAAGAATGTTTTTGTTTCCTTGAGGTTTGGATTCTCTTGCCTCCTCCTCCTTCCCCAAATGTATTATTCGGAAAGGGTTTAAAAAATTGTTGTTATAAAATAAATGTTCCAGAATCTTCTGACATGGTAAAAGGAGGAATGCTGATTAAACACCATTTAAGTAAATAGAGTCAAACTAATACAAATAAAACCAGACTCCATATGAGTTTTAATGCTTGCATCATAGAATCCATTTAGTTCTGTTGGCATTCACCCTTTCTTTGAACCTGCTCTCAGTAGTAACAAGTGTTTTTTTTAAAAAAACCCCAAGTTTTTAGAACCAGTTGCCTCCTTTTTGTTATTGTTGTGCCCTTTCCTACAATAGATGTTCCATTGAAATGTTTTTGCTAAAATATTAACTTCTAATATGACCTTCCTTATGCAAGGTACTCCTCCCATCCTGCTGCTTTCTGACCATAAAGAGAAACAATCTCCAGATTCAATTGTATTTAACACTTTTCCATAATGTCCTTTACAGACAGCAACCTTTTGAATTTTTAATTACTTTGGTAATAAACTTGAAATCCAATTTACTCTGAAGTTATGCAGTGTAATATTGAACAGAAACAACATTTCAGCACTTCAAAATAATAGCTCTGGCCTTGGCTGATATTAGGTACTGTTAATCATAAACATAATGTGTTGGTGATATGCCTTTCAATGGTATTTGCAAACAGTATTTTTTGATGTTCTGTTAGGCTGACTTTAGAATGTACAGGAGCAGAAACTGCATGTGGTAGTTTCTGTTTAGAATGCAGTAACTGTTTCTATGAAAAGTTAGAAAACAATTAGCCACGGACTGTGAATTCATAATATTGAATCTGTAGGTAAATTAATTATGTGTTTATTTGCAATTTACTTTTCTCAGCTGTAGAAGGGAGTAACTACACCTTGAAGATAAAACTCAAGGAATGCTACCTGCAGAGTGTCTAAGAAGATGCCTTAATATGTGCTTTCTTAAAAAAAATATATGGGGGGGGCAAATTAAAGAGCAGCACAGTGTAAATCTGTTTTGTCTCTAATATTAAAAACAGTGCACATTCCTCCAATTCAATATTTTCAACAATTAACTGGCCTCAGAGGCTTCAATTTTAGCTGAAGAAACTCTGCAGCTGTTTTTTGATGTTCCAGATTTCATGTAACTGAAATGATTTGTTATTCAGTCTGTTTCACTCTACTGTGTAAAGCTGTAGCATCATTTAAGTTGTAATGAAATATGTGCTTACTCTTGGAAGGAGAATTAGCATGCAGCTAGCTTGGTGGCACAATTTGAGCATAAGGTCATTCTGTAGAAAGGAAAAAATGGGACACAGATAAATGCCACTGAAACTGCAGAATGTGTCATTCTGATGTGAATTAGTTTGTCTAGGTGATATGATCACATTGCCGAGCATCTTAATCAGGCTTACATTCCAGATGGTGCAAGAACTGTATTTCATATCCTTTCAGGTGACATCAAGCATAGTTCATAATGTTATATACAATCAGCACTGTTAAAATATGTTTTTCAAAGAGAACTTATGTCCTTTTATAGCCTCAATGCTAAATTCCAAGGTTGACATTTCGAGTGTAGGCCACCATCATCTTCATTGGTTGAAATAATGGAGATCATATCTCTGTGACTTTTTTTTTGTTAATAATCCGTTGAATATCCATGGTTGATTTGCTTTGGGAATGATGGGTGTGGTATATATATTTAGCTAACAGCTGCACAGACAGATCTATTATTACCAATGTGACACTTGATATTGAGTTCATTAGCTTAATCTTTCAGATATTTCTTCAGATTTTTTTTAAAAAAAACCCAGCTCCTTAAAAAAAAAAAAAGCTAAATTGCATACAGCCTCACAGGGAAGGGGTAAATAGCTCAAGTACCTTGCAAAATACAGTCCTAAACTGAAAGGGCTCTTGTGATGCAGGAGTGGATGCTGCAGTGGCTAGTGATGCCAGAGAGGATAAATTTCTGTTTACCTATAGTATATACATGCCTGGAGTCCATAAGAAAGTTTGAGAAAGAATTGGGTGTTTAGATGTAGAACAAGAACATATGTAATACGGAGTCAGAATGTATTACGTCAGGAAGGACCATCCAGTCATCTGCTCCAACGTCATGTGTCCAGAAGATCATTGAATGTTTTTTTTTCCATTTTCCTTGTGTTCGGTTTATTTTTTGTCTAAAACATATTTTTCAAAATCACAAAGAATCCATCACATTATTTAATAGTACAGTTGTGATTAATAAGGTTCTTAAATAAGTTTGTTTATTACTTGTGTATGTTTTTTCTTCCTCTGATACATTCAATACTTACTTGTTGTGAAAATATTTAAGCAGTATAGTGAAATCATGTTTCAGTCTATAATTACTCATTAGACTAGGAGTTTGGATTTTGGCATCCCAGATCTCTGGCACATGCTGTTGACTTTAGTTCCATTAAGAGTCTGTTTGTTGCTTAGCTTTTCACTGTTCCCCTCTGCAGTTCACCTATGAGGAGGCTGGTGAATAGATGTGGTTGTGTACCTGCCACAGAAGAGGGTCAGTGTACAAGGATAGAGAATTTGAAATGATTAGCTTGTTCATAGAGTAAGGAATGCTTCTGAGTCATAGTTTGTACGTAAGTAAGTGCAGCAAATCCTGACGTGATTTACGTCAGGGTATCTTCTAACCTTAGGTCTTGTTTTTCATATGACCTAGCTATTTTTATTGTTAAATGTTGCATGCATGTAGACATTGTATATATGCTGCAAACATCTGCACAGTTAGTGAAAATAGTTATTTTGTAAAACTCAGTGATACAAATTACTTAATAAGCACTTTTTAATTTGTACTTCTTGATATTTTTATCTATTTTAGGTTTAGTTTGTATATATTTTACTCATATTAGTCAATTGACTATATGATGATTAGTTAAAAATATACTTTATATTCTGGCTTTAAAACAGTGATTGAATTTTCATTGAAAATTCCTCACTTCACTCAGATAAAATATGCTAATATTTGTGAAAATGTCTACATCTTAAAATGTGCTCAGGATTTCCTAATTTTAATACATAAAATTACTAAAAGGTTTTAAAAGGTTGTTAGAGAGTTTTGATACATTCCTAGATCTTAACAATGCCGTCAATATTGTAGGATTTCTTCATTACTAAATGTGTAAATAAGGTCACTTTTTACATCTGTAACTAGGCATCTTGTTCAAACATTCTGGGATCATATTAACCTTTATCAAAACATTTTATTCTCAAGGATGCGGTTTCCAGTTCTGTTGTATGACTTGTATTTCCTGATTCCAAGCTATATCACTACGCTTGTGCCTATAATTTAACAGATTTTGTTTCGCTGATCACAGCTTACCAAGAAGTCCAGATGGCCCTGTACAGCTGCCTGCCTTTTTATTATTTACCATACCCCCTCTCCGTGTGTCATCTGCAAATATATCCACTATGAGCAGTGATTTTATATTTACTTCTAGATCAGGGATGAAAATGTTGAATAACACCAGGCCTTACATCAATCCTAAGGGAGTCCTATTAGAAAAAACTTATTTAACTATGATTTTCCATTGATAACTGTGTTAATTAGCTAGTTTTCAATCTATTTAATTTACAGTCCATTAAAAATGTACTGCCATTCTAATTTTTTTCAATAAGAATATTTTATGAATGCATTATAGAGTCTATTATCTTCTTGCAGCTGCTTCTATCAACACAACTTCCAACCTCTTGGAGTAATGAAATTGGGTTTGTTTAACTGGTCCTAATGTCTTATGAAATCTTATTGAATAGCATCAATTACACTGCTTTTGCTGGTTCTCAAACATCTGTTTTTAAGTCATCTTTCTCTTGATTACTTTGGGACTGTTGCTAGACCAACTGTCCTTGAACCACTGCATGTGCATGTTTTCAACCTTACATAAGCTTTAAAATTCATCAGTCTCATGAAGTTCTAAAGATTTATTAAACCCCTCTGCATTCATGGGTCACAACAGCCAAAGCTTTTGTGGGGCTACAAGTTGTGAAGGCCTAAAGACTGAATACGTTTTATGAATTGGTAAATCATTTATTATGGTTTAGAAACTGCTTCTTCTTCCTCTTATCATTGTGGTTTTTACTAAATAAAGAACAGAAACATTTATTAAGCATTTCTGACTATACTGTCCCTTTAAAAAATTTGTAGTCTTCATCTATTAGTAGGTCTAAATAATTTCTATAATTTCTTCTATTCCTAATAATCTTAATAAACAATTGCCTACTATCTTTAACCTTGCTTCCATGGATTCTACCTGACATTTTTCTTGTTTCTGTTACATTTTCTCTGTTATACATAGCCTAAATTATATTGGATGAAATTTCGTCTTCGTTTTTATTCTGCTTTCTTGAAGAGCAGGCTGACACAATCAGTGTTTGCATGTGTTTGTTTGTCTGGTGCCAAAAACTTTTCTATTCATTGACTGCAGAAATTTTCACACAGGATGGTTCGTTCTTAATTAAATTCTTGTATGTATGTGCTGTTACAAATGAAGAAGGTAGCTAGAAGAGAGGACAGAAGAAACTGTCTAGTGCCTCCACAGAGTTGCTGGAGTCTCTCATTAGAAACTTTATAATTGCTTTCTTTAGTTTAAACTAAACCAGAAACAAAACGCAATGGAGAAAAAGGGAAAGAGACCCTTTTCATAGAATCATAGAATAACCAGGTTGGAAGAGACCCACCGGATCATCGAGTCCAACCATTCCCCACCAAACACTAAACCATGCCCCTCAGCACCTCATCCACCCGTGCCTTAAACACCTCCAGGAAAGGTGGATCAACCACCTCCCTGGGCAGCCTGTTCCAGTGCCCAATGACCCTTTCTGTGAAGAATTTTTTCCTAATGTCCAGCCTAAACCTCCCCTAGCGGAGCTTGAGGCCATTCCCTCTTGTCCTGTCCCCTGTTACTCGGAAGAAGAGGCCAGCACCCTCCTCTCTACAACCTCCTTTCAGGTAGTTGTAGAGAGCAATGAGGTCTCCCCTCAGCCTTCTCTTCTCCAGGCTAAACAACCCCAGCTCTCTCAGCCGCTCCTCGTAAGGCCTGTTCTCCAGCCCCTTCACCAGCTTTGTTGCTCTTCTCTGGACTCACTCCAGAGCCTCAACATCCTTCTTGTGGTGAAGGGCTCAGAACTGAACACAGTATTCATGGTGCAGTCTCACCAGTGCCGAGTACAGAGGGAGAATAACCTCCCTGGACCTGCTGGTCACGCCGTTTCTGATACAAGCCAAGATGCCATTGGCCTTCTTGGCCACCTGGGCACACTGCTGGCTCATGTTCAGTCAGCTGTCAACCAACACCCCCAGGTCCTTCTCCTCCAGGCAGCTTTCTAGACAGACTTCTCCTAGTCTGTAGCACTGCACAGGGTTGTTGTGCCCCAAGTGCAGGACCCGGCATTTGGCCTTGTTAAACCTTGTATTCCTTCCCAGTTTCCCTCCTTCACTCAAAGCCCCCTAGCTCCAGACTCTTACTTTCTCTGACTCTGTCAGGACAGTATGGTAAAAATATATTTTCCCCTCATTGAAAAGTCTTTCCTGCGTTCTTAGTATGCACAGCCTATATATGTGCTTCAGAAAGGCAGTGAGCAGCACACACCCAAAGGGCTGCTGTAGCCTAAAACACAAGGGCAGTGTTTGCAAATTTTAGTGATTTTTGTCCTATAACATTGTGTATTTCCCACTGCTTAGATTTCTGTATGGCTTTCTTCTGCGGCAGTAAGACACATGATTAACTTAAAATGCGTGAGCAGTCTCATTAAACTCAATAAAATTACTCATATGCTTACCGTGTGTTTAAGTAGTTTGCAGAATCAGCATTAAAATAATAGACAATCCATAGACCTCTCCACTTTTCATATATGAAAGTTTGGGAAGGAGAGGAGGCTTTAATATAAAAGCTTTGAAAACCCTAAGTTTTCATTAGGTACAAGAACCTTGGTTTATGGTATAAAATTGGATGTATTTGGTATACAGCATATTAAACAAATGCTGACATATGGATCTAACTATTATTCTATGTTTTGATATTATGCATATTACGATATTGCCTAATAGTGTTTCTTAACAGCATTTTCAAGTCATCTACATTGCATTTACTTGTATTGATCTTGTATATATTACTGTGGCACTTTTTCTGTTGTGCTTGTACTTTGTAAATTCTTCCAATACGTAACATGAGATGAAAGAAGTTCAATGAACTGGAGTCAGAAAAAGTCAGGGAAGGATATGTAGATGTACGAAATTTGTGTTCACGTTTGGGGGATTTTTAGTAATGATCTGCCTTACCTTGCAATTTCAATGTATCTCTGAATTATTCAGTGTTTTAAGGATTATATTTTTATGGGTTTTTTATAAAGAAAAATACAACCCACTGAGAATTAAATCCATTTATAGGACCCCGAAAAGGTGCAGAGCGAAAGAAAACATTAGGTTTGAGTGAAAAAGGCTGCACAATATGGGTTTTTTTATGATCCGTGACCCACACAGCAAAGAATAATTCATTACAGTTTGTCTTCCTACATCACGTCAAGAAGACTGAGAATAGTGTAATAAATAATCTTTCTGACGTAGTTTGTCTTTTTAAGTTAGTACTTGCATTTTGAGTCCCTTTATGAGCTTGGAAATATAAATTTGTTCCAGTATTTAAGTTTTTTGCCAACAGTAAAATAAATTAGTGCATCAAATAAGTATGATTTAATTGTTTGCAGGGTTGTAGTCTGCCTTTCTAACAGAATTATCACTCCCTTTTACTTGTAATTCCACTTGCTTTAACAGATTATTTAGTCAGTTCATGGAGTGGCTGCTTAATTCAGGTTTTACGTAGGTAAAAAGAAATACAGGAGCTTATAATTTACACTGTCATAAATAGAAAGTAATATGTTATAGCTATACTGAAAACAAAATGTAGTATTTCAATACCTGCAGATTTTTCTGCTGCTCACATATGGGCTGTTGGCATATACCATTTTAGGAGAAAAAAATAGGATTTTGTGAAATGTTAATATTTCAGTTATTGGCTTTACACTGAGATGGCATAAATTGATACAGCTACATTGAAAAGCATTGGAACCCTGATCATACAGATTAGATAAAAATTTGACCTTGTTGGCTTAGTTGTTTAAGGAAACTTGCACTTGTGTGCAAAGTAACCTTAAAGAAGAGATGGGTGTTTGTTTCCTTTTCTGAGGAGGTAGGAACCCTGGAGGGCAGTGAAGTAAAGCTAACTTGACATCAACAATGTGTTTTTAGAGAAGCAGTCACCTGTTTCGTATAGGCCTGTTGTGGGCTTGGATGGAGCTTCTCCTTTGAAGACTCTGCCTTGGTGGCAATGCTGGGAAGGAAAGTGTTTCTGTGAGTCTTGCTGCCTCTCCAGAGGGAGAAGACATCATCTGTGTACTTAAGACTTCTCCTGTTATACTTTTCCATAAATAAACCGTATCTCTTTCAATCTATGAAGGAAAGAGATTGCAGCCCTTCCTTTAACCATCTAACAGAGTAAAAGAAATTTTGCTGTGATGTCCTTTTCCCGTAAAGCATTGTCCAACAACTCATGACATTGCTTTTCATCCTGAGTTCTGTAGCTGTCCTCTGTGCATTTCTTTGTCCCTTGCTTTCCAGACAGCCATTGCTTAGATATTTAACTCATGGAAGACAACCTTGGCTTCACTGTTTTTTTAAAAGGTACATGAGTGGTGTTGTGTTCTGCCAGAATGAGATCTCTTCTGTTGTAGCTACCAGTAGCCCTGAGGTAGCTGAAGAACTATTAAAATATAGTCTGAAACATTGTTTGTATTTGTTGGATGTTTGAAAAAATTGGCCACTTATGCTATCAAGCGTAAGAGAAACCTAAAATGTGTTATAGATCTTTGGTACCAGGATAGACTTTCAGTCTTTGAGAAGTAAAAGTCAAGTATAAGATTTATATTTGTGTAGTAAAATGGAAGACTGCGGGTTCCTGAAATCAATGACTCTCAAAATTGCCCAAACATTGAATAATATACATGAATAATTTAAGACTGTTTTGTTAAATGTGCAAAAGTCAAGTTATCTCACTACAAGTGAGACTCATTGCAAATCGCCAGCAATTTACTGTTTTTCTGAAAACCACAGGCAGCAATTTACAAACCTGTTACTATACACATGTGACATTTTCTTGATTTAAATTGTCATTCTGAAAAGCTGTTAAATGACAGCCGGAGTTTGGAATGAGGTTATAAAGTTTACTGAAAACTCCTTACAACTAAGGTTGAGCTATATTTCTCCTTGGGTAGAGAAGAGCATGCAGACCTCCTACTGCAACTGAAGTATGTATGCATGCAAATTAGTGCTTTCAAGGGAAATACATTATCTTTTTAGACATTCATGTGCTGCCGTAGTGTATGGTGCTGTAGTGACTTTTTACATCTCATAAACACAGTAATATATTTCCAAAATACCTTCTTTCTTCTGAGGTATGTCAGAAATTCTGACTGTAAGTGCTACAGATGGCTGGCAGTACAGCAGTGTGCATCAGCTTTGTAATTTCGTCTGCTCCCTATAACTGATGTTTATCGAAGTAATTTCTGAAGATGATCTGTTGGGTTCCAGAATATCATGTTGGGCCAGAGCAGGGGGAATATTCATCATGCTTTACTTATTTTTTTAAATTACCAACTAAACTGGAAGTCTTCCTGCTGACTCAGTTCCCATTATATTTCCATGGCATGCAGACATGTAGTACTTGACCTAAGGGATATAGTTCATCACTATCTTAACTACTTTCTCTGTGGCATCATGAGAGCAGTTTCAGTTTAAATGACACCTTCTTTGTATGTGTCCAGTGACCTTCAGAATTGAGTACCTCAGACATGGACTTAAACACCCTGATGTTCTCCAGAACTTACTTTTTACATAAAATAACTCCTGCTCAGGTTCTGTGTCTTCTAAAAGGTTGCAAAGTACTTTCTGGTTGTCACTCATTCAAAACTTGTCCAGTTTTACTGGCTATTGGTCTGGATAGGTCCTTGGTATAAAGAAGTCATCATAGTTAGTGTATCTTCCAGGAACTGCCAAAACAGAAAAAGGGAACTTCAATTTTCTTTTGCTAAAAGCCCATCTTGTGAGGTACGCTCTACAGGTATAATAAATATTTATCAACATTTCCACTGAAATTTTCAATCTTCCTTATTTGTTATGAGGAAATCAAATTCTTCTTATCACGGCTATTGCATCCCTAAATTTTTGCATAGGGGAGTCTGCATAAAAACTTTTTTGCATAAAAACTTATGGTGACTTTGTTTTCAATAACTCTCTGAGAAGTAAGAAAGCCAGTCAGCCTGAAATTGCATTGCCTGGAATATTGCGGACATGGTGTCCAAGTGAGTAAAACCAGAAATTAACACTATTTACAAGAGACACTTTCCTTCACCATTATCATGTCAATAGACCAAAATTTTCTTCCCTAGCAGCTGGGCATGAAGAAGAATGTCTCATAGTGCTGCTTACCTGGAAAACTGTTTGACCAATATGATTCGAAGACAGGAAAGCATTAGAGTACTTATAAACACTGGATAACATTTTAAAACATGACTGTGAAAAGGTGCACTGTAGCTTAAAAGTTCAGTCTTTTCAGAAGTATCTGTTGGGAAAAGAGTTTAAGATAATATCCTAAGTAAAAAGAGACAAAGTAAAAGATGGAGACCATGGGGGTCTGAATGTAAGAATGCATTGGAGGAGAAGATCCAGGAGGAGAGTCCTGTTCAGCTGTATGAGCAGGGATACCTGAAAGCTGATGAACACTTGTTACAGGCAGATGGTAACAAGAGCGGATGGAAATGTATGGCAGACCTAACAACAATTAGTATCCTATATTGGCAACAACACCATACAGGGGAGGAAGCAGAGAGCAATTAAGAGGGACTTCAGGGCTCTGTGGAAAATGATGGGGGGGTCTGGGACACAAGTAGTGTTCACCTCCATTCCAACACTAAGGAATGAAGAACAAGAGATCAAGGAGAATCAGTCAATTAATACCTGGCTCCAAACCTGCTGTGAGGAGCAAAACTTTGGGTTTTTTGATCATGGACTGGCCCACGCACCTCCAGGCTTCCTTACCAGGGATGAGGCATGTTTGTCTCCTAGGGGTACAAAAATCCTCACTAAAAATCTTAAAGGGCTCATAAATAAATCTTTATAGTAGATGTGAAGGGGAAGGGGGACAAAGCTAGGCTAGTCAGGAATGAGCCTGGAAGTGATACTCCAGTGCCTGAGAGATGGTGTACTGGCAAGGACTGCCAGTATGTCACCACAGAGCGAGTGAGGGCAAGTACATCTGGTGATGGAAAGGATGAAACTGGCACTGAGGAGTTAGACAATCCAAGGACCAGTCAATTGGGAATGAACACTATTCCCTTTATGAGAGCTGAGGGTTCACCAGCCCAGCTGAAGTGCATTTACACCAATGCACACAGTATGGGCAATAAGCGTGAGGAATTGGATTGTAGGGCAAGGAGACTACGACATAGCTGCCATCACAGAAACATGCTGGGATGACTCGTATAACTGGAGTGCAGCTATGGTGGGGTATAAACTCTTCAGGTGGGACAGGAAGGGGAGGAAGGTGGTGGGGTAGCCCTCTATGTTAGAGAGTGCTTTGATACCCTCGAGCTCGATTATGGTGATGATGGAATTGAGTGCCTGTGGGTTAAAATAGGAGGTCATTGGGTTCTGGAACAGGCTGCTGAGGAAGGTGGTTGAATCACCATCCCTTGAGGTATTTAAAAGACAGGTGGATGAAGTGCTGAGGGGCATGGTTTAGTGGTTGATAGGAACGTTTGGATGATCCTGAAGTTCTTTTCCAACCTAGTGATTCTGTGATTCTGTGATTCTGTGAATTAAAGTAATGAAAGAATGCACTTCTTCTTAAACCAGACAAGCTACATTTGTCGCAGACAGGTGGCCATTTGGTCTTCTGGGAACTAGGTGATCCCTCGGGTATTGCCACTCCTACTACTCCAGCCAAAACAATGAAAGGTTTCAGCAGTGTATTTTATTACAAATAGGTTCTTAAGAATATTCAATAAAAAATAGAGGAAAAAAACCGCCTTGAATGAGCTCAATTATCCTTTGTTAAATAAAAATCTGCGTCCAGAGGGGGTCTAGGCCAAATCTCCATGGTCAGCTCTCTGCAGGTAACCCCAAATCATAACCCTAAATCTAACGCTCCCTGCATAGCATTGTCCCCATGGAGGCTCATCTGTGTTGAGTTGTCCACCATGGAGAATTGTCCCTTTCTGTTCAGAGTGGATCTGGTTTATTCCTCATAGTGGACTAGATAGAGTATTGGAAAAAATGTCCCCAGCTAATATTTTAGTAACTTTCCCACTAGCAAAAATAACTTATCTTTGATTTTTTGGAAAGACAAAATCTTATGGTAAAATGTCTTGCTGTAGCATTTTACTTATGCATGTGTGATTTATAATTGAGTCACTGTGCCAAAATGTATACATGCATACGCACAGAAAGGCTCCTTTTTCAACTTGCTTTATTAAAAGCTCCCTTTTTGTTTTTTATAAGTTGAGTGTACTGTCCATGTAGTTCTCTTTCCTTTGGCAGAATATGAGTCTAGTCTGCTGGCACAAGGCCTTGTGGCAATGTGAAGTGGTAGAGACCACAATGGTAATGGCTTTGCACGATGCTGCTGTTGTGAGATCTCCTGCTCCACGTGAAAGTATGTGAATTCATCTCACTGAATGCTAGTATGAGTTACACAGCCTCCCACAAAATTCAACAATGCTGCCTTGTGGATAAGCAAGGCAAGAGTAAACTCTGCCTAAAGCTGTCCTAGAATATTTTTTTATTCCTTGCTTTTCAAGTCAGCCGACTCCAAATTAGTGTCCCCCGTCATCTTTGGTTTATCTGAATGCCAAACCTTACCCAATTTTTCTCAGAAACAAAAGCTATGACAGTTCTTTAATAAGTTACTGGTTCTCTTTCCTCTATTAACTACCATGGACAAGAACAGAAAATGTTAGAGATTCATAACAGGAATTAAAAAGTAAGGTGGGCAGTGAATACAGATTAATATTAGCCCATTAGTCTGGTATTGCGTGAGATATTTCATAAGTTAGATCAATATTACACAAGCTAGTTCCAAGTGGCCTGTGAAATCTTTGTCAGCTTTTGGTTTTTCAGAAGTGTGGAAGGCAGCTTTAAATTAGGTCTGCAATAGTAATTATTTTACCAGCCAGACCTCAAGCGTGAAAGATTTGGGCTGCCTGTTACTCACAAGGTCATAAGATCTGACCTGATAACAGAAGCATTACTTTGAATTATATAGAAAAAACACAGTTCCTTTGCTTATATTCTCTTCTTAAAAACAAACAAACCAACCAAAACAAAAGCAACAGTCTTCTCATGAGAAGTGACTGAATGCAAATTTCTAGCTCTTTTGAACATAAAAACAATCTCTATTTCCAGTGTTCAATCTAAACAAAATAGGAAGCCAAATTATTTTTTTAAAAAACATATTTTGTAGTTGGCATTATATACTTTGTTCTCAGCTGCAAGCTCATTTACTTTGTCTCTCTCTGATGACCTACAAATGCTAGTCCCTCCAAATAACCACCCTTGGGCTGTTTGCTGTTGGTCTTCCACTAATATTGTGCAATGTTTTATGTTGTTCTTGGCCACCTGACATTAACAAACAAAAGGTCTTTAAACAGATACTTTTAAGTTCCAAACAGTACCACAAAAGAACAGTAGACAAGAAACAATCTTAAATTGCTACCATACGTATAACCCTCTCTCAAGTATAAATACTTGATTTAAAAACTAGTCTGATTAAAAACTGTTTATTTAGAAGATTTAGTTTAAAAAAATTGATTGCAGCAGTATGGCTAAACATATCTTAACAATGTGGTTGATGATTCTTTTATGTAACTCAACTTACACATGCATGGCATCTGGATTTGATTTAAGGAAGGTGCAATCTACTTTTAGTGTGACTTTATTATGTCTTTAAAATAACTCGGAACTCCCAGCTCCAAAATATTCTGTAATAAAAGGTAATACTGCAAACAAACTTTGTTTCTGTTATTTTCATTACATTTAAAATGAAAATATGTCAAACTAATGTAACCAAAGCAATAATAAATCAGGACTGAAGCTTTAATAATTAGTGACTTGTTTGAAGATCTCTGGATTATTGGATGTAGTTAAGAAACTACGTACATCTCATAATATTCTCTATCAATGAAATATCTAAGTCATGTTTTAAAATGTTCTTGAAAACATAATTTATAACATAAATTATAATTGTTGTTGCTGTCAGTTTTTTGATTCTTTAGCTTGTCTTCATTTTTTAGTAAACACAGAGAGCACCTCATTTGATCTGCTTCCATAGGAAGAGCAGTAAGGAAACAAGTGACTTTATGGAATACTCAGCTTTGTAAAAACCATTTTCTCCTATCTGTGGATTTCTGTTTGAGTATGTCAGGCACCATCTTCCCTTAATATCTCTGAGTGCTCTCAGCCCTGTCATTTTATCACTAATTTTTATATTAGAAAATGTAAGCTGCTTTGACATCTACCTATCAAAAATTTTTGAGAGGCGTGAAAAATTTTGAGAGGCATGAGTCATACAGGGTCATTTCACTAGGGAAAATGATTTTTGATGAGCAAAGAGAGTAAAAAATTACTGAAAAAGGTGAAGAAAGTATATTCTTAACCTCAGTAGTTTGGGATTATAAGATCTTTAAGAAAATAACTAAGGCAGTTTTTAATGCATTTATGAACTATATAAACTAGCGAGATGTAATTTTTTCATGTGTTTCATTTGATCATAGTGTGTGAACGCATAGATTCTGCTATGAAAATGGGAGGGATGATGAGAGAAAAGCAGGATGTGGTGGTGGATGTAGATTCCGCATGAGGGGGGACAAAGGATTTTGTGGTTTGAATTTAGTGCGCTATTCTCTTGAACAAAAGTTTCATCAGTCATTCTATCCCATCAGCAGTCTTGTTACACAGGATAGAAATATGTGTACTCAGAGAGAGAGAACACTAGAACTTCTAGGTTGTTGGAAGAACCTTATTTTCTTGGTCTAGGTTTAGACTCCTTATGACAAGATCCTGTGGTAGATCTCTATGGGCAGTTGAATATACAGCAGGCCCTACTGAGATACCTGGTTTGGAGAGTTATCTGCCATTCAAAGAGGAATAACAAAAATGTCTATTTCTTGGTTTTATACCTTTGATCATCTAAAAGTATTTAAATTTCCCTAGTTTTCATGGAGGAAAATAGCTGCAGTTTCAATATTCCAGGTACAGGTGTCTAATAAGTCATTATTTTCTTTCTTAAAAGCTTAAAAATCATTTTCTTTCCTACACATCTCCATTTGAATTATGGCTTTTACATTAACTGCCATTCAAGACAGCTGTATGTCTTTTATATTTGGAAGTGGTGTATGTATAACATGTAACACCTTCTCTGGAGCATACTGAGCAGCAGCCCTAATACTCTTACAGCTGGAAGAGGGTGAAAAGTATAATCTTAATTTTCCCTATTCCCCTTAAAAATCGTAAAGCTAGTCCATTTCCACACCATCAACCTACTGAAAATATGGATATGTGAAACTGTGGTCTTAAAGAGGCTGACATTTACATGTTTTTAAGTCAATATATCATTTTAATGAAAGGTGCCAGTTGGTCATTTGAGAACCACAAGATACATTCACCTGAAAGGTCATGTAAATGCAGAAGCTAGCGTGGAAAGCTGTGAGTTTGAGCATTAATTCCAGTGGGTTTCTTGGTATCGATTACACAGATTGTGAGTGCTCATTTGTAGGCCAGAAGGCAGATATGTCTCTTTGCAAGCCATTTGTCTCCTTTTGTTTCTTAATTAATATCACAGATTTGAAAACTTGTGGTAATGAAATTGGCCTGTTAATTAGGCTAGTCTTCAGCAGGAAGGTTTCGATATCTTAGGTTTTTTCCTGTGCAGTTAAGAGCAGTCTGTTATTTGTGCTGGTTTTCCTTTTGCAAAGTTGCCTATAATTGAAATAGTTATACTGATGTGAGAATTAAAAACATATTCTGCTTGATAACCATTTTAGAGTTAAATTTCAGAAAAAATACTGATTTTAAAATCTTGATTTTTCTTTGGATGTCTTTAACTTCTTGCTTTGTATGATTAATATCTTACACAGGAAAAATGGGTGATTCTTTTCTTTATTTTGAAGATCTGTCAATATTTTGAGTGATTTCCTTAGCACACTCAGTTTTCTCTGATGATAGTGCAGATATTTTCCAGAACAACAGAAGAGATAATATTTTTCTTTGTCAGAGAAGAAAATGACTTTAGGGCAAAAACAAAACATAAGAGGGACGAGGACACCAATGAAAGATATACTTAGGTGTCAAAGAATGTTTTGTGAGGAAGGTGTTCTGTTTGATGTAAAAAAAAATTCTAATTTCATATTCATTCTCAATTAGAAGACAACACCTTTTTTTTTCAGGTCACTAAAAGCTAGTGTATTCTTTTATTTTAACATGTCTTTATGGGAGTGAATTGTATTTACATCAAATAGATTATAAGCCTAAGTCAGAAAACAGGGGTGGATTTATTAGAAGGGAAAAGTGACCCCTCTGTAGTGTTAAGGTCAGAAAATGTTTTGCCATCATGAAGTATTGCACATTTTGGATCTCCAGTAGGAGGGGTGGATGTAGGCAAGTGCCGTAGCCATAATTGTTCACAGGTACAGACAAAAAAAAGCATCTTTAAAATGAACACTTACATCTTCCCATTCTTTTCCTTTGTGTGTTATTGTGATCTTCCTTTAGGAAAAGTACATGTTGCTATGTTATTTTAAGGTAACGGAAGGGGGTAGAAAATATTGTTGGAACCTGAACATTCTCTAAACACACTAGTCAGCATAAAGGTATCTATTAGAAAATGCCTTTGTGAAGTCTGTGACTAATCTTTCACAGCTATCACCTTATGTATACTCAAAGATAAACATTATGTATATTGTCTCAAGTGAGTAAACAAGCTACTTATTCTTTCCTTGAACAACTAAAGAATAGGTGGCTGTACTTGGCTCACGTTTTCTGACAAACACCATGATTAGGAAGAAAGATTGAATATATCCACTTTATTTTTTAAATAAATTTTAAAAAAATATTTTCAATTAAGCAATTTAAATGGTTTTAAAACTGCTATAGCAGAAATTACACACCAGTTTTAACTATAATTATTTCTATCTCTCTGTTGTACATTCAACATTTCTTTTTCTGTTCTTTTAATGTTTCATACTTGGCTGCCAAAGTAACTTTGCTAATTGAAAATTTAATGTCAGTGGCATTGCTCTTGCCACTTTTAATAAATATTGACAGATTCCTTAGTTTCTGTCTTCACTTCATTTTTTTTCTCAGGATTTTCTGAAGACTTTTTCCTGTTGCAAACACACTGTAATATAACAAGACTGTTGGATAAATCCATTAGTCATGGCCTATTCAATGATAGCCATGTGCAGCTGGTACTTTTTAGGCCAGCCAGGTGAAGCAAATGCTCAAAGCAGAAACAAAAAAAAAAATCCAGGAAAAAATCGCTTCCAATGGTGCATCCTGTTAAGGATAGCTCTATTTTCTGAGCTAACAGGCAAATGGGGACTGGATTAGGAAAAGCAGATGTGAAAGACACTTAGTCACCTTGTTCAGTCTTTTCTTTATTCTTTCTCCGTTCTTAAGCCTTTCTTGTATAGAGACTCCTACACAAGATTGCTGCTTTAAAAATTCAGGACACCGTCCCACCTAGCAAAGGAGAAGAGTGAGGGTGGTTTTTAACTACTTCTCTCAGATCGAGAATTTCAATTTCCAGAGGCAAACCAACAGAACATCTTATAGAAAACAGTTTAATCCTTTTTCAGATAAGAAATTGGTCACAACCATGTGAAAAGTGCCTGTAAGTGTTGCATGTCTTTTTGTACTTAAATTTCACTATATTGAGGGTCTGTAGACAGATCTGATAAGGTTACAACTGAGTCAGTTAATATATTGTTTTCTAGGACTCTTAGAGTGTGACGCTGTTGTAAAGGAAACATGCTTTTCTTTTTCTATATCCAGAGATAACTGTATAAAAAAGGAACTTTCTTCAGTACTTTCAGTATTGAGTTACACCTGTTAATTACAAGCCTTACCTTTGCATAAAGTGCACCAAGTACGTAACTTTTCTTCTTTCCTTGACACAAAAGCAATATGGAGAGTTGTAGCTCATCATTTTTGGCATGAGAAATGAAAAACAAGAGGAACCAGCAAATTAAGAGATGGCATAAGTGATCTTTCACTGCATGTGGCGGAATTTTTAAAGATACTGTTCTCTATCCTAGGGACATAGATAATGTGCTACCTATGAGACTTTCCAGCTTTGCTTGTGGGCATAGGAAATTAAAAACATTAAAATAAAACTTAGACTTTCAGAGGAAGCAAAGGATGATGTTGCCTACTACTCATTCTGTATCTGCACTGTTGACTGGACAACAGTGATATTGTTTCATCTATGCATTTACATGTACAATGTATATTACATATAAATTACATCATATATTTTAGGTTACAGCTTTTTCTCTGGCCTCATTGAGGGCAGGGTAAATGTGATATACAAGAATAATTTTTCCTACTTTATCATCATTTTTTTCAACACTTACGCTACAAAATGACTTTCACATTGAATTGAGGTAGTATTTACAGCAATTTAGTTTCCCAATAAGAGTAGCTCATGTAAAATCATAAAAAAGGCAGTAATTTTATGATGGGTGGAGCTTTACATACTTGTGAGAAGAAGCTCTACAGATACTCAGAAGATAATATATAGATGCTTAGAGATAATTTAAAATATTCAAGACATGTAAGTCTAAAGCTTTCCCAATGAAGCAGCTCCTTTACTTGAAATCTGACAGTTCTGACCCAGAAGTACTGCTGCAGCATCTCATGGGATTAGTAGTCTAGCCTTGTGTCTCTGAATCTCTCTTCCGCTCTAGAGGTCTGAGCTGACCACATTTCCCATGTTGAACTATGTTCTCCATTCTTGAAACAATGTGATGCTCCAATCTCTAGTCAGCTGAAGGGAATAGAAGGAAGAAACAAACTACCGTTGCTGTCAACATTGCAATGCTATTCTGGAATCCCTTTTTTCCCCTACTCCAAATTGTTGGCACAAAGCTGATGATTTGTGAGTGTGAATCTATTTCTGTATGTTAAGCCTAAGATGTCAGTAAATAACAGGTATTTTTCCAAGAGTGAACAGATAACCCCAAGAAAGATTATTTTAATGGAATGCTTTGAACAATTCTCTAGTTTGATCCCAGCTTTAAGGTTTGTCACCTTCAACGTCTATTTTTATCCAAACTGCTAAATAAAATTAAAGTGGTAAACAATCTTTTTACTTCAGTTCTGTTGACATCCTCTCTACCCTTATGGGACATCCTATGGAGGTACAACTGGGCACAGACAATCATTTGCTGGAACAAAGCCCATCCATTAGGAAGAACAGTATATAATTTGTTGTCAAAGGGGTTTTCTTGAAAGAATTTGTCTAAAATGAAGTTAAGTAAATGTTTCCAAGTAAACCCAAATATGAACATGATCAGAGGGCTGGAGCACCTCATATATGAAGAGAGGTTGAGAGAGCTGGGTTTTTTTGGCTTAATGAGGAGAAGGCTCTAGGAAGACCTACTAGCAGCCTTCCAGTACTTCAAGAGAGCCTACAGGAAAGATGGGGAGAGGCTTATTATCGTGTAGCGTACTTATATGATGAGGGGTAACATTTTTTAGCTGAAATACAAGGGGTTTAGATTAGACATTAGGAATACTTTTTTTTTTTTTACTGTGAGGGTGGTGAGACACTGGAACATGTTGCCTAGAGAAGTCATGGATGTCCCATCCCTGGAGGTGTTCAAGGCCAGGTTGGATGAGTCTTTGAGCAACCTGACCTAGTGGAAGGTGTTGGGGGTTGGAACTACATGATCTTTAAGATCCCTTCCAACCCAAACTATTATATGTTTCTATGAAATGTTAATAAAGGATCTTTTTTTTATAGGTAATTAAAACCTTATGTTTTTCTAACAGTGAATAGCATTTTCAACTCTGTCATACCCTGTGAATGACCACTGCTCAGGTCTTGCATAAGGCGTTTGCAACCCTGGTCTACATCGTTAATCACTAACTTCTCCAGAAATATAGTATTTTATTGTTCGCTTGTATTAATGTAGCGGAGTGTCTGCTATGGAGACCTCTCCCTCTAATACTAGGCAGAAAAAAAGGTAGAGTTTGTTTCTCCAAAGTGCTTGCAGTATAATTTTTAAACTTATATATATCCATTTTCATTCCAAAAGTTATTTTCTCCAACCATTCCCATTTTAAGATAAGTCTATTCAAAATCTAAGATAAATTCGACTTCTCAAAATTAAAAAATATTTTTCTTCAAGAGTTTTAAAAAATCTTTTTTCTCTAGGGAAAAGTATTTGTCCCTAAAATTGCCAATGTAGACCTCGTTTAAATAGCTGACTCTTCATTTTTAGGAAGCATTAATAGAACTTACCAGAGTTTATGTGTTTTGATTATTTATGTAGGTTTTTAATGTACGTTGCTATTAAGGGAAAATAACTGTTATCTTTAAATGTATCCTAAAATTTCTCTGAACAGCTTCCCAATACATTTGGACACAAGCATAACTTTAAATTTGTATGTCATTTTTTCTGGTATGGAGGTGCTCTCTACAGAATTGGGACACAAGAGCACTGTTTATTATGGGAAGTTATTTGTATTTGCTTCCTTCTAAATTAGATGCTTTTTGCTGCAGTAATTAAACCAGCCTGTTTTGTGGTCTGCACAACAAACACACATAAATAGAAAGCAGATTATCTAGGAAAACAGATAAATTGCTCTTTTTCTCACAGATCTGGCCCAAACCAGTCAGAGTGTGGCATGGTTCCGAGAGGCACAGGGCTGCTAAAGGTACCTTATTTTAAAAATCTAGTTTTTGCCATTTGGAATCATTGAAGATGCCCTGGCACAGTTAGCTACTGTTGAAGTTGAGCATTCTGATTCCTGTATCTGCAGCCCCCATAGTCTTTTGGGATTATGAGGTATTTCTTATTGGTACTAAAAAACATACAGTGTTAACACCCAAGAGATTGCTGAAATAATCCTTCTATAGATGTTCTAGTTATTTGCTGGGCTATATTTTGACATAATTAATATTGGCAAAGAAGCTGAAACTACTATTTAAAAAGATGACATATAAATACAAAGTGTTGTTGCTTTCTTACTTTGGAAAATTTATACTCATTCATACAATATGTTCCATAATTTTACACCTTTCCAAATGCTATGTAAAAGCCTTCAAAGGGAATTGACCTTCTCCTAGGGGCAGTTACATACCCAGATTTCTGAAGAAAAGAGTTGCTACTGCAGTAGACTGCTTACTTTAGTGTGCTCTGAAAAGGATATATTGGATGTCAAACGCCCTAGACCTTGAGCAGACATTTAGTGTGCTGGCAACAGTGGATTATGCTGTGGCATACCTGCACTATCTGTCAGAGAAAGACACTGTTGTGTATTACTCAGTCAGTTAGATCTGCCTCTGAGGGAGCCGAAGATGAGGGCACTATATTTCACTTCTCATGAATGGGAGAGAGAGAAGATTGCAGGAGACCACATCTTTCATTCATATTATAGATTAAGTGCCACCAGTCAAATGACTTACAGAATCCTTTCTCAAGCTTACTTCAACAACCACTTCCTTCTTTGCTGGCTCATACGTTTCACCACTGAACAAATAGATAAGGATGATAATTACATTTAGTACATAATCTGTAAGAGGGAACCAAGGCAAATGTGAAGGGAGACATGTTTTCCACATCACTCCTGGATGGATAGCATGAGTAATGAATTAAAAGCACAGAAATTAGATGCTGTATGAGAAGGCAAAAGAAAACTGTTGAAGTTTGTTAAACATGATTTCACCTTTGGAATGAACAGATATGACTAGGCCTCTTCTGCCTCCTTATGAAGGCAAAATAGTCTTTCATAATTTGGCAGCTCCTGGGAAAAATCTCCTTCCTTTCCAGTTAATATGAATTGTATCAAATATCCAGATCATTATGTTATATTTTTAAGAGGGATGCTGGAATAACACTGTCGTAACTGTGTGGGTCACTTGCCTTACATAGCTAGGAGCCAGAAGCTGTATTTTCCTTAAGTTCTAGGAAGGAAGAACTGAAAAATCCCTACACTTGTAAGGTAAAATCTATAGAAAACCTAGTGCTGAATGGAGATGTCAACAGCAATTAATTAGACATCTAAACTAGCTTGAAGAAAATGTTCATTCTGTCTCAATTTAAAAAGATAACATGGAGTATGTATAGTAGAGTGCTTGCCACTTTGTTTTAAACAGCCTTGTTGGCAAGGGGAAGCTAATACCAGGTGTTTGTCTATGAGTGGCATAGAAGGAGAGAAGACAGCATTTCCTTATTAATCATGAACTAATAACTCCCTCTGAAACTCACCTCACTCTATGATCGAGCTTAAACACAGTGGGTATGGCTGTGGGTATAATATGTATCTATGTGGGTGAGCATTTACAAAGTGTTTCTGACCCCATGGAAGTGGTTCACACAGCAGTGTGGCTGAGCACACCTTAGCCTTTCCCAGCTCCCCTGGGGCTATGAGACCCCTCTGGCTGAGTACCAGCCATTCACACTTGCTAAAGGCCAGCCCTCTTTCCTCAGGAAGGCTATGCCATGTTTTTTGCCTCAAAACAGGGATGCTAATGCATCTTTAATAACATTGTGTACCACCTGCCTTCTTGAATAGTGACTTGATTGTGTCATGATCATTCTTGATCGTGCCATACCAAGTCCAGTGAACACTGAGGAAGCGAATGACAAAGAATGGCTGAGGTGTAGGAAGGGATGGATGGGGGCTATAGGCAGTTCGGAGAGAGAACAGCAGCAGCTGTACTTCTTATGATCACTGTCAGTCTCATTCCATGAACTCCTGTGCTTAGAGCAAAAAAGCTGGTGTTTGTGGGACTGGAGGGAAGGGACAGATGTCCAAGTCTTTGCCACGCTTGGACCTGAAACAGATGTACCACATGGCTGTTTTGTTTCCCATAGTGCCTTTAAAACAACCTTCAATCTAGGGAATAAACCTGTGTAATTAGTCAATAATAAATAGTATCAGAGGAAGAGGGAATTAAGAAACAGAGAACAGATGAATTTTTAGCTATGTCTAGAGAACTTCTTAATCTCACAGTAAAATATTTTTGGAATATGCCTTGGTTTTTTTCTCTGACTTTGCAAGAAGCAAGAGGGAATGATCTGGGAAGTCACCAGCAAGGTTGAGTCCACCCTGGGAAGGATTTTATAGTGGCATAGGATTAATATGTTAGTGCCTGTAGCTACTATTTTGTATCAGCTTCCAGAACAGAAAAGGGATGATATTTTGGCAAAGGATTTTTTTTTTCTAGTTAAGTATCTAAGGATTTTTGGCAGTAAGATTTTTGACATTAAGAATGGCATAAGAATGTTGCATCCTTAAATGTTATTATGCTAACATGGGTTTTAAATCTAGGTTTGTCTTATGGGTTTACCCATAAGATATCTGTGAAGGATGATAATTTTTTAGTTTATACTAGCTACTGTATCTTAACACCCACTGTGGAAATCCTGGGTGCATAAAATATGTGAATTAATTCAGTTCACTTAATAGATTCTGGTATTCACATTGGAAGTTAAACAAAAGTAGATAGTGTGCAATAGGCTGGCTTATTTTGGAGCAAATTCTCAGGAAAGACATATATTCCAAGAAGTCCTTCATCTTCTGCTAGACAGGTGCATTAGCTCCACCAAGAAACATTTCTGTGTGTTTAAGAGTTTTGTCTTGTGATTGAGTTTTTAAGTAGCACAAAGTCTCAACTCACTTTTCTTGAACATCAGTTTCTCATCGATCTACTTACTGCAAATCAGCACAGAAGTAAATGTGCTCTTAGGCATTAGTGGTTACTGATGAATTTTTGTTATTGTGTTTAGGCATTTTCTACTTTATCTCCTGCAAAGATGTATTGATGGCAATGAGTGCAATGTGTATTCTACAACTCTGAGCTTATTCAGCAGCTCTTCTTAAAGAAATCTGACTTCCTGGGGATGGAGTTTAGCTTTACATGATAGAAATCTAAGCCATTATGAGCATTAAATATTTAGTTCATACAGAACAATTTCTGCAAATGTCTTATTGGTTTCTGGAACATTTTCTAATGCAAGTCACTGCATCAAATACTGTGGCAGCCTAAGCCTGTGTACAGACTTTTTGCCTTTATTCTTGGGAAGTGAGGGTTGAAGAACAGGACCTTACATAGCTAAAAGTGCTCTGAATATTGTATTTCCTATTCTCCTTCCCACCCATCTCTTTTAGATCTTAGACATGGAAGGCACATGTCAAAAATAGTATTCACTCCTGTATTGGATGTAAAGATTTTCTTTCAAATGATCTACTTGCGTTCCACTTCAAAGTTGTTGAGGTAGGAAACTGTGTGAATTTTTTAGAAGTTTAGCACATTTTCTTCAAGATCCAGCAGTTTAAAGCCCCAAGCAACTTAGTCTGATCTCACAGCTGATCCTGCTGGGAAAAGGAGGTTGGACTCTGGAACGCCTAAGGTTCCTTCCAACTTGAAGTACCCTATGATCCCATAACTAATTTGATATCATAGTTCGTCTTTCTTGCAGTCTGCTTAATAAACTTTGTGAGTTGTACTTCTTGGAGTCTTCAAATTGTCCTTGCCTCTTCAGTAATTTAGAGCAAAGGAACAGTATTAATTGCCACTTTTAGGGAAATGCCTTCTGTAAATGCATTTGGTACCAGCTGGACTTCCTGAGACTGCTGTGCAAATTTTTCTTTATCATGGATGAACGGATCCATCTGTGATTTTAAGCTCTCTATTGCTAGGCTTCAAATGCTCCCAGAAGAAAGAAAAAGGAAAAAAAAAAGCCAAAACAAACCACAAAACTAGCTGAGGCCTGCAAGATTTCTCTTACAGCAATCTCAAATTATAGGAGAATCATCTCCCAGTGGTATAGACACATCTATGTGAAGCCTTTTCTCATTTCTTTTGATTAAAGCTTCAAATCAATTTTCTTGGTTTGTGGGTTGGTTTGTCTCTCAGCAATTGAGTGAAATGTGTTCTTCAGTCTCTCATTAGGCCAGTTCTCACAAAATTGTAAGAGGCCAGCTGCTACAGTATCAGCTGTGACTGAACAGGCAGAAATGTTAAAGGATGATCTGCAACAGTGTCTACTGCCTGAAGCCACCAGCTGTTATCCAAAAGCTCTTCTTGGGCCCTACCACTGCAGCGTTTCTACTAGAAAAAAACATTGATATATGTATTATCAGACTTCCTTCACACAACCCAGCATGCCAGTTTAGCAAGGCCACCATCACTGATGGATGCCAAGAGCTGCTCATGGTTCAGACCATGGAAGAACGCTTGTGTCTTCCCCTCAAAAGAGCATCAAGCAACTGGTAGTAACACTTGATCCTAACAAATACAATTTGTCTTTTAAAAAAAGGATGAAAAAAAAACCAAAAAACCCAAAATAATCTCCCCAAACCCACCACCACCACTACAAAAAATCCCAAATACATACAAACCCCACCCCCCATCAATAAGGACATTCACTCCAACTATATTTCATTATTGAATTTGTTTTTGACCAGCAAGACAGACAGTGGTGACTGAAGCAGTGCTGCCTAGCTCTTCCAAGCTGCTGATTCTGCTGTTTTGGTTCTTTCTGGTGTTACCACAGTGACTTACCTGCACCTCCTTTGCCACTAGCCAGTGTGAGAGAAGTCTGTATGGTTGTACTTGTGCCATCAGTCAAAGAATTATGATTTTGTTGCGATTTTCACCTGGCTTTATGGGCCTTTTGGTCTGCACCGCAACTCTAGAGATGGTTCTTAGGGAAGAGGGAACACAGCACATATCTAATCTTAATTTTTTTCATTGCAGGAGGTGTGGCTGGTCTTGCACATCTCTGCCAGTCCATAGCAGATAGGGCTGCTGGAAAACATCTATCTTTGTAGTAACCCCATCTTCCCACCTCATAGAATCATAGAGTGGTTTGAGTTGGAAGGGACCTTAAAGATCATCTGGTTCCAATCCCCTTGCCATGGGCAGGGACACATCCCACTAGATCAGGCTGCCCAAGGCCCCATCATACAGGACTTGCCCCTGGTGAAGCCATGCTCGCTGCCATTAACCACCTCCATGTCCTCCATGTGCTTTAGCACAGCTTCTAGGAGGACCTGTTCCATCATCTTCCCAGGCACAGACGTGAGACTGGTAGTTTGATTGTTCCCAGGATCATCTTTTCCACCCTTTTTAAAAATGGGCACAATGTTGCCCCTCTTCCAGTCACCAAGGACTTCTCCTGTTTGCTATGACTTTTCAAATACCATGGAGAGTTTCTTGGCGACCATATTATCTAATTCCCTCTGGACTCTGGGATGCATCTCATCAGGTCTTATAGACTTCTATATGTTCAGGTTCCTCAGGTGGTCATGAACATGATCCTCCTCTACAGTGCAAGGAGCTATACCTCCCTGATCTCTTTCTTGTTGTCCATTGACCCAGGAAGGGTGAGGAGAGTGGTTGTCAGTGAAAACTGAGGAAAAAAAGTTGTTGAGTACCTCAGACTTCTCCTCATTTGTTGATATGAGGTCACCATTTTCATTCATCAGTTGGAGTACACTTTCTTTTCTCACCTACAACCCCTTTCCTATTGTGGAATAGTGATATCCAGGTAGATGAATATTATCTCTTAACCCTTTAGTTGCTGACACAGCATGAGGCGGTTCCTAATACAAACATCATAACAGTCATTAGTTGAGTGTTCTTCATTTTCTCATTTACTGTGTAGAAGCAGAGAGGCAGAAACACCGAGTGCTCACAGTGGAGGCTAGTTCAAGATCTGTTCTGTATGCAGTGTATATTTTTGCTTAAAATTTCATAAGCAGGAAATATGCCAGCTACCCCAAACAATGTTGATCTTAATTTCTCTGAGCTGCTCTTCCTTCTGTAAAATGCGGATGCTAACACCTCTTCATCACCCAAGGAATTTCTAGAGGCAAATTTACAATGTGCTACCCCAAGGAACACCAAGTACAAGTAAGTAGATTGTTTGCAGTACAGACTTAGGATTATGCAGTAAATAACAGGTATGAAAGGAAACCATGAATAATCAAGCAAATATTTATTATAAAGAACATAAATTCTGAAGGGGAAAAAGCATGCTTTCACAGAACTACAGGTTGTAGCAAAACTGCACAAAGGGGCCAAGTAAAGACTGTATAAACAATTTTTATTCTTGCAGTTAAAAACTTTTGATGCCTGAGTTTGCACAATTCATGTCCTTTCTTGGACTTCTGTGGAGCAGTTTGCTAAAATAACTGTCTTTGAAAATTAGGTTTCTCACTGGTGAAAATCAGAAAGAACCAGCGTCTTTAAAAATAGCACTTGTAAATAATACACATTGATATTTTGGGGCTTATGAAGCATTAATGAGATTTGCAGGAGCGATAGTTATTTTAAAAAATCACAGCAATTTGTTGTTGCTAATTACTCTCTTGGCACTGCATGTATTTAAGATTAATTGGAATGTCTGTACTCAATAATGAGGTCCCATGTAGTTTACACTGACTGACAACATCTTCCTTTATCTGGAAAATTACTGTACTGGAAAATTTGTAAACAGGGCTATAGCTCTTTGCAATCAAATTTTGAAAGTTTTACTTGATACAGTAGCTAATGTGTTAGGATAAAAAGATCAGACAGTTCCAGTAACTAATAATAACAATTAAAAAGTCCATGGGAAATCTGTCAAGAAGTTATAACTTATACGCACAAGTATGGATGTTTGACTCCTGTGTAGTAGGACGACATTCAGACAGAGACCTGATTTCTCAGTATGATACATCCTGAATTAGAAATGCAGCATTTCTAGTCATCTAAGGATGGGTACAGGAAGAGCAGTACTGTCATCCTCATCTTGCAATAACTGTGAATAAATAATAGTAGATATTGATGACAGAGTGGGTTATGTTGTAATGTGCTGTGAGATTTTTTTCTGAAATGCTTTGTTTATGTATACATGTATGTGAATATTTGTGCATTTAAATATTTCTTTGGTGGCTTGTCTATATCTGCAGTTCACTTAAAAATGGGGACTTTGCATTATTCTTTCTTGGATGTATTTATCTGGTGGGGCCGATAAAGAATGACTTATTACAGACTTCTTTGTCAAAAAGTGAGAAATGACTGGTGGTGGTAGAATTCATTATTATTTGAACTGGAAACCCAGTCTTACCAGCCAGAGGCACGTTTCTAGTGCTGGACACAAAAAAAAACCAACCCATCAACCACCCAAAAAACACCCACTCAAAGCCCATAACTTTGGTCACTTATGCACTGCAAAATTAAAGCCACACTTAGTAACTCTGTCAAAAAATGATTGTTTTCTGTGGCTTCTGACCTTCTTGGAGAATTCCCCAATTAAAGAGCAAGTCTTTTTGCAGAAGCTATAGGGGTGCAAATTTTCAGGTAGGGTCTGGAAAATTCAAGCATCTACCATTTCTTTTGGGCATTTTCTATTACCACATATTATTCACTTAGTCTGTAAAATTTCAATTAGGGTTGTCCAATCAATCAGAATTGCCTTGAGTATTTCTTAAATGCGCCTTTGAATAAAACGGACAAAATTGCAACATTAATGACCAATGGATAGTGTAGTTTACTACCTGCATCTTTTCTATTTTTTTCTGTGTTTAATTTTACAATTTTGCGTAGGCTCGACTCTCTGCTCAGATGAACTGTTAGTACAGAGTTACAGCAAAATTAGCAGATATACTATGAGTGATACTTGCTTGGAGCACTGTCATAGTATTATTGTTGATGCTTGAAGTAATTTCGAATTGCATTTTAAATGGGAAAAGCGTGGGTACTTACACTGCTATTTAATGAGACTGAATTAGTCTCAGAGCACAATTCTATTCTATTGATTTTTTTAAGGGAATGGAGAAGAGACAAGGTCCTGACTGTTCTGGTGAGTAGTTACGCATCTTCAAAGCATTTCAAAACTAAATCGTGCATAAAGCTATGTGTGTTGGTACGTATTAATTCTCAGTGGTTCTACCCAAAGGAGATAACGGCATGCATGCTCCTTTTCAGCTGGCCAGCACCCCTGCAAGAGTCTTGACTGTGGCTGAAATCACGATTTTCATTTCCAGAGTGCCTCTGGGGGATTTTGCACTTCAGGGATTGACAGAGGAAGCAGTCATTGCTTTCTCCAAACCCTGCCTTTGCCTAAAGGGTGCAAAAAAAGAGCAAAACTCCCCACATGCTTTTTCATTGCCATGTACGTCTGGGCAAGGACCAGAAAAAAGTCTGTCTCTTGAATAACAGTGCTGCCTATTATACGCCTAATGTTTCTTTTCTCCTTGGTAGCAGCACTTCGACCTTATTAAATTGGCTGAGAAAGAGTGAAACCAGAGGGACTATGTGACTTCGTGTACAGTAGCTAGCATGGTTGGGTGCTTTTCCGCGCTGGCAGCTCCTGTTGTGGACAGCCAGATGAACCAGGGAGAGGGAGGGCATACAACTAGGTCAGTGTTGTCACCCATTTTGTAACTGTCTAATCTTAAATGCTGGATGCAGCCACTAGAGCTGTACAAGACCAGGACCTTTCTACATCCATGCTTCAGTCTTGCATCTGGGTTTTTAAAGCATTTTTTTTTAATTACAGTAGCACAAAGGGAGTTAATAACCAGATGGAAATGCTACAATCCTTCTGCATTTCCACTAATGAACTAAGTAAAAGTTCACACCATATTCCACCTTAGCTATGTATATTTTCTTACAGGATTTTGTGGTGGCTCCTAGGGTTGGTGCAGAACCTGACAAATGTTGTCAAAACTGAGCTATTCAAACTCAGAGATCAGAACAGAAATGAGAAATTCCAAAATATCTCAGCAAAAAGACATTCTCAAAGAAAAACTACATTTTAAATGAATGACCAGATTTATGTTTTGTTATGTTTTTTTTAAACAAAATACTAACCCAGAACATCTGGGTATAAGTCTTGCAGATTCCTCAGCTGTGCTGGCCCAAAGAGATGCTCTTCCCAGGAAGCTGGGCACCTCCTGGGAAATACAGAGGAGTCATAGCAATCCTCTAATAACAGGAAGCCCAGAGGCTCTGATAAACTTGCCTTCTGATGGACCCTCAGTACTGCAGCCTTTCTAGGCTTGTGGACTTTGATTTGCCTGTCTCTAAGGAATTTCATAGCCATGCTAAAATTGGATATGCTTGGGTTCCTTTGTCCAGGGGTTTTTCAGCATCATAGAATCATAGAATCATAGAATAGTTTGGGATGGAAGGGACCTTAAAGATCATCTAGTTCCAGCCTCCGTGCCGTCAGCAGAGACACATCTAACTAGATCAGGCTGCCCAAGGCCCCATCCAACCCGGCCTTGGAAACTTCCAGCGAGAAGGCATCCACAACTTCCCTGAGCAACTTATTCCAGTGCCTCACCACTCTCATGGTAAAGAAATTCTCCTTATGTCTAGTCAAAATCTGCCCCTCTCCAGTTTATATCCATTACCTCTAGCTCTATCACTACAAGCCTTTGTAAAAAGTCCCTCCACAGCTTTCTTGTATGCCCCATTCACCTACTGGAAGGTCACTATGAGGTCTCCCTGGAGCCTTCTCTTCTTCAGGTTGAACAATCCAAACTCTCTCAGCCTTTCCTCATATGGGAGGTGGTCCAGCTCTCTGATCATCTTTGTAGCCCTCCTCTGGACCCTTTCCAACAGTTCCATATCCTTCTTATGTTGAGGATTCCAGAACTGGACACAGTACTCCAGATGAGGTCTCACAAGAGAAGAAGAGAGGGGCAGAATCACCTCCCTCGAGCTGCTGGCCATGCTTCTTTCAATGCAGTCCAGGATACAGTTGGCCGTCTGAGCTGTGAGCGCATATTGCTGGCTCATGTTTAGCTTCTTGTCGACCAGCACCATCAAGCCCTTATCTGCAGTCCCATTCTCAATGACATCATCCCCCATCGTGTGTTGAATTTGGGGATTGGCCCAACCCAGGTGCAGGACCTTGCACTTGGCCTTGTTGAACCTCATGAGTTTTGCACAGACCCACTTCTCCAGCCTGTCCAGGTCCCTCTGGATGACATCCCATCCTTCCACTATGGCAACTGCACCACTCAGCTTGGTGTCATCTAAATGTGTTGCTGCTTCCCAATAGGCAGAAATTTTGAGAGCTTGCACAGCATAGTGACTTATGATACAGAAGGTCAGAAAACCCAAAAAGTTATTAGCAGAAAGCCATGTTATCTGAACCAGTACATTTCTGTAGATAACAACTTTTGTCTGAATCATTTTGTCAGATAATTCCTGAGTATTTCTACCCTGTGGCTGTGCAATGTGAAACTATTGTGCATGCATCCTTGAAGAGAAGTCTGGCAATGCTGCTGTCATTTTGTTGTGGAAAGGACCCAGGGATTTTTAAAGACCAATAATTTATTTAGAGATTTATATTTTTTTTTCTTATCTTTCAAAAGAATTTAGTCCAGAATTATCTTAGAGTTATTCGTAAGGTTGAGTACTGTTAACCCAGACAATCAAAAGTAATTAATCAAGGCCAGAAAAATAATGAAATTTCAAAATAAAAAAGTGATTATTTTTAATTTGTCTTCAGATGTCTCGGATCTCTAGGGTATTTTCATAATATCCGCTAGAATAACAAAGGCTAAGCCTTTGTCTTTTGAGCAAGGTACAGTTCTGAAATAAACATTCTGCTGCTGCAATGGTAGCCTAGAATATCAGTGTAATAAATATAATGTAGTAATATATACATCATATATAAAAATAATATAATAAATGTTCATAGACTCATAGAAACATTTGAAGAAGAGCCCTAAGTTCATCCAGTCCAACTGCCAAAGTTGCAACTACTTATAAAGTCATGGTAAAAGGTTACAATGGGGATTAAAATAAGCAGACTTATAGAACAGAAAATCAAAAAGAGGTTCAGGTTCTCTAGAAGAGGGTACGTTATGACTGCTGGATGCCACGATGTGTGGGAAGCAAGTCTCATTTTGTCTTGGAAGTTCCGTCCATGTGAAGTATTGATAGAAACAAATATCAAGGAAATTAAGTAGATTAGCCATCATACACTTTTACCCCACAGATAACTGAAAGGCTCTAACAGTCTGTAACTCAGCACTTAAAGTTATGCAAACATTCTTCTTGTCCCTGAAGTCCATATAAGTCCATCTAGGTCCAGACGCCTGTAAGTGCCAGAGTCTATTAGAAGAGCTGCCTGCTGAGCTATTCCAGTATAGAAGGTGTTCCCAGATAAGCAATGCCAACAGGTCTATTGAAATTGCAATAAGGGAAATTTCTGGTTCATGGTAATGAAATAAAGGGATCATTAACTTAGGTATGCATGATTCTAGTAAGAGATATTAGGAGGCCATTGCCAAGCTGAACTTAATCCTTAAATTTTAGAATTGCTTGTCAATGTCTTGGTTTTATTATTACCTCAAAGGAATAGAAGGGTTTTAACTCAGATGAAAATCAAAAGCAAGAGTCACAAAATCTCTGAGGGGACCTAATAATGTATCACACCTTTTGTCCTTCATCCTCTGAGATGTATAAAGATTACCTCATAGTGACTTTCTAGTAATAGGATTTGAAAAAGGTATTCTTTTTTCACACTAGAACTGTCAGTTTTTCAGTTCCAAACCCATGCCAATTGTTCTTTAAGGTCCCTCCCAACCAAAAGCGTTCTATGATTCATGGTTTATTAATCCTTAATTCTTAATGCTGCTCACCTAGTCTTCAATCTGTTGATTACAATTTTGTCTACTTCTTTATTTGTAGATGAGTTGGTACATTGTGGTTCTGTGCATTCAAAATTATCAAAGCTCGAAAATTAAGTTTTTGCAAAGTAGTGAAACCTGTGACTGGTTTAGGCTTATGAAAGAGCATAATATTAATCTCTTATTAACTTCTCTAAGAGTTGTCATCTGAAAATTTTCCCTCTGTAGGTTGACAAGCTTCATTAGTACTCATCACCCAAACAAGCTGCGTCACTCTGAAGTAATGAGCTTGTCTTTTTATTTTTCTGAAGTACTCCTCTTCCCTGCTTATATTAGTCTTTCCTACAATTAGCACCTCTTTTTTTATGCATGGTGATTTTAAAAGCTGAAAAGTAATGTTATTTAAGTAAGAGCAGATTTGGGTATTTTATGTAAAATGATGCTTCACACATTGTTGTCTCCTCAGGACTCCCCAGTGTATGGAAGGTAATTTGAACCATGTGGGACTTAATAGCTGTAGGGATTAGAAAAGAAAATAGTATCAACTTTTCACAAATTTCTTCTGATTATTTCTTAAAAGCGAGGAAATGAGTGAAAGGTGTTCATGACCATTATGATCTTAAAGGAAAAAAAATACTGGTTTTATAAGCCATAAGGGTAGACAGAGCAATGTTTGTGTAAAATGTATTACAAGCAGCTGTTCAGATGCTTGTTTTCTCTCTGCTACTTTACGTATCTTTAACCTTGCAGGCATATGCTCTGGTAAGTCCAAATAGGAACGAGAATCACTGGCTATCTGCTATAAATAGGCTACTCATCAAACTGCATCTATTTTGACCATTATAGGACACCAGATGCCATAGCTAGTCATTACCAAGCTGCAGTTATAAGAAACAGTGGATGCCTTAATAATGTGAGGGCTTTTTAGCCCAAGAAGTTGATACTTTATTTCATCCATGAACATCTTGTGTGGAAACCAAGGAGATTATTCTTACTATGTTTTGACTTAAAACTAAAAATGAAACAGAGCAAGTGTGCTTCTTAAAGTAATCAGCCAAGAAAAGACTCTTTGTCTACTTTTCCTTTTCTAATATTTGAAATAAAATAGTTAGCCTGGCAGCAGTTCTACCTTGTTATGCCTCTGAAACAGATTTCATGCTTTATGAAGGTCTTGTGCTTATATTAATACAGCCTTATTCCTTAGGTATTGTCTAAGTACACACTTTGTGTTTTAGTGATACTGATACGATACTGTAAAATGCATCAATTCACTTGATAAAGGTTGAGTGCTCTCTTGTTGAGGCAGCTGGTTGCATAAATGAAATCTGCAGCTCTTGCATATCTCTGTGGTTGTGTTCAGTCATCCCCTCCCTTTTAATTCTCTTGGGGATGTGGATTCCGCTCTTAAGCTTTTCTCAATTTGTTATGGTACTTGCACCTTCATTCTCAAGAACCGAGTAAGGGGCCTCTGAAGTGAGACATTGCTACTGCTTTGGGGATCTCTTGTTTCAGGAAACATTTGTCTTTTACGGTTTGGGGTCTTTTTTCCGTTTTTTTTCTTTTATTTTTCCTTTTTTTTTGTTTAACACAAGTTGCAAATAAAGCTGAAAGGCTTTTGTAAAAACACTTTGAAGATCATCTATCTGTATGTTTGTTATGAGGGTGAGCAGCAGTCTTTGTGAAATGAGATAACAGTCCACAAGCATCGGTTTTTAAGCTCCAGGACTAAGAGGGAATTTCATCCCTTGGGCCCTGACAAACAATGATGCAAGTGTCTTTGTGTATCTTTTCTTTTCTAAAACAGCAAATATGGAACACTTTTGGAGACAGGACACTAGGACAGACCATTAAGTATCCACACCCTGTAAATCAAATATTCCATACTTAGCAGTGTCAAAGGTGGCAAGAGCTCAGACAAGTGATCCATCTGCCAGAGTTTAATAAATTACTCTATATCCTCTAAACTGCAATAACAAACTGTGTATCTTTTCTTATCTCACAGATTAGGTAAGTTGTATCAGTTCAAGTCAACTGCATTCCTAGTTTCAGTGGAAAACTGAAAAAGAAAAGCAGCTGCTTATATTGACAAGACTCAAAATCCTTGTAGGAAAGTTACCAGACTTGCTTGTGGTTGTCATTGGATTTGGTTTCTGTATTGATTAATGTTAGCAAGGGGTGTAGCGCACACCTTCAGCAGATGCTCACAACTGGATTACACTTGTACCATAATTTCTTCTTTCTAGATGAAATGAAGTATCATCATGTCCATTATTCTAATTTTGTACATTAAAGTGAATTTCTTCAAGAAAAACTGTTTTGAATTCTTCTGTTTGCCAAAGAGTTCATTCAGTGAATATTAGTGTCCATTTAAAGAAACAAAAAAGGAGATTCAACAGAAAACATGAATTCCTGTGACATTTTCATCCCCCTTTAAACAGTTTTTTTAGTGCATTTTGTACGAATTACTAGCAAGTCTGTGTAAATTTCTACTGTATATGTCCATTTGGAGACTGATGAGAAATTAAGAAGAACAGAGGAAAAAAGAATCCATGTATTCAGTCATCCACGTCTTCAGTCATCTCAGCTAAGACTCATTGCCTAGTACCTGGTTGACTCTGACTGCTGTGTTAATGGCAATACAAACGTTGTTTGATATGCTGTAAGCTAGAAATTAAATATAAGAGCATAATTTTATTATTTCTCACAATATAGACCATCTTTCAGCTGAACACTTAAATGCACGCCTGACTTCTGAGTTAAATCCAGCGTATTCTTGAATGGGTTGATATATGATGACCTCAGTAATAAAATGTGCTGAATCTACAGCGATCAAGTAAGATGACGAAGTATTTGGACCCAGGAGCATATATACTAAAGTAGTGGTTGCTAACTTTTGCTGGCCAATGACCATTAAGACTAGTAATGCACTGCAGCAAGTATCACCTTCTGCTTTCCCTGTGGGACTCAGTTTTCTATGTTTTATTCTCACTCATGAAGTACACCAGAGAATTTCCTAGGCAGCATGCTTGTGCACTCCTTAAGCTGAGGACTTGCCACCAAATGCCTTACATGTATTACGAAGGTTATACTTTCCACTGATGCTGTAAGTAAATATTTCCACTTCAGATAGATCAGGACAAATGGCATTCACTTACAATCATTTCTTTGAGGATGCCTAACGCTGCTTTTTCTTGTCTGCCTTTGCAAGTGCCTTCTGAACTTTGCCAGTTGAACCATACCTATTGCTGAGGCATGTTGTTGGCAGCAGTCATTTTCTTTTTCAAGATGAGCTCTTATTCATCCTGGTGTTTACAGTTTTATAAATGAGAGTACAGGCAGCGTAGCCTTGAGGTCATTGAATTCTATCAAGTATATTGTTTCACTCCTGCTCTGGCAGAAACAATAATTATCGCATACTATTGTTCCACCACAGTAAGAGGCCTCAGAATCATGAAGTACAGCAAGCATAGCCAGTTTACATTAAAACTAGGTTTGAGTAATTCAAAAATCATACAGTCTTTCCTGTCTAGCTGAAATCACACTGTAAAAGTGCTGCTGAAGTGTATTAAACCAATGGATTTAAGTGACTCTAAGTATCTCCATTCTAGAATAGAATTTTCTGTTCACAGACACAAAATAATTTTTATGTAAACTGCCTGTTAAAACAGAAGCTATTCATTAGGTGCACCAGCTACATTCCCTAACAAGATCATAGTTGTTTTTTTTTTATTTTAAAGACCAAAAGTAAGGTATAAAAACTAAGATTTTTGTTTGTTGCTAATTGGTGGTGTTGTCTAAGAAGCATCTAGGATTGCAGGAATCTTTTTTGTAATGTAACATTAAAATGCAATGGTTAAAGTGAAACTGGTGGTAAGTGATAAGAATTCAGATGTGAGCTAGACTTTTCTACAGGAATGTCAGAACTCCATAAATGATGTAACAAACAAGAAAACAATAACTGATAAAACTTTTAAACATAGAAAAGAGACAGTGAGTTTAATTCTGTGTTCAGATTCTCAACTCTCTGTCTTATGCACGATGTTTTGCATGTAACAGCCACCAAAGTATTTTTTTTTGGCATATACTCCTGTTTTCTGCAATGCTCCAGCATTTTTTTTTACATCATTACCATGGTATCTGGGTTATATGTATATTAGCACTGCATTCTGGGTCCTGCATGCATATATGTATGTTTATATATCTATTGATAGATATCCACATGCATCTATTGATGTGTAAAAACATATGTACATTCAGCCAGATAGGGGTGTATCAGAATACGTGATAAAATCTGTGAACAGAAGAAGAAAGAAAGGATCTTATCTGCTCTAACTCAGGTGCCTCGTATCATGTGGAGAAGCTGTTTTGCAAGCCCTGTTGAGAGAAGCTCAGATACAGTGGCAGCTACAAAAGAGCATGTCAGGCAGGATGGCCATTACATATGACCACTCAAAACACAGCAATTACAACATATGGCACTCATATTTCTGTTCAGCTTTTTCTCAGTTGCATAAAGTATGGCTTTGTACATATAACTCCCACTTGGGAGTGGGAATCCACGGACTTGGTGGAAGAAAGTGTGACAGGCTTGCTAGTGTTAACGGCAGTGATATGAACAAATGTTTTAAATTGTTTATTCAAATAACATATTTTTTTTCAGTGTTCTTCCAGTTATTCCTAATTTAAGTCTACTGTAGAACTGAGGATCAAAGTACCTAAGTCAGCTGAAAAATATTGTAGTCAGATATTATTCAATAGAAAATAAAACTGCAGTGTAACAACTGTGCCTGAATGGAGCGCAATGACATATCTCCTCAACTAATTTGTCCTAGTGCCCAGGCAAATGACACATAGAGCAAATCCCGTAACTGTGTAAACAAACAGTAACACTAATAGAAAAACAACTTGCTGCAGGAAAAACATCATAAAGCCAAATGTTTTCAGAACAATAACAAATAAAACAGATCAGAGTAATAGATGTTGGTGAAATCAGAATTAAAATTACAAATACATCATTCTCATAACTCCTTGCTGAGAATAAATCAGTTTAAGCAGCTTTTAATGTAAGAGCTAATAATATAAATATAATTAAAAGAAATAAATTCTGTATAGTTAATACAGGAGAAAAAGCATACAGTCTCTGAAGACCTGAATTTCCATTACATTAGTTTTGTCTTATGTTTTTTTGTCAGCATAGGACTGACTTAGGAAGTGAATGGGTACTTTATTAAAGTTTTGTTGCTGTAGTTAGTGAAAGGGTACTCAGGGCTGTGTTAACTCTGGTTCAGAGCAGGAAATTACTAAGCGGTCTCTCCAGCTGGAAGAGCTTTTCTCTAAAGGCAGCACAACCTCTACTATATGGTGCAAGGCAGTATGTTGGTGGCCACCACACCTTGGGGTTCCTGCATCATTCACCTGTGCTCCACTATAGCAAATGAAGGACTTCAAATGTCTGATCCCAGGGTGTTTTCCTTGTGCTTGATGTTGAGACTTCTGGAAAGGAAAGTCAGAGGTCTGACTACTGGCTGATGTGGTAGGTTCCAAGTGCTTCTAGTTCTGATGAAATTCTTGGATGGAGATAGTTGCTGAAAGGCACTGTAGAAAGGATGAGCAGTTGCTATTGAATGAGCACCCTTGCTCTCCTTCCTTGTTTTAACAGAAAATGTCTTTGCCTTTGAGGATTTTTACATTGGAAATGCGGTGGCTTTCAATATCCTGACTGTTCCCTGCTACCCTCTGCTTTCTTATGATGATAGCAGTACTTCGAGCAATTCCACTGCCTAGTAAATGCATTAACCCAAACTCTGATAGGATATTGATGAACCAGTGTAGGTGCTGTACTCAAGTGACTCACCAGAGTAGGTACCGGAAGACTTACGATGCTTTGTGAGAGAGGACTTTCAGATGTGGTCACCACATGAGCCCAGTACACGCAGTTTGTCTGAGGGTTTCCCTTCCTGCTGAGGCTCTGCCAGTGCTCCAGCAAAGTGCTGCTGTGTCTAGACACTGTGGAAAAACTCATGAACTTGGACACAAAGGTGACAGTGCCAGTATAGACCCCAGCAAGACAAGGGAGATGCAGGCAGTGGCCACAGCCAAAGGGGAAAATGTGCCTTCTCTGCATTGTTTCGTGTGTTCTTGCTTCAGGTTTTATTTAAATGGAGAGGTTGGTATTCTGCCTTCTATCTCATTCTCCAAGTACCAGATATTATAAATGAAGAAAACAAGTAATCCTTTTGGATAGACACCAATGTTTGTCATTGCTTGGTGCCAGAATTTTAATGAGTGGCAGGTTTGCAGAATATATAGACTTAAATGTTGACTGTTGAATGTGTGTCCACAGCATGATGGTGATTTTTTTTGTGTCTGTGTATGTGTTTGTTTATTCATCTCTTATAGAAGAGTGTTTGAAAATAAAGATTTCTATGGCTCGGCTAAACAAATAGAATTGGCTGTACAAGTCCTTTCTTTTCAATTAACAATCTTTGCTCTCCAAGGAAGCAAAAGGCTTCTGTTAGAAGTGCCTCATCTTAGTTTCTTCTTATTGTCTTAATTGAGCCTTTGAACTGCAGTCAGTAAGAGCTCACAGCACATACAGTATCCAATCAGATGTATATTTTTAAATTAATCTACATTTGAATACGTTCCCTAATTTCCCACCAGCACCTGCAAAAGAAAAAAAAAAAAAAGGAAAAAAAAAAGAAAACTGTTTGAAAAGAATACATTTGCAAGTTTAATTTCCCTAGGGAGAAGCGAGCTTTTCAGAGCAACTTTGATATGTTTCTTTCTTCTTTGTGTAACCTGTAGTTTAATTTTTGTTCACGTTTTTGTATTCACATTTGCATGATAAAGAGGTCCTACTTTTCTTTTAAAGATTGTTCCAGAAAGTCAAAATTATTTGGAGGAGAAAACCAGTAATAAAATGAAAATTTTAAAAATGCCTCCATTTTCAGAAATTTGTATATGCAATCTACTATGACTTCCGATGTTTCTACTAATAGGAGCAGGCAGCAGTATTTTTCAGAAGGCTGTGTGAAATATTGTTGCATTGCTATTTCCATTGTGATTCTGTAAGTCTAGTCTGCATTTTTTAGTGGATTGAATCAGCCCAGAGATGGTATTTTTAATCTTCGATGTTGAAGATATTTTCAACAAACTTTCTCCAACCCAAGCAGATGTTTAGGATGCTCAGCATCCCTTCTAAAAGCTTCTTTTATGGCACCAGTCCTGCAGCAGAAGTGCTTGTGAAGCTGTGAATAAAAGGACATACATAGAAAATCTTTGGAGGAGAGCAAAACATTTCTATGATCTGTATTTGTTAAAGCTGGTGTCCTGTGGTTTTATTTCCTGCTCAGGCATGTTTTGCTCAGGGATTTCGCAATTTGCTCTTGACCATTGAGAATGCAGAAGCGGCACTACCTAGTAACATATATGCATATATGCGTATATATATGAGATGAGAAGTTTGCCTTTTTCACAGGTTTTGCCTTTTGTTTTTCTGTGGTATACCTATCATGTAGATGCATATCTACGTATACATGTCTTCTGCTATAGAATAAAGCCTGCACACCCACACTGTGTTTGGATTAGCTCCAGTTTCCAAGTGACCTTTTGAAGGATATGGCATATATATGGCTATTCATAAGCCCAGCTTCATCTGAACTGCTAGGCCCTTGTGTCCTTAGCTTGCCAGCATTAAGTATTATCCAGCATTATTCAGCATTACTCAGCCCCATACTGGCTCCTAGCTGCCAAATTCTTTCATAATTATCAACTGAAATGTTATAATTTTATAAACCTATATCATACGCTGATTAGCATCTTCACCCACAGTAATATGAATTTTATAAAGCATAATTCTCCGTGGGCTTCAGTTTATGGTGATGCAAGTAGTTTGTGTTTAGATTCTTATGTGGTACAAAAACACATAATACCTGAGCAGCTCATGATGTTTCATGAGCAACGAGTGGAAGAGACTCTTTGTTCTTTCTTTTCTTAGTTTGGCTGAAAGAGGAATAACTTGGGTAATGGAGACACTTTGCTTCTAACTTTTAGTGAGCAAAAGTAGAAAGATAGGTGAGTGGGTGAGAGAGAGAGATTTGATGTAGGCAGAGTATTGTTTGCAGGGATTCAGTTTGAATTATATGAGCCTTTTAAAGATTGTTTGCAAACACCCCTGCAGCCTTTTCAAGAGGGGACAAATATTCTTAGTGTTTGTCAACACTCCCATGAAAGAGAGCTCCTCGAGACTAGCATGAGACATACACCATACTGGTCAGTAACTGGTCATGTCATGTCTCTGGATCAAGTCCTAAATGTGACTCAGAGAGAAAGGCTCATTTACATTCCTGGTTCCCAGGTTAGCTTAAGGGGAAAAGAGAGGATTCACACTGGAGAAGAATTACAGCACTGCTCAAAGCAAGAGATTTTTCCAGCCCCTGGCACCACTGACCTTCTCTAGTGCTCCTTCTCAAGAAGGTCAGGGTCAGACCTATGGGTGTCAGCCCTAATTGCATCAAATGCTACTGTTGTGCTACTTGGAATGCAGATGGCTTTTATTATCTAGTGCTTTTTTTTGTGGAGTGGTTGTGATGGTTTTCAGGTGGGAATTTTTTTTTTTCCCCCCTGATGACTGTCAGGCCATTAAGGATGATGGGTTTGTGTTATTCTTCAGTCTCTCTTTTTGTGTTACTATATAGAGCAACAGCAGTTCACCTTGAGTGAGGAACCTTTCTTTGTCAACAGACTTGATACTTCCACAGAACATTAACCACAGAAGCCTTTCCCACTGTAGATTTCAAATACATCCCACAGATGCACTAGATATGTGCAAAAAATTTAAATGTTAAAAATGGAAAAAAAATTAAAAGAGCCTAGTATATCCCTGAAAGAAGTAGGTTGTTGATTAATTCTTTTTCACACTTAAGTGTCTTTTCCTGTTTTATCAGTGGTTTATCTTATCTGAGATCTAGCCTGAAGGTTTCTTGTTTTTTTCAGGAAAACTGAACAATAAAATGTATATTTTTCACACATTTCTTCACTTTCCATTTCCTGCACCTATTATATTTTTTCCATAATGTCCTTATTATCTATAGATTTTAGAATTTCAGGATTTTATGCATATTTATTTTGTCCCACATTTTAAATTCAGAATTTGCTGCATGAATAACAGTTACAAAATAGACCAGGATGGAGAGAAAGGTAATTTTAAGTAGAAATCCTAGCACATAATTCAAAATCACTCTTTTTCTCACTGCTATTTTCTTTTATTCTCATCATTGATATCTGTACATATGCCCACCAAGACTTAATAATAGCATCAGAATAGGAGCTCATTTAATCTTATAAGAAATAATTTGATATTCTGGTGTGATCTTCAGTGCTTCTAAATTATTATCCATCCATCATTCTTTACTGTAATAAACACAATAAGTAAATTTCTTCCACACCTTTTCCAATTTTCTATCTACAGTTCTTCACCTGCCAGATACAATGGAAGTCAGATCAGCTGCAGTCATTCCCAATTTCATGTCACTTTTCCAATTCATATTTTAAAAATATTGTCTACTTTACCTTAATAAACAAGAATGTTCATTTATTCATGTAGATCCAAATGTAATTTGATTTAGTTTAGAATAATTAGTAATTGGAAACCAGCTTGTATCTCTTCCTATATCAGCCAATATATCAGTATTTTTCTCTCACTTAACCCCTGCTTAAGCAAACCTTACGTTTAAAAAATAAAATACTACTCCATGAAACAGAAAAACTGTAAACTGTATACTATTGATACAATAATTTACCAAAGCAAGAAAGGCATCACATTTGTATGAATAATAAAACTATCTGGCTTCGGAGCACATTAATAAAAATATTGTTGCAGGACTTACAAGTGTAATGCTTCAATTTGTAAAACTGAAATAGGACTAGGATTCAGTTTTCATAGGTGGTAGTTTATTTTCTAATAAAGAGCCTGTTGCAATTTCACACATCTTCCCTTGAAGTTCAGTTGCTAACCACTCTCAAAGGAAAAAGAATGCCCTCAGTTACTTCTTTTGTTTTCATAAGGCTGTGTTGGTAAGAGCAAAAAGCAAATTAATGCACACTCTGAACCAGAAAAACTGGGAGTTCTTGGTGATCCTGTCACTGGTTGTGAAGAGGACAGTAACATTAAATTTCCAGAGGGCAGACTTTGATCTCTTCAGCAGGCTGGTTGGTGAAGTCTCATGGGAGACAGTACTCAAGGGCAAGGGAGCCCAGGAGGGCTGGGAGCTCTTCAAAAGGGTGGTCCTAGCAGCTCAGGAGAAAGCCATCCCCATGGTCCAGAAAAAAAGCCGGCAGGGGAGAAAGCCAGCTTGGTTGAATAGAGAGATCTTGAGGGATATCAAGAAGAAGAGAAATGTTTATGGCCTCTGGAAGAAGGGACAGGCCTCTTGGGTGGACTACAGGAGGGAAGTGAGATTGTGTAGGGAAAAAATCAGAAGGGCTAAGGCTCAGCTAGAAATTGGATTGGCCAAGTCAGTGAAAGATAACCAAAAACCTTTCTACAAATATATAAATAATAAAAGGCGGACTAGGGAGACCATACAGTCCCTATTGGACACAGAAGGAACAACAGTAACAGGGGATGAGGAAAAGGCTGAGGTACTTAATGCCTTCTTTGCCTCAGTCTTTAGTCGTAAGGAGGGTCGTTCCGTCTGTGTACTAACCCAGGAGCTAGAGGAGCATAATGAGGCTCCCATGATCCAAGAGGAGGTGGTCAGTGCCTTGCTAGCCTGACTGGACAGCCACAAGTCTATGGGGCCGGACGGGATTCACCCTAGGGTACTGATGGAGCTGGCGGATGTGCTGGCCAAACCCCTTTCCATCATCTTCCAACAGTCCTGGAAGACTGGGGAAGTCCCACTGGACTGGAGGCTGGCTGATGTTGTGCCCATCTACAAGAAGGGTCGCAGGGAGGATCCAGGAAACTACAGGCCTGTCAGTCTGACCTCAGTGCCAGGGAAAGTCATGGAGCAGGTGATCTGGAGTGCTATCATGAAGCACATGCAAGAGAACCGGGTGATCAGGCCCAGTCAACATGGGTTCACAAAAGGCAGGTCTTGCCAGACTAACCTGATCGCCTTCTATGACAAAGTGACTCAGCTGCTGGATGAGGGAAAGGCTGTGGATGTGGTCTTCCTGGACTTCAGTAAAGCCTTTGACACAGTTTCTCACAGCGTTCTGCTTGAGAAACTGTCAGCCTCTGACCTGGACAGGCGCACACTCTCCTGGGTGGAAAACTGGTTGGATGGCCGGGCCCAGAGAGTGGTGGTAAATGGTGTGAAATCCAGCTGGAGGCCAGTGACAAGTGGGGTTCCCCAGGGCTCAGTGCTGGGTCCAGCCCTGTTCAATGTCTTTATCAATGACCTGGGTGAAGGCATTGAGTGCTCCCTTAGCAAGTTTGCGGACGACACTAAGCTGGTTGGAAGTGTTGATCTGCTGGAGGGTAGGGAGGCTCTGCAAAGGGATCTGAACAGGCTGGACCGCTGGGCAGAGTCCAATGGCATGAGGTTTAACAAGGCCAAATGCCGGGTCCTGCACTTGGGGCACAACAACCCTGTGCAGTGCTACAGACTGGGAGAAGTCTGCCTAGAAAGCTGCCTGGAGGAGAGGGACCTGGGGGTGTTGGTTGACAGCCGACTGAATATGAGCCAGCAGTGTGCCCAGGTGGCCAAGAAGGCCAATGGCATCTTGGCTTGTATCAGAAACGGCGTGACCAGCAGGTCCAGGGAGGTTATCCTCCCTCTGTACTCGGCACTGGTGAGACCGCTCCTCGAATCCTGTGTTTAGTTCTGGGCCCCTCACCACAAGAAGGATGTTGAGGCTCTGGAGCGAGTCCAGAGAAGAGCAACAAAGCTGGTGAAAGGGCTGGAGAACAGGCCTTATGAGGAGCGGCTGAGAGAGCTGGGGTTGTTTAGCCTGGAGAAGAGGAGGCTGAGGGGTGACCTCGTTGCTCTCTACAACTACCTGAAAGGACGTTGTAGAGAGGAGGGTGCTGGCCTCTTCTCCCAAGTGACAGGGGACAGGACAAGAGGGAATGGCCTCAAGCTCCGCCAGGGGAGGTTTAGGCTAGACGTTAGGAAAAAATTCTTCACAGAAGGGGTCATTGGGCACTGGAACAGGCTGCCCAGGGAGGTGGTTGAGTCACCTTCCCTGGTGGTGTTTAAGGCACGGGTGGACGAGGTGCTGAGGGATATGGTTTAGTGTTTGATAGGAGCGGTTGGACTCGATGATCCGGTGGGTCTCTTCCAACCTGGTTATTCTGTGATTCTGTGATTCTGAGGAGGTGAATAAAAAGGTAAAATGTAGCTTTAGACAGAAGTCCAAGCCCAAATGAGGTGGGCAAATAACACAAGCAAACTGAAAGTAGCAAGTAACATAGTAACATCTTCAATAATAAATATTTCTGCAGGGGGGTGAGTGGGGGGGTGGGTATTTGACTAATTTATTTACTTATTTATTTTACAATTAAACATATCACGCTTCCCATAAAAACAAGGAAAAGTACAATTTTTCTGTTACAGTTAATTTTGAGATGGAACTTGTGTTTGGCCATAACAGATGTGCTAAAGTGTTAGAGGCAAAGTACATTACTAGGCTATAAATGAACCGAAAGTTAACTAATGAGATTAAGGAACTTTTGGCATGATGCAGCCATTCCCTGCCGATTGTGTGCAAGGGAACTTGCTGAGAATGAGGTTTTCCCTCATTTTGTTCGCTTAACAGGTGGATGATTGGGTTAATTTGACTTAATGATGCATTACAGCACAGTTTTCTTTCCTTGCAGTCGTGAACAGCTTCACTGTGTGAAGGGGATATTGTGGTATGGTCTGCTGGACAAAATGAGGAACAGTGCCCTCCCACAGACATCACACACAATTACTTGATGCTTAGTACTTTCTGATCAAGATTTAACAGGGTGTTTAGTCACATAGAGCTAGAATCTTTCTGGTTGAGTAAATGAATATTTTTATGGTTAGATGCATTTGAACAAAAGTCTATCTGCTTTTACTGCGAGATTACACTGTGTGCAAAAACTCCTCACCTGTCCATAGGGTGTGATTGGGAAATGTCAGTTCAAGGCAGCAAAGGCCTAATGCATAAGTTAACATTTGGCTAAGGCTTTTTAAATGACTGAAAATACCAGTTATGTGACAGCATCAAAATGTGTTGATGATAATTGGTTCTAAGATGTTGATCATTCTCATCTGGCCCAGGAAAGAAACTGATTAATCCCATTAAAACTGAATTTATTGCTTTTGAGCCCCTTGTCTGCAGTTCAGTTATTGTAAATAAAAGTGGTGTGATTTAATATTTTTATAGCTATTTATGATGTTCATTTCCAGATCTGATGTTAGAATTATCTTAAATTGTATTATTTCTGGAAGATTCCAGTTAAATGGTTCAGGCAACAATACTCATAAGTAAATAAGTTGTAAAATAGTTTACTCCAATAAAATCTTACATTCTTTTAGGTAAAAAGCCATTAGGGAATGTCATGTTTGTTCTGCTAATCGTCCAGATTTTGGTGTTTGTTATTTTTTTTTAAAAAGGTCATGACATTTTAAGCAGCATGGAGAGCATTCAAGACCAGAATAAACATGTGTTCAGGATGTGTTAATTATTTTATACAGAAATTATTTTTCTCAAGTGCATTTCCAAGGGTTGACTGAACCATACCGGCGATCTTGGGACTTGGGGTGGGGAATGAAAGGGGGAAGATTTCTGTCTTTGCTATAACTACTGACTCTCAGCTATGAAAGCAAAACTTTCCTTATAAGCCTGTTTTACATATCTCTGAAAGAGTATGTGAGCTGGCTATGTGAAAACAAAACTATTTTATCATGTTACATCTCTCTATGATTGTTCAAGTTCTGTGTGGAAAGTGTTTCTGCACATCCTTAACTTTTCAGAGTAAATAGACCTGAAAGGGATTTGTAGTCTTTAGGTATTGTACATGAACAAACCTAAGGATTGTCTACTGTAAAAGGAACAATTCAGCATTCATTTTCCAAAACTCTCAAGTTGATCTAATAGTAAAAAATATTCACTGAATAGAGCAAATAGGTAAATTCTCTTCTGCATGTGTCTGTGTCAAGATCCAAAGTTATAAGCCCTCTGAACAGGCTGTCTGGAAGAAAGAGAGGTGAAAACTGTGAAGAATTGATAGGATCAAGGTGAATAATACGTAGTCTTGAGGAAGGGTTCAAGCCTGTCTGACCTGTTAGGAGAAAATAATACCCAAGAATCAGGCTGCTCAAGAAACAAAAGGAAAAAAGAAAAGTGTAAACTACTTATTTTTACCTATATTTTTGGGAAATGATACTTTAATGTAATTTATTATTTGTTTGTGTATAGATATGCTTGCACACCAAATCCATCCATTATTGAATTCATCAGTATAATCTTTTGTTAAAAAAACAGCCAATGATTCATTTCTGATAGCAGTGAAATACAACGAGATTGTGCTCAGTAGCTTATATACTTAACCATGATGTTATCTTGAGTCATATTTTCATAGATCTTGAACTCTTTGTTGTTCCCAGCGTTGGTTAGCTAGTCATCTTTAAATTAGTTAACTTGAGAACAGAAAATATTGCTGTAATGGCATCATGGTGCTGACACTGAGTGAATCCTGCAGTTATCCTTTCCCAAGTACCATCCACTACTGGTCAAAGTGCTGTAGTTGCTACCTTTAATCTTAGCACAAGATAAATACTGCAGATGTTAGCCTTCCTCTTTGCTCACTGATTTTACTCATATGTGAACTACATTAATCTAGTAACAAAACCAGATGATGCATTGACATAGTTGAGCACCACCTTCGGATTAATTATGATGTTGCTTCATTTTAATGAACAGTTACATTGCGGTTCAATTAAATGTGCTTATATACATGTTAACGTGTATATTTACTTGCTTAGTCTTTTTAATAAAATCACTTAAAAGTATGCAGAGCTAGTTTATTGAATTACCTTCTAGTATAGCATACGAGCTCAAAGGCCATAGGTGATCTCCGATCATAACTTTACATGTTGCTTTCCTATGGTTCTAAATAAATCTCCTGGTCCTTCACAGGGGATGTGTAACACATTTGTGTAAAACTTCTGAATGTTTTCTGTAAAATGGATTTTTAACAGGACAAGTAATGTTCCTCCCTGCTGTTTCTGAGAATTAATAGACTTAATAAAAGAATATGTTCTCTGGTTCTCTCTGGCACTAATTTAAGGTACATTTTTAACTTTCCTTTAAGTGACGCAACTGTAGAAAATTTGTTTGGGGTTGACTTGACTTATTTATTGGTTTTTTTTCTTGTTCATCTTCTGAACAACAAAAATATTATGCATTATGCATGCAGTGTTCTGCATCCAGCTGCTGGGCCGCAGACCAAGATCTGCCTCTTGGTATTCATTGCTGTCAGTCCTGCTTAACTCTGTTTTCTTTATTGTAATCTCAGTTCAGATGAGAAAGACTTAGCGTGCCCTGCAAAGCAATGTTCACCCTTATGTCTCTACTTTAGAAGTAAATATTGCGAGAATATCAAATAAATTAACTTGAAGCAGGCCGAGAAAGAGAAAGATTTCCAAGAAGTGCTAGAGTACCCAGAGATTTTATATTATGCTTTCACTGTCTTTTTTAATTTGACTGCTTACAGCAACCATTATTTTGCTTCCATTTCGTTGGTACAGTTGGATAGAAGGAGCTGTTTTACGATAGATAGAGCTGTCTTAAATCCTGCTGAGCTGGATTTTTAACTATTGTGCCAGTGCATTGAGTTTACTAACAGCTGTACTGTGCAAAGTTAGAGCTGCCTTCCCCTCCCCTTTTCAAGCTAATAAAGCAGAGTATAGGGGAGAAGACTACATAGATTTGGAAGCAATTTAAGAGGTATTTTTCATTCCCGTACAGGCTAAGTGTGTCAGACAGATGATTTCACAAAGGTTCTGTCCTCGGATATTTTCACTCAGAAATGAATAGTGCCCTTCTAACCTAAACACAGATCAAATATGAACACATGACAGTATCACATATTTTTTGGGTGAAACTTAGAGGTGAAGTCTTAGGATTCTGAGTACTTTAATGGAATGAGAAAAGTAGCATCATGAAAGGACAAAACAATAATACTTCCTGTTTTATGGATCCTCTCCTAGTTTTATGGATTCTCTCTAGTTAGATTACTTCTAAATCATGCCACTTTGACATTTGAAATTAAAATACTAGGTGCTTTACCTTTAAATATCTTGTCCCAGTCTCTTTTTGTTTCTGCATTCAGGGGAAGCTGCAGTTATATATTCTGTAGGTCTCCTGAGTGATATATTTTAACTTTATTTGAAATGTCACAAGTCTTTCTTCCATAATGAAGATCATGAAGATTTCTGTATATTTGCTTCTGGGGCCCATTGCCTTCAGGAGATTTGTATATCCAGAATGACTCTAAAATTTTTTGTATTAAAAATATGTAAATAATTAAAATAATCATGTTTTAATGTAAAAATAAATAATTTTAAATACAAAATAATAACCTATTTCCTTTCACTGATTTCATCTGTGCAAGCTGGGATGTGCATAATTCACATTATCTTCAAATCTTCTGTGCTAAGTAGCAATAGCTTCATTTTGTTCATGATCAGAGTTAAGATTAACCTTATATAGTTGGGCTGTTTGAGGAAGGCACCGAGAAAGTGATCTGATTTTTCAGAGGAACTGAGCACCTGCATCTTGAATGTACTCCAGGGAGTTTCCTGTGTGTCTCCTCTAGGTACTATGAGGGCGATGAGATACTAGAACAGATTGCCCAGAGAAGTTGTAGTTTTCCCATCCTTGGAGGTGTTCAAGGCCAAGTTGAGGCTTTGAGCAACCTCCCCTTGTGGAAGATGCTCCTGCCTATGGCAGGGAGGTTGGAACTAGATGATCTTTAAATTTCCTTCCAACCCAAACCATTCCATGATTTTGTGATCTTGGATTTTGGCTTCTGATCCTAATTCTCATCCTAAATCATTCTAACCAAAGGTCCACACAAAGCTGGCTCATGTTACTGATGGGCATGGGTTCCTGCTATTAAACTTCTCTCCTGATGCTCCTGACACCAGCATTTTCCTCTCCTCCCTCTCCCTTTTTTCCCATTTGAAGGGAGGTTATCCTCCCTCTGTACTCAGCACTGGTGAGACCGCTCCTCAAATACTGTGTTCAGTTCTGGGCCCCTCACCACAAGAAGGATGTTGAGGCTCTGGAGCGAGTCCAGAGAAGAGCAACGAAGCTGGTGAAGGGGCTGGAGAACAGGTCTTATGAGGAGCGGCTGAGAGAGTTAGGGTTGTTTAGCCTGGAGAAGCGGAGGCTGATTTGGAGACCTCATTGCTCTCTATAACTACCTGAAAGGAGGTTGTAGAGAGGAGGGTGATGGCCTCTTCTCCCAAGTGACAGGGGACAAGAGGGAATGACCTCAGGCTCTGCCAGGGGAATTTTAGGGTGGACATTAGGAAAAAATTCTTCACAGAAAGGGTCATTGGGCACTGGAACAGGCTGCCCAGGAAGGTGGTTGATTCACCTTCCCTGGAGGTGTTTAAGGCACGGGTGGACGAGGTGCTAAGGGGCATGGTTTAGTGTTTGATAGGAATGGTTGGACTCGATGATCCGGTGGGTCTCTTCCAACCTGGTTTTTCTATGATTCTATGATAAACCTTTTAGCTTCCATTTTGCTCAGCCTAAACATGCCAGTCCTCTGATTTCTTTTCACTCAGTACTTCCAGATTCTCTTGAGCAGCCTGTAAAACTTGTTTACATCTACTGCAGCTTCTGAACATGGGTGATCAGAACTGAACATGGGTGACCTGACCCAGTGGAACTTCCACCAGTGCTTTGTGTCAGAGCCTTTGGATTTCTTTGGGAATTATCTCTGATGAATCACAGCTGCCTTTTCCTTTTGCACTGGCATTTCTGAGTTGTTCAAAAATATATTAGCATTTCCATTCCTGCTTAAACTCTGTTATTTCCAAATGATCATTTTATAACAAGAGTATTTGATCATTACCTAAGTGTAGGACTTTTGGACTACTGGACTACTACAGATACTAAAAATTCAGTTGGTTCATACAATTAATTATTGTGGTTCTCTTTTTTTTTTTTTTTACTGATACCTTCTACTTCTGGTGTGTCCCAGAGAGTTAGTTTTCACTAGGCCACACCTACATTTTATGCCAGAACCTATGTAAACACCTGCTATTTGCTGGATTATCTATATGATCATTGAAATATGTTCTGCATGTGTAAAATTGCCTAGAGATGAATACAAGTGTATCTGTGGCTGATGACAGCCTAAATGAACAGTATTAAATGACCTCTGCATTAAGCAGCATGCAGCCAACACAACCAAGACTGGAATAAACAGTATGAATACAATCCTCAAAATATACAATGAAGATATTGTTTTTTCTTAAATTGTGGTTTATTACTTTTGAAACCCTTAGTTTAAGAGGGAATGTTATTTCCCTTGGATTCAATTAATCTTTTTTCTCCAAATAAGAAACAAGAATTGAGTCTCTGAAACAATTGCTGTTGTGACAGCCACAAATTACACTGTGGTGTTCCTAATTCCTTGTGGAGCAAAACGCATCTGCAGCCTCTTCTTTTTTATTGATTCTTTCTGTTAGTCTGCACTGAGCACTACAATAGTACTACAGAATTTCCAACATAATTTCCAGCAGAATTTATTACTATCATCATCATAATCATTGTAATGATCATGACATTTTATTATCATATATGTTTATTTTCTCCTCTGACCTCTATTTTGCCAGAAGAAACTCAAATAATTATGGTTTTCAGCTAACAGTAATGATTTGTTTCCTTCAGTTATTTTTGGCGAGCTTTAAAGCAGCTGTCTGTGTCCAGACAAATCCCATTTCTCTTTCTGCCTTTATTCTGAGTGCCTTTGGTTTCTATATACTTTCAACTATTCTCTGATATGCCCTCCTGCCATCTTTGGTTCTCTGGAAGCAGTATGGTTTTTTGCCACAGAGCTGGGGAAAATTAAAAATGACATTTCAGAGAATACAATGAAAAAGGGCAAGTCATTTAATTTGTAAATGATCACCAACTTGGCCTTCATATTTAAACCCTCAGTTCTTATGAACTAGTGCTTACACCACAACCCCCCCATCTACTTGCAGTTAAGTGCGTGCAGATGAAAAGATTCCTTCTTACCCAATTTTGACACACAAATGGTGTTTCTACATGCAAAAGCTTTATTTACTTATTTTTTTTCTTAACATAGACTGTGCACCCAAAATTTCAGCAGTATGGAAGCATGAAAACTACACATGGAGTGAAGAGGTCCATTAATAGAAGCTAGTCCTCGGTCCATCATAATTTTTGACAATATATTCTCTGCACAGTGCTTTGTCTTCTTTTCATTTTTAGTTATCTGAAGAAGTAGGAAGTTTCTCGGTTTACCTTAAAAAAACATAGAGCTTTCTAAAAAAAAGCAGTTCACTGCTTTATTTCTGTTGCACTCCTCTTTCTCAACCAATTAGTGTATAAATAAGGTCTGTAAACTACTACAGTCTTCCCTTCTGCACTATCTGGGTAAATACATGGAGGGAGTGAAACACAGTTTTTGTAGAACTGAAGTTTATTTAGAATTTCAATTAAACAATAAATTCTAGCCCTTGTTTTCTGTTCTTTTATATCACCTGTTCTTATCATAGTTCCCTTTAAATAACTGTTTTCCACATTTTTCTATCCATGGTATATTATTCGCTATTGTTTTAAAAAAGAGATTGGTATTTTATTCTAGTCTCCTACTTCTTCAAGTAGGAGTTTCTTATTCTCAGGTTTTTTACTCTTTCCCTTTCCTCCTCCTGCTTTTGATCCTCCTCCTCCTGCTTTTGATCCTCCCTGGGAGATTTTCTATTTCTTTTTAGCTGAGATACTTAGCCTGCTACTATTAAGTCTTTGTACTTTTTTTCTTTCTATCTGTTTTTTGCTACTGCTTTCACAGAGGATGTAAAGAAAACTGTTAGAAATTGTGACCAAGCTCCAGAAGGTGACACTGTAAAAATGCCTCCTTATTTTCCTTGGTTTTGATGTGGCTCCTCATGTGTGTGGGTGGGGAGGTGAGGGAGAAGGTCTACCCTTCACCTCCAACAGGCAAGAGATGCGCTCTGTCAGCCTGAATCAGGAATAAGGCTAATTGGAGACCAGCTCTCAGGCACAAATGCAGTAGGAACAGAATCATAGAACCATATAGGTTGAAAAAGATCTTTAAGTGAAAGCAAGCGCACAGCCCCTACTAGCTGGACAAAACTTTGGGGCAGGTGTCTCTGCAACAGGGACTTCTGCGCAACAGAGATGCTCTTGGGATGGAATGGGACTGTTAGGCTTCTCTCGTTTACTTCTCAGAAGAGCTTGTCTTTCCATTTTCCAGAGAGAAGGTAACTAAATGAAGAACAGAGCTTTGTCTCATGAACAGACACCATTGCTGGAAGACAAAAAGAATTACCAGGAATTGCTCCTAAAGAACATTAATTTATTCTAGGACACTTCAGTATTCTCAGAACCACAAAATAATTTAGGTTGCAGAAGACCTTTAAGGTTATCCAGCCTTACTGTAAACCTAACACTGCCAAGTCCACCAGTAAACCATGTACCTAAGTGCCATATCACACACCTTTTAAATACCTCCAGGAATGACGACTCAACCACCTCCCAGGGCAGGTTGTTCCAGTGCTTGATACCCCCTTCGACTAAGTAATATTTCCTAATATTTAGCCTAAGCCTTCCCTGGCACAACTTGAGTCTATTTCCTCTTGTCCTATCACTTGTAACTTGGGAGAAGAGACCAACACCTGCCTTACTACAACCTCTTTCATGTAGTTGTAGAGAGCAATAAGGTCTCCCCTGAGCCTCCTTTTGTCCACACTAAACAGCCATAGTTCCCTCAGCTGCTTCCCATAAGATTTGTGCTTCAGACCCTTCACCAGCTTTGCTGCCCTTCTTTCCAGCACGTCAATGTCTTTCCTGTAGTGAGAGGCCCAAAACTGAACACAGTATTCAAGGTGTGACATCACCAGCATTGTGTAAAGGGAGATGATCATTTCTCTAGTTCTTCTAAGAGGGAAGGAGACCAAATCAGTTCAATTTTGTGTTTGTTTTCTAACAAATGTGGATAGTGTGGAGTGGGACATAGGGCAGCGATTTAATACTGAATGTATTTATGTTTATTTTATTACATGGTGGGCCATACTGCAAAAGATCTCCAGTGAGAACCACGTGCAGCTACAAGAGAGACTGGGGGAGTTCTGCAGTCATTTCATTGCAAAGATATCAGAACTAGGAGGAGACTGTAACCTCTTTGGTTATTACCAAAGAGTTAAGCCTCCTCTGACTTTGTCCACATGAAATTGCACTGTCTGCATTGGTCATATATGGCCAAAAAAACTCCAACAAAATTAAATGGTCTCTGCTGCATGCAGTCTGCTCTGAAACCTCTAAGGGCTTCTTTGCGCGAACTGCCACTACCACGCTAGTTCCTCCTTGATCCAGGTCTAGGCACACAAGGAGCAGCTTGGCAATCTCAGCTTCGCAGTTAACTAGCAGCTGGACAAGAATTTCTGAAAAAAAAGCTTCTCTAGCAGAAAATGTTCCTCCTACAGAATAAAACTGCAGGAGCGTATGGATTTCACTTAACATCCTATAAAGATTCTTCTCAAATCTTTCCTTTTTGGTTAGATCAGTAGTCCCCACTTTTGTTGCTTCAGGTTTTGTGGTACTCTTATATGACCCTGTTTTACATTATGAAGAGAGAGAAATTATTATTTAATCCAGGTTGTTTTAAGGTTTCTGAGTACAGAATATTTAGAATGCTGTTCTGTTTTTTGAAATATAGTTATTGTTTTTTCTACTTGGACAAGAGGAAATTTTATGGTACCAGCTTTTCACCAAAACAAAACGGAAGTTTTATTTTTGATTGAAGGGCTTTGTTTTACTTCTTTAGCACACCTATGTGTGTTTAATAATATTAACATATGGATTCTTTAGATTTGAGCTTTCTGATTCCTGACATAGACATCTACCACTCTATCTGGTAGAACAACAGCTGGAAAAAGTGGATTGGCATCCAGATGGACAAGAACTGCTCTGGGATAAGAGATTTTGCACATGGGTTTTGTAGGAGAATAGGAGCTTTTGGACCACTCACAGGCAAAGAGGTGAACTTACTGCAGGAACCATAGAGCTCTGGGGAGATGAAGTCTTTGCCACTTCCTGCTCTGTCCTCACTAACCTGTCGCTGTCTCTTCTTCCTCCTCCTTTCTGTCCTCTCCTTCTCATTTGTCAGTCCCGCTCGACTGTGCAGGAGTTTCATCCTCTACCTGATTTATGTTCCCCAACATCTCTGTCTTTTCCTGCTTCCTACAGTGTTGCATTTCTATCAAGACTTGCAGTCCCAATCTCCTTCGTAAGACCTTTTGTTCCCTTCTCATCCTCTCCTCCTCATATAGTATCCTTTTAAGTTACTCTCAGCTCTCCAGCTGCACATAAATCTATTTCCTATGCTGCTATTTGAAACTTCTTCTGGTTTGGCATCTTACCTGAACTTTATTGCTGATAACAAACTCTCTCTTCCAGAGAGTTTGTGAACACATGAAATATTACAGAGACAGATTGCATCATGAGGGGTTTACATTTTATTACATGCTTCTCAGCTTTTGAAGATCTGGAAAAATGGAAATTAAATGCAATTTTACAATGTCATAGCAGTAAGTTAAAGAAAATAGCATTAAAAGCTTAAATTTTGACCAGTCCGACTGACAGTCCCACTTGTCTTGTTTCCGAAACTAGTAAAAGTTTTTTGAGAGCGAACAAATAAAGGTTACCACAAAAGACCACAGAAGAGTCTGCTTTGGAGTAAGGCAATGAAGAAAATGATTGTGCTCACAAATTAATTTTAAGTACCTTTATGCTAATGGCTCATCTCAGTAATGTACTTTTGGAAAGAGGTGAGCATGTATCAGAGAACACAGAAAAGTGATTCTGTGTTTGGCAGGACACATGGTTGTGAAGGTCAGTGTAGCTTCGAAGGGGCATTTTTCATCAGCGTGAGCATGGGAAGTAAGGGAGCTTTTTTTATAACTGGGCTTGCTTTTCTGGATCTATTTTTATCAGTAGTGTTCTCTCTGTCCTGCTTGTCTGTTTCTCTTTGCCTTTTATGGGTTATTTTTTGTTTTGTTTTCTGTTTTTGTGTGCTACCACTATCTTCTCATATTTGCTCATGCCCTTTCCTTCAGGTCTAGTATTCTTTCTGTCCTATCCCATAAGCCTTCTCCTAGCTCAATCCATCTTCCTCTGCCCCAGTGTTATTGCTCATTTGTTTCTCTCCAGTTCTTATTTGTTTATTCTACTATGCAATCATAGCACAAGTGAGAAGAATAGAGGTGGATATAGCTGTACTTTTAAAACAGCTGTAGCTTTCTCAGTTGGAGCTATTAAAGATATGGTTTGCATATCCAGCATCAATTTCAGTGATGTCTGTTATTTTATCTTTTATAGTGCACACAGAGAAGAACTTAGGATTTGCAGGAAGAGGAGGTAGACAAGCGTTTGTAAAACTCCCAAATTAGTTGAGTCATTTCCTGGGAAAGAGAGCTAGAATGGCTTCCTGCTCTTCCTGAAGGAAAACAGTGACAAGATCCACAGTTGTCTGAATGAAGTAGAGAAACAACTTCAAATCTGGGCTACCTCATCATCAAACTTGAGTGGCTAAAGAAGGGAGTGAAAATAATCACTTCCTCTATTGCAGCAAGCAAAGGATAGTATTTTATGAAGTATCAGAGCCATGGGGACAACCATGTGACTATGCCATTTGGCAGGTATAAATTTACATAAGTGAGCTAAGGCTCAGATGCCCCAAATCTTTCCCAGCTGAGGTTTACTCTGTCAGCCTGCCAGGAGCCCAGCTGGAAGATCATAATGTATACAATAAAATAAAATAGATTGCTCATGGCCTTATAATTCTTCATGCCCAAATGGAGTCCTACACACTGGGATTGAGACATCAGCTCTGTTTCAGAGATGGGAAACATGGTAGGGTAGCTTTGATCCTTTCTTATTGGTACAAATCCAGAGTCAAACATTTTTCCCCAAAGAAGTGTAAGAAAAGAATGAATAAACTGTATTGGAAAAAATGTTGGCTGCATCAGCTATTATACCTTGAAGGATACTCTGAAAACACAGTTTAAAAATGAAAAAGGAAAAACAACCTACAGTCAAAACACTGCTCTAGCGGAACAGAGCTTTAGAAGGCATTGATGGCATTGTAGAACTAATTTTGATTTGAGAAATCCTCCATGATAGCACAAGATGAAGAAACCTGGATAAAAGGCAATTTCTTGGAGTAGATTTATACGTTCAAGCACATCAGTGCCTTGATGAACTCACAGTAACTAAGGTAGATTTTTGCAGGTTTTCATCTGCTGTACTGCATTTTCTGCAAAGCTCTGTGAAGAGTTTTATGGATAGATATGGGAATAGATAGAAAGAAAATCACATGGACCTTTCTGAATTGAAAATCTATTGTGTACTTTCTTGTTGTTGTAGAAAATCAGTCTTCCTACCTCTTGTGACCTCTTCAAAAGTCCTGTCTGGGTTCTGATGACAGTGAGGTACAGGCTAAAACAGCTCAGGAAGCTCTCATTTCTGATCTTTCTTATCTGGAAGGTACACATTATCATTATGGCTATCGTAGGAGTTTCTGTAACTAAAATGGATACATTCACTTAGTTAGGGGGATTTTCACTGAATACTTTTTGGAGGGAACTTCTAGCATCTCTTTGTAGTTCAGAAAGTTACTTTAGAAGATTTTTTTAGTACATTTTTTATGGTTCCATTCTTAGTTTGAATAGAGCATCAGAGACGCAGGGATAGGATTTGAATGGCTTTAAACCATAGCTTCTCCTGCTGTCAGCCAAGCTCCTCAGTGTTTTAGAATGTTTTTAGTATTTCAAAATAACAAGGAGTTATTTCGTAATGAAAAAAAAAAGATTGAGGTTGCTAGAAACTAAGAGATTGAGATGCTCAAAAAGAACTTTGTATTCCCTGCCCATGTGTGGTTCTGTTTGTAAAGCACGAGGCATATTTCTCCCTGATGATGTTCTCAGGTGCTTGCAGTGGTATTAAATGTCATGGCCCTGGCAATGACACCAGAATCTGGTTTCCCTCATTGTTCATAAATCCTGTTTCATATCAGCAACAGCACTGTGGGAGTCCACTCCCTACTTGCTCTTTCTGGGAAAGGAAATCATCTGCTCTTTGGTCTTACATCTGACATCAGCACTGAGGTGGGGTCCCAATTATGCAGCCTAGCTGCCTGTGAGCTCTTATTTTTCCATGTAATAATGGAACATCTTCCTAATTATACTGTAAAAACTGATGACACAGTATCCTTATTAGTACATAATTATCCCTTTTTCTTTTCTGTATTCTAAAAGTCACCATTTTCATGAGATCTAAAAACTGCAGGCGGCATGATAGTCACTAAATGAATTATTTCAAATGGGGCTGATGAATTTTCTGCAGAAATAGTTAATTGCTGAGGATGTATAAAGCATTTCTTATAGAATGATTAAAGACTTTTTTCATGTTTATGCATGAATTGGAAAAAAAAGATGGATAAGAAAAATTCCCTCAAGTGCTTTGAATTAAAGCAATAATTTATCTGAAATTTAGTTCAGTAGTTACTTACTGCAGTAGCCATTTAGGAAGTTCACTTACAGAAATGTCTGCTTCTAGAGCTTTACAGGTAGTGCGCTCTTGCAGTCTTTTGTCATACAAAAGAAGAGATGCTGTTTATATGGATGTGTTGGATATATGGAGTTGCTTTTCCTTTATTTGAAAATTCCTACTGGTACAACAGAAGTTATTTGTTAAAAACAGTTATTTTATTTTTCATTTAGCCAACAATCATCTGACTGTTTGCATCCACATGGCAAGAGAGTGTTGGTTTTGGATTTTGTACCAAGTTAGATGTGATACCAGGCAACAGAGGGGAAATTTTCCAGACTTCATGAAGATGTAGCTAGAACTTCAAATTCTCAAACTCAGTAAAATCACAGAAAAGCTCCTGTCTTCCTCAGGAAAAAAAATACTGTTTTGTTTTTGCTCCACTACAATTCAGTCAAGAGAAACGTAACATATAAGAGCATTTTCCTGTTCTGTCCATAAGCTTATTAAAGAATTCAATTTTCAAAGTTGTGCTAGGTCTATTCTTGTCTCTTTAGCTGGCACAACATAGTCAACACAGAATCACAGAATGGTTTTGGTTCAAAAAGACCTTTAAGATCATTGAGTCCAACCGTCAATCCAGTCCGGCTAAGTCCACCACTAGACCATGTCCCCAGCTACGACATCTACTTATCATTTAGACACCTCCAGGGATGGTGACTCATCCACCTCCCAAGACATCCTATTCCAATGCTTGACAACCCTTTCAGAAAAGAAATTCCTCCTAATATGCCACCTAAATCTCCCTGGTGCATCTTGAGGCCATTTCCCCTTCTCCTGTCACTAGCTACCAGGGAGAAGAGACAAATCCTAACATCACTACAACCGCCTTGTAGGTAGTAGACACAACATGGACATTTCTGCCAGGAAAAGCCAGGAGATTTGAGTCTGATACATATCAGACTGGAGTGTGTGATAGTTATGTTATGAGCTGGGAGATTTTTTTTAATAAAAATATTTTGAAATATTAATTTGGAAAAGTTGTTAGAATTTGGATCTTTTAAAATAAATCCTAGGAGGAAGCCACCACATTTATTTCTGCTTTTGTCCTGAGTCTGGACTCCAGTGTGGCAGAGAAATCAAATACACTATTGCTCTGTCCATATGTGACTTAGTCTCAGCAATTTCATAGCTACTGCGTTTCAATTTCATACCTATGAGTTGGATTCAATAGACTAAACATAACCCTACAGCATATATTTCTCTTCACATATGCATGAGAACTTTATTCAGAACCATTGTTGAAACTGATATCTTTGAAAGAATAAGTCAGTTATCTTAGTGTTATTAACTTCTCTTAACATTTACTCTCCCTCAGCAACCATTTCCATTAAGATAAATATTGGTGGTAGCCTTTTTGTCTTAGGAAAACATGACTTCATACCACAAGAGAGCAGCCACTCTGTCAGATGTGTGTCTGTGCCTTTCTCTATGCAGGTAAGGCTGGATGCTGTTCAGAAAAACAGTGAATTTTTTTATTTGGTTTCACAGGTATTCTTACTATTTCTGAATACACTGGAGCTGTTGTTTGACTATTGGACAACCTAAGTCTGCTGACACAATTTGCTTTGTATTACCTCAGGTGAAAAGAATTACATCTCATCAGAAAAAATAATATTATTTTCCTTACTCGTTCTGCAATTTTGAAGTGGTGGAAAGTTTGTGAAGAAATGTAGTGAATGACTGAATAGTTTATTTTCATGCTATTCTTAGAGGAAAGTTTGAGCGATTCTATCATGTATTCATCTTCTGTGACAAATACTTTGAAGTAAAATTTCTCTTTGCACTTGAAATGAACTGTCATTGATATTACTTGGCATTATCCACTGCATTCTATTCAATGAGAAAATTGGTGACTCTTAGACATAGGGTATTGTTTTGATTTGGACTTTCTTATTTAACCCAATTCTGTCACTGGCACTAAGTGCAGAATTCAGACAGTCTGCTTGCAAGAGTGACTGCAGCTCTTAGAACAGATACACTCAGAAGATACTGGCTGGTGGAGATTTTAGTTTTTTTCACTGTTATGGAGATTAATGGTGTGATTTCTGTGCCTGGAAGCAGAACAAGAAGGAAATGTAGAAAGTGACTTCCTTAAAACATTAAGACTGCTTTTCTGGAGAAAATTGGAAAGCAGTATCTTTGCAGATTTGGTTTAAAACTTACATGTAGTAGGTCTGCAAAATTTTATGCAGAAGAGAAGGTTAGGGATAAATTTGGTTCATTATAATGCAAGGAGCAGAAAGGATTATGCACCCCCAAGGAAAGGAACTTTTCAGTTTGATAAATGCAGTGTTAGGTATTTGCTACAAAATGCCAAGTCATTCTAGGAGTACACTGACTTTTGTGTTCTTGTTTACTTTAGGAGCGCATATTATTTTCATGTTTTGTAGTTTGGAAGATATCCAATAATAATTAAATGTTTATTTCATAGATCCTGATAAATTTGGAGTACTCAAAAGAAAGAATTTTTTTCCTAAATACGGTGCAAATAGAAATGTATATAAGAAATGATGAAAGTATTCAGCCCTTCTCAGAATCTCTTTCATGGGAGAGCGGAGATTGTGGGTTAAAAAATGTCTGATACACCAGAAGAAGTAAAGCATATAGGAAAGGCAACAGAGATCAGCTTACACAATAGAGGAAGGGCAGTCTAATTTAACAGTCTGAAAGCAACAGGAGTTTTAGTGTTGGACCAACTCTAAACAACAAACCGGAGATTTTGAGACCATCCACACAGAAAGACTGCATTGCCACAATACCACATATTTTAGGGCATGTGATCCTTATTTGCCCTTTCTGTGCAGAGGTGGATTGTAAAGCTTCTCTTACAGAGCAAGCTGGAAAAACATAATTTATATGTCTTTTTCAGGATTTGACTCTCCTGGGAACAAATTAACACTGTCTTCTGTGGTTACAGTTTAGAGGAACGTGGCTAGAGGGCTTGCGGAGCTGCCCAGTGAGCTACTCTTTTGCTGTTCTGCCAAACATTCATTGGCTTTCTTCTTAAGAGCCCATTATACTCCTGTAAAAGTGTCCAAATTCAATTTGTACGCTTGAACATGCTGTCCTGCTTTGGAGTACCTGGTACTCAAAAAGCTTTCACTGGTGCAGCCTTAGGGGAGGTCTGCAGCTTGGGGGAGTGTGTATGAGAGATAGGATCTCATCGTTCTCCAGCTAGCCTCATTATTCAGGAGTTTGTTGATGTTTACACCTCTGAGCATTCTTGTAGGTGGTTGTGGTATCTTCCCTGTATTTGTTGTCTGGCAAAGGTAAAAGATAATTAATCCTGTTAACCTTTTCTTGTATATCAACTTTTTCAGTTCCTTAATAATTTTATTTTGTTTCTGCATTATCCTCTATTTATCAACAACTGTCAAAATCTGAAGAGCTCAGAACAACATTATTTATGTCTGGAAATTCAATTAGATTTTCACCACTAAAATAAAAAGATAGAAATTTCAACGTGAAATGAACTTTTATTAAAGGAAAATTTTATTACTAGTAATTACTAATATAATTTATTAGTATGATTACTATGTTTAAAGAAAACTAAGCTGTTGCCTGCTTCTTAAATTACTATATTTCAACTTTTCAGTAAGCTATTTAGAAATACGAAGTAGTCACCTTATTATACAACATCTTCCAGGATTTGAAAGCAATTTATACGTATAAATGGATTTAGCCTCATTAGTACCTCTAAAGGATGAAAAAAAGCCATTTTTAGAGTAAATGCATCAAGTGCAGATCCTCTCCACTAGATTTAAAGTCTTGATTTACATTTCAAAACACTTTGGAGGATTAATCATCTCAAACTAGTCAAGTAGATTATGTAGGCTCCCTCCATTCTCAGCAGGAAGAGGGGGAGACATTCTCCAGAGGCCTCTCAGTACTTTTAAATATCCATTTGTAGAAACAACCACCCTTTAGAGATATATCTTTCTTTCCAGGAGGGATAGATGATTGGGTGAAATGAGGTACTTAACTTTCAGACACTTTAGACCGACTGAAGATAGGTGAGATTGATCTTTTCTCCTGAAAGTCTAATCATTAATTTCCTTTTGATATGCTTCAAAAAGAACTCCTAGTGTTTGCCATTGAAATACTTTAGATAAATGGTGAATGGACTGCATGACTCTACAAATTAGATCCATCCAATGAGTAGTAAGAATTGGTAAAATTTAAGTAATTAACTGTTAAAGAGAGACAAAATTCTCTTTTTATCTCTCTCTCTTACCTCTAACATACCTAAGAACCTTTCTTTGTCACACTCCTTGCTATTAATTGACTCAGAAATTGTTACCCTCTGTAAAAATCTTCATCTGTGTTCTTTATTTGAAGAAAATTATTATAAAATAATGGAATCCTTCTATTTAAATATTAATTCAGATCTTTAAAATGACTATTTTTTTATATAGTAATTGGAAAGTTGAAGTTTCAGTCAGAATAGGACTGTTGACGAGCAATGCTAAGTATTAGTTGCCTGTTGCCACTAAATTTTGTACCCAGGGGAGATCTAATTAGAGAAGGCTAAGTTGTTATATCAGCTGATTATTTTTGTTCCAAGTCATATTAGGAACAGTGCACACCTTACTCCCAGGTCACTGACTTGAATAGCTCTTTCTGTTTGACTCAGTTTCATTATCCGTGCAATCCTCTGAACTAAGTGAAACACCTAACTCTTTTCCTCAGGCCCACTATCATAATCCAGTCTTCAGCAGTTTACAATCTTTTAGTCCTTCAGTCTGTATCGTCAATGTTTAGTTTTCGTTCAGCTGAATTAAGGGCTGTTGATTTTTTTTCCTTCCATACCCTTATAACTAATGGTACTTTTCATTATCCTTGACTTTGGTTTTGCTTTTTCTCTTGTGCCTGTCAAGAATGGGGTTTGTTTGCTTTTACAGACAGGTATTCAAGCATCTTCTGTAAGATTTTAAGGAAATTATAGTGAAACCTATGACGAAGATGATGTAACAGCTCACTTACTGGTCAGAGAGGGCATAGAATGAGTATATAAGAAAGATCTCAGACTTTCCAGTATCAGACAGTCCAGTATGATAGGTGTATGCTAGAGCCTTACCAGAGACAAAACTTACCTGAATGAAGAGACTGATTTCCTTTGGGGTCTCTTGAATAACCTTTTCAATGCACCTGAGCCCACGATTATCTTGAGATGTACTTTGGTTCTTGGGGTACACGTGCAGAGGTACCTCAACACGACTGCAGAACAAATGAAATTTCACTGCAGATACACAACATATTTTCTCCATGGGATGAAGATCCATGAAATGTAAATGGAGCCTTACAGGGATCATTAGAGAGGGGTTTTTTTAAAGAAATTCTGTTAAGGTTTTGAACTGGTACCTCAATGCAAATGATTATTTTGGGGAGTGTCAAGGGAGGAGAAAAGACTGGGAGGGCCATCTTACAGGGATAGTGCTCCCTTTAGCCATACAAAGAAAAAAAGAGGATTACGCATTATGGTTGTTCAATTATTGTTCTTTACACAAAAATAGATAGCCCTCTGCAAAACACAAAAATTCCTTATGAAATAAGCAGGCACTTTCTTAAATCTACTCCAGGTTGTAAAAGCAAATGCAAGTTACGCAAGCAATTCTACTGTTTTTTCCTTCTTATTAGGATTTTCTTTAAACCTCTCTCCTCACAATAAGACAAAGTAGAAGAGGGAAGAATGCACTGCAAGAGTGTTGGAAACTCAGCGAGAGACTTGCATTGTTTTCAAGCTTATGTATTGTACTTTAAGAAAATGGCAAAATAGTAGCCAGTCAGTCTCTATACTATGAATCATTTCACTCTTGGGCGTGGAAAAAATCACTACAATATTTGCCATCTTTTTATTTTGTCAGGAATGAATGAACTTCTTCATATGCAGTATGATGTTCTCTTTACTGACTGGCAACACTATGAATAAACACGATGAATTTCATTAAGCCACACAATGATTTAGAGTATATTTTTTAACTGGCTGCAACTGTTATTTTTTAACATGGCTATAAAACCTGTGTGATAGGAACAGAGATATTAAAAAAAAGGAATTCTGTGGGAGACTAAAGATTACATATGGGAAACTGAATCTGATATTTGTACTAAAGAAAAATTGTCCAAAACTTAATGCCTGGGACTGTACTTTTTGTGTCTTGACCATAACTAACACTTCCATATTATAACTAGGGACAGAAACACAAGAAACAAAGTAAAAATATCCCAATGAGACAACAAAAGAAAGCACCTGAAATGTACTGAAGGTCCTCTGTCACAGGGATCTGTTTTTCCATCTTTTCTGTTCTTGGTGTCGCAGCAGTCGTGATGGGAAGTGGAATGTGATCTGGCAGTGGCTTTTATAAAGTATATTGCTCTTATTCTTATTCTGTTGCCCTTATTCTTAAAAACTAGCTGCATTTTTTTAAGGGTAAGTAGCAGGCACAGTATTTCAAATGAAGAGAGGGAAAGCAGCCTATGCACTTCAAGTGTTGCTGTTCTCAGTGCACCTCCAGTGAGATCTGCTTTCTAACGGACAGTCTGTTGTGCCAGCGCAGATGTGGAATCTGGGAAATTTTCCAGAGATATCGTTAAAAAATGAGATTCTCAACATTAGCTGCTGTGTTTACCTTTTTTTCTTACTCAGACTGTCACTGGATGATAGACTGAGAGTGTAAACTGCTCACAGAGGAGTGCTGAGGCAAACACCATGCTTTAGAGTACACTTAAACCCTTCCTTACCAATCTGCAGCCGTCTTCAGAGCGGAAAAGATCTCTTTCACTGCTATTGCATCATTTGACTATGGGCAAACTAGCCACAGTTTGGAAAACTGAAAGTTCAGGCTTTTCCTGTGATGTCTGAGAAGGAGGAGGATGTTGTTTATGAAGTTGTTTCCGGCATTTTGTTTGTGACAACATCCTACTGATGAACCTGTTGATATAGATGGTGTCTGTTGATGCGACTTTTAAGTATTTTTGAAAAACTGGAGGGACAAACAGACAGAGCCTGTGACATATGCTGCTCTTCATTGTATTTCTTTGGAAAGAACTTTAAATAAAGGCCAAATAATCCTGCTTTAAAAAAGCAGTTGAGGATTTCCTTCAAAGTTCAAGATTCTTTTGTTGTAAACCTACCTTGCCTGTTTGCAACACAGAGTTTTTAAAAAAATAATTGAGAAGTACATTATGCACAGGAGATTCCATTAGGAGGGATTCTTTTAGCTGGTAGAATAGGGAGTTACAGAAAGATTTCTCTTAGCCTGACACCAAGATCTGACAAAAGTGTAAGGTTGATTTGCAGCTACTATCCCCCTTTCTTGGACAGCCTGCATGCACATAAAAACTGAACTTAAGCAATGCATAGTCGGCAAGGCTGTAATGACCTTGGGCTAAATAGTAAACATGTGAATGAAGCATGATTGTAGCCTTATGCAGTTTACAAAATCAGATTCTGAAACAGGAGAAATATTTGAAATTTAATAATTTCAACTAATTTTACCCATAAAAATTAGTGAAAATACTTCTTTAAATCCACCATAATATTCTGAAAGCAGAAAAAAAAAATAGGAAAACAAACTTCTCTGAACATGATAGGGTTTAAATATTAACGAGATAATATTAACATCACTGTATATCTTTCCAGAAAACACCTGGAATTATTCATGGCAATAGACAATGCTGTAAAATATAATGATGGCAGTTATTTGACTATAAGTCTAATGTGCAACAGTAAACCTCAGCCACAGGAGATTTTTAAACTTTTAGTAATTACTCTGCGGATATAGATGTCAATGACATTAGTGCCTAGAATGTTGCTGCTGCAGAAACTCTAATTACCCAACTGATGCTGTCAGTATTCCTGACTGTTGGTGTTTCTTATTCTCATACTATTGGCTTTCCCAAGCTAGAATCCAATGCCTAATTTCTCTTCTTCCTTGAATACCACATTCCCAAGGCAAAATTTTTTGGCAAGCTAAATGTTCTTTTCTGCTTTCACTTCAGTGCAGGTGCACCAATGCATTTCATTACTGATTTCTTCAGCAGAGAATCTAAAGATAGAGGAAAAGAAGGGAAATATTCTAGAAAGACACACTTCCCCCCCACCCCATAGCACATCATTTGTTTTGAATTATGTTTTCCTTTTTTGTTGATGTAATATGGAAGGACTTGTAACTATTCATAACCAAGTGTTGCAGATGAGTGTGCATATACTATAAATGAGATACTGTTCCATACTGCCATGGCCTTATATCATGTTCTGGAGCAGTAGTTCCCATGGCTATATATTGTGTTTGCATATTGAACCATGGTAGAAAATAAATTCTCTAATTTATTTACAGAACATTTTTTAAATTCTGGGAGTTATAGTAGATAATAGATATGTTCATTTATTCTTGTTTGCTTCTTCAGGCATTATAAATGCGCAGAAAAAAAGCACCTAGCTTTTGGTAATATATAAAGGATCGGAATAGCAGTCCAGCACGGCGGCTGTGTTAGGGACGAGTGGGGTCTGGAAGACAAGGGCAAGTTTCCACATAGGATGTGGAAATTTCACCAGAGCCAGAAGCAAAAGTAATGCAGCTGGAGTAAAATTTTAGCTCCAGTTGAATTAGCAGAGAAACACATTGGTTTCAGTAGACTAGCATTTCAGCAGCTGTGATTCATGTAATTTTTGCAGCTGTTTTCTGTAGAGATCAAAGCATCCGAAGTGGACTATATTGTGAATAAAGATCAGTAAAGAATAAATGATTCATATATGCTGAAGTAATGGCTAGAACAGGACATAAATATAAATATAAAATCATAATGACACACAAGACCCGGATGATTTCTTTGTAATACATGTGGCTTTAAGTAGAAATAGTGGTGAGGAATTGAAAGAAATTATACTGAAAATTATTATAACAAAACAGCAATATTTCTAAGAGTTAAACCAGGATCTGTCTTCTGATGACTTCCCTCTTTAGTGTTGGGGAAGGGAGAGTGTTTGCTCAACAAGATCAGTCCTGAGCACTTTCATTTTCTTGTATGCTTTCTCTCTTTTCTCATTCATCAGTTCCTCCTGGTCATGACAGACCAGAAACCTGATGGAGTATTTTTCACCCAGACTTTTAAAAGACTTTATGCCTCCCCAGCCTGCATTCCCCTACTATGAACATTTTTTACTATATTATCTTAAATTTAAGTCATATAATCTTTAGGACAGAAACCATTATTTACAGGTTTTGGTGCGAGTTTCCTAGTTTCCCATTCTCTCTTCCTTAGATCACCAGTTTGTATCTCATTGTTTATTTACAGCTTTTCCTCTTTTTCTTAACCATGTTTCCTTCTAAACCCTAGGTTGGACTTCTGTTGGTTTTCCCACGTGTCTTTTAGGTATCAAAAAGGGAATTAAGAACTACCAGTCTTCCCTGGTTGTGAATACATACAAAAGATATGAGACCAGTTTTCTTCAGAGGCTCCCTTGTCTCTTTTGAAGTCTTCTTCTTGCACTCTTCTGGGGATCCTTGCTGAACCCAATCTTCAAACATCCTTTTCTGCCTATAAATCCCAATAACAGCATGCTGGTTTGCTGCTTGTCCTTATTGCAACAACCCAGGCTGGCCAGTGTGATGGACTTTCTCTTGTGGTCTTTGATACGCAATACAAGTGGTTTTATGAGCAGCAGAAGTAATGATGCCTTATTTTATATTTGTGCTTTGACATCTATTTCCCTTATGGTTTCTCTGACATCAGAAAAAGGCACGCTTTCCCTAGGATTATTCACCTTTCCTAGTTTCTTATTTTAATGGCGTCTTTAGGACAGTTAATATATTTGAGACCTTTCCTCATTTGCATATGTGCTAAAATGTCCCAAGAGGACTGAGAGACAGACACATGTGCATGCTGAAATACTATGAGCTTTCTTTCTTTAGGAAACTAAACTAAAATCAGATAGCATAAAACTAAAAGGCATACCTGGTTTATTGTACACCTGTGAGCACTGGCCATTCAAGCCTGATTGGTCAAGCATTCTTCACTGCATAAGAAATGTATCTTATCCATAGCAGAGCCTTGCAGTTTAATTGCACCCTTTCTGCCAGCCACTACTTAAAATTAGTTAAGACGTGTAAACATGTTAACAATGTAATTTGTTTATGGTATTTAGACATTGTTTCTGACTTTCAGTCTCTCTTCACATATTTTTTGAAGTCATTTACATTTTTAAAGTAGTTAATTTGAATAATGAAGAAGTCTCACTTTTGACTTAGGAATTTAATAGTGGCCTTAGAATAAGAGTTGACCATTCTGCTGTCAAACAGGAGAGGTAGCCCTGCTTATACACTTAAGTAAACTGCATTTGTTGGAACTTAAAATAGTGGAATTCCTTCATAGAAGCATAGAATCACAGGATGATTCAATTTGGAAGGGACCTTTAAAGGTCATCTAGTCCAACCCCTCTGCAGGGACATCTATCACTAGATCAGGTTGTTCAGAGCCCCATCTAACCTGACCAATGATGGAGCATCCACAACTTCTCTAAGCAGCATGTTCCAGTGTCAGATTTCAAGCTACACCAACAGAGCATCCAATCCACTGTGCTGTTTCTGAAAAGAAAGCAGAGTGATATGGTTGATTATAGGATTTAGATTTCTTTTGAACACATATTGTATTTTGTGGCTTCCAGCACTCACCAGCTCACAATATCTCCAAGGAGAATTTGATAGAAACTGAATGGCAACTGTGAACTTAAAAATGCGAACTGTAGCCCACAGATTTTACCTTTCTAGAATATAGTGCGGTAAAGTTAACACAATTTTACAAGACTCGTGTTTTCTGAACTATACTAGCAAACAAGTTAATTGCAAAGTTTTTGGAATCTTTTAAAAACCGGGTAGCTTTTTTTATAAGATTCTTTAAAAGAAACTGTAACTACACCATCAACTTCAGATTACAGAGTTCAGTACAATCATGTGAAGGGGCATTTTTAAGGTGACATCTCAAACATTTAGTTGTTTATTTCAAATTTTGGACCTATTTGAAATAATGACTTTATAGAACAGTGTGAAATAATTGTAATATTTCTTATTTTCCCTAAGAAACAAACTAGTAGCAGAATTATACAGTAACATATTCGAGATGATATTCAGAGCTGTGGAATTAGATCAGATCTCTTCTTAGAAATTCTCTTCTTCATGAATTTCTAACTAAGCCATATTCTTTCTTCAGAGATAAACTTGAGACATATGGTAATTTTATTATTGTTTTTTAGTACTCTGACTATGGAAGTGCATTTTTAGCTGAAAAATTACTTCCTTTCCAGTGCATTTAAAATGAAATGGAATATGAACATTAAGAGGTCTTTCTTTGTGTTCTTTTTTTTTATTTCCATGACGATATTTTTATTTTCCATGTTCGGGTCATAAGCCTTTACTATATAATACTCACTTTTTCTCTTGGCAAGAGAAGAATTCAGAAATAACTTCATTTTTTTTGAGGATTATCAAGTTATATGTCTGCAGATGTTTACCTTGTTTTCTAACTTGCAAAGCTAAGTTCTCCTTCCCCAAAATGTTCTGCATGCTGTGCAGAACTGATTACAGTGTGTGAACAACTTAATGGCCTCCTTGTGTTTGCATTAGTAACTGTATTTTTTAAAAAATAAAAATATCACAAAATGATAGCAAATCTATTTCAGTTCCAAACAGGAAAGCAAGGAGTTCAGTGGAGTGAAAGTGAGAACATATCTGTTTTTAAGGTGTACAAGTAAATGTGCCTTATAGCTTCCTTTCTGCAGCTATCCTGTCATCTCAGATCTTTCTGTTTTAAGCTGAATCAGTGTGGGCTTCTCTCTTTCAGAATTCGGCTGAAAGGGGTCTAATTCAAAGCTGAGGATCTGTACTACTAATGGCCATTCAGCCGTATCACAGAGTCACAGAATCACTAGGTTGGAAAAGACCCCTCGGATCATCAAGTCCAACCATTCCTATCAGCCATTAAACCATGCCCCTCAGCACCTAATGCACTACTATGCAACTTAGATTTAACCACAAATCTATGAATGTGTGAGTGTTAAGACTTGCAGTGCTATAGATACGAGGACATAAGAGTTATCTAGAACTATCAAGAGGGGATAGCATATGGTGGTATTTTTCCCATTGCGTTTCCTGATCCCTAGCCCTGTAAGACAACACCCAAATACACCAAAGCCCCTCACAGAGCTGGTTTCTGTTCTTCCCCACGGCTGCTGTCACCTGAGCTGGTGATGTTTTGATGCCCACAGATAGGCAGCCTGTGCCCAGCAGGCAAGCAATTAAAGCTGACCCATCCCCTCTCATGCAGCCAGAGCTCAGCAGTGCTTTCAGGAGCAAAATTGTTGTTCAGTCTTTGACTCTGGGAAGAGGCAATTATTGAGACAGCAGCAGTGGACAAGTCTGTGAAGGACAGGGAGCAATAAGAGGCAGGAAACTTTCTCCTGTCCTACTTAATATCTCCACATCTCAAAATTTTCCTGCTTTATCCTGTCTACCATTTCCCCCCAGACGTGCTTAGCACTGGCTTTGTCTATATCCTTGCTATTTATCACACAGACATTAGCTGGCTACAAGCAAGGAATAAGCTAAATGTAAACATCATCTACTTTCTTCAAGCTCCTCTTCCTCTCCCAGAGTGTGAAAGGGAAATTCACCTTTAAAACTAAATTCCTAAAATAGCAGCAGTTGCCCCTGAGAGCAATGCTGTCATTTAGTCCATTTACCTGTGGACTGTTTTCACAGGCTTAACTAGAGTTTTACAGCAAATTATGCCACATGTTTGTTCAAGGAAACTTTCATCTGTGCATCATCCTGCTACTCAACTCTGTATAGGACATACTATACTGAAAAGAAATTGTGTTATCGCCAAGGTGCATACAATTAGGCTAGTAAGAATTTACCGATACATTCTTACGTCTTATCCATTTCATGGAATCGTAGAATGGTTTAGGTTGGAAGGAACCTTAAAGATCATCTAGATCCACCCTCCCAACATGCTGGCCCTAATTCAGCAAATATATGTAGATGGAATGGTTGGACTTGATGATCCTGGGGGTCTCTTCCAACCTGGTTACTCTATGATTCTATGATTCTAATGTTAATGGGATGCTTGTTGAAATTAAGTAATGTGCATGCATCCTTCTCAGATCAACTCTGTAGCTTTATAGACTTCTTAGACTTTCAGCTGCCTTCTGGAGTCACAGTGATATCCTCATATCACTCCTTTTAAAGCCAATTTTAAGAACTGTAACACTTGAAAGGTGAAAATGCTAGTTATAGTATTAATTGCTATTATTTATTGAAAGTAAATACTAATAAATAAAATAAACATTTATTGGAGTTTGTAGATACCAGCTTGCAGAAAAAAAGGACCCATATTGAAAATGTTTTAATTAGTTTTTCCTTGGAAAAAATGAAAATTCTTTTTCTATTCTGTTTGAGGAACCTTGTTACGTAGTATCCTTGTACATTTAGTAAGTATATAAACTGATGTTTGAACTAATTGCCCATTTACAGTTGTGTTCTTCTGTTATTCACACTCTGTCAGCCTATCTGAAAGCTGATTATTGTTCTTCCCTTTATCTATTAATATAATTTCAAATTTGACAGCAAATTTATAGATATCAATATGCTTTTATATTTTTGCAGTGGTCTCATTTTATTCTTATTTATTAGAGCAGGATATATTAAAAATTGCATGATGAAGAATTACAGACAAGTCTATGATGTTAGATGTTAAAATGTGAATGGATCATTAGGCTTCTCGGTGGCTTTATTCATCTCTTAAAGTGACCACATTTATATAACATCTGTTAACGGGGTTATTAAGTAATCCACCTAGACTTGAAGTTCTTAACAGGGCCTTTTATAGCTCTCCCTTGAATTGAAAATATGTTTCTGGGAAACATATTCAACCATGTGGATTAAAGGAACTTTTTGTGAGAAATTTCTTCAGAATTAAAATGTATAGATAGACCTAGCACCTCACTGATTTCCTTTGGCATGACAAACACGAAATTATCCAAAAGTTACTGGATACCATCAGATCTTTCTGATAAATCTCATCAAAAGAACTTGCAAAGTTTGCTTATGTTAGGTGTGGACCTGCTGTAGAGATAATGTGAAGGAGAAAAAGTGGTCCTTGTTCCTGAGATAGTCTTCTGAAGATCTGAAAATGACAAAAGAGGACAAATGAAAGCTCTTTTGTATGAATGTCTGTGAGAGCTATTGAGGTTTGGAGAGGAATTAGGCTGCAAATTAATCTGATTAAGACCAGGGTGCAATGCATTGCTGAAAGAGATTGTTAATGCTGCCTCTTTCACTATGACAGTTGTTCTTAGGAAAGCATTGTTGAGTCAATAATTTTTACAGGTAAGTATACTTATTTTATATATTAAGGTAAATATATAAATATATGAATGCTGTGTGTACATGAACAAAATACAATGTGTGCATATATTTATATTTTTAAATATTTACATAAATACATAAAATGTTTTAAGGAACCTAAAATGTGGTCTAATGCCTACAGTCAATCTGACATGAGTAATTGCATTAATCATATTAGTAGAGCCCTGCTGCAGCAGGTTCTCTTTTATGTAGCTGTTGGTGTTTCACCTCCTCTGCTAGTAAAGGGAGGATTTCAAATTTCATAATCTAAAATTTTCAATAGGGACAGGTTTTGGGTTTTTTTACTGTGTATCAATTTCATTTTGGAGGCTGTCATTGCTCCAGGAGAATGGAAGCAAGGCCTGTGATTAAAACATTGCTGTGCTAAAGCCAAGGTCATTGGCAAGCAGCACTACAAAACTTGAGGGAGTGGCAAAAATATGACGACCTGATGTCACAGACAAGAAATATAGAAATGCAAGTGTCATGAGGAAGTTCCCAGGGGCATCTCGTGATTCAGTGAAATGAAAAGAAAAAGAAAACAGACCCCTAGCAGGTCAATACACTTCTGCTGCTTATTGTTTCATGTCTCATTTTGTATTATGAGTCTTCTAGAGGGCGTCAGCAGTGCAGATACTTCTTGGCAATCTGATAGTGGCAGACAATTTTATTCCATACACTGTATAGGAGTTCACTCAAAGATGCAGTGAATTAGCACAGCTTTCTGGTTGCCCTTTGCACACACTCTAAAATAAAAATTAGGATCGCCTGACAGAAGTTCCAAGAAGTCATATGGTTTAATTTAAATATCAATAAGATTGAATATTGCTTATAACCACAGGCTTTTAAGCTTTTAGTGTGCATTTAGATCATTCACTTTGATCACAGTTAAAAAACATTTAGTCTTTTCTATAACCTGAAGGATTCGTGGTCGTCTGGGATGGCAGACGATGGCACATGATGCCCTGGATAGACATGAAGGGAATTGGTGGTGCAGATGCATCCCATCTAGATTCCAGGAGCTTAGCTTTAACAAAAGCAGCATATAGTGTAGGTTAGAGCACATACTGGAAGTGCCTTGCAGTATAGCTCATGATTTTTGAAGCTATTACATTCTGCTCACTTTCTTTTAAAATGCTAAACTTCTTATTGTAAGGAGGCTTTAACAAAAATGCTGAACATAACCAGTCTTGCCATAAAACAACAAGAGTTGGCGATATTGTAAGCAAATGCATTGCTCTGAGCAAGCAAAGCAGAAAACAAAACAGCAGTTGCTTAAACTGGCCTACTAATCTTTAGAAGTGTTCCTGGATGCAGATAGAAACATTCTAGTTAATCTCAAAAGAGGGAATGATTTTTCTTGTCAGAAGTTTCAACCTTCAAGTGAGTTTTCAAAAATCTTTTTATAGCACATTTTAATATCGTTGGTGTCTGATACAGATCCTTAAGTTTAGGACCCATTCACTCATGTATTTGTCTCCAGCATAGCATTTATCCCCTTATATAGCAAGGGCTAGTATGATATTCTTATATTTGGAAGAAAAAGGCAGAACACAGAACCCACCAGAAATTGGGGAAGTTATTAAAATTAACTGTACAATTGTTGCGATATTGCCTTATCCTCATGCTTTGTCTTGATTCACAATTGCTGTGCACAAGATACAGTTACTTCGATGATAATGAAGTTGAGTCCTGTTTTGGCTAGAGGCTACATTGCATCTGTTTCTCATACTGGATATGTGGATTTTTGGCACAAAGTGTTTCTCCTGTTTGTGTACATTTTCTAGTAATGTTAGAACTACCACTCCAAGAATGCCCTGGTTTTGCAGGTTTTGTCACATTAGGGTGTCCATGGTACAAATGACAGAGAACTAGAGAATAACAAACAGATTTATCATGATCAAGCCAGGCCAGACCTATCCATTTTACATGTAGAAATCCAGTCCCCACCAACATTGCAAGAAACTTCTCGATTTCTGCATTATTTCTTAACCAATGTCTTTCTCTAATGCTTAGAAGCTATATACAGTGGTGACATATTCATGCACACGAGTCTGATCCATTCTGCCTTGGGTATCAATAAATAAAATATTGCAAAATAATGTGGGAGGAGCTTTCTACAGTTCTTTGAGGCAGTTTATCTTTAAGGGAAGATACGTTGGTGACAAATTTTAGTTTTGTGGTATTTCAAATCTATGCATAACTCCACAAGGATCTTAGCAATTTTGGGGTTTTTTTTAAAGCACAAAAATAATGCAAATTATGGATTAAAAATATTCTTGCTGAGACTTAAAATTGCTTTACATTGCAAACTCCTCTTTCAAATGTTGATAGTTCTATGAACCTTTCAAAAGGAAGGGGTTTTATGGCCTGTAATTGGAACTTTTTCATATTTTTATTTTATATCAAGACTTTTTCAAGCCTTATTTACCTTTCCTGACTCTCTGCCCTGAAAAGTTTTCCCATAGCATTTGTGCTGGTGCCTACGTATTGGCTTGCCAATGATTTTTTCAGTTCTTCACTATTATATTTTCGTTTGGTCTTGTCTTGATTCTTCATCTCAGTCAAAGTCAGAGGTGTCTTGAGTGAGGGGCACACCAACTTGCACAACCCTTGACTTCATTCAAACTTTTATCCTATTCCCAGTCTTCAAAACTGAAAGCCATGCCCACAGTTTGCTGTCACTCCAAACCTGTGTTGTCTCGTACCTCTGGATCACCACAGGGAATAGATGAGAGCAATCTTCAGACTTAGTGCTTGGCTTAATGTCATGTCAAGCACTCCATTGGAGCACAACAGCTTTTCTGGGTAGTCCTGACTTCTTTGTGCTCATGTTGAACTTCTGTGCTCGTATTAACCTTCCTATGACAAATGATGAGCGAGGCTCACATTGATCCTGTTATCTGTCTCATGGTGTTTTTTCCTTTGTGTTTGGAGCTTATTTCTGCCATACTGTATTACCTCTCTGGGCTGTTTCTGAGACAGAGAGAGTGCCACAAAACGGAGGTAGACCAAGGAAAAGGCATAAGCCATGGAGCAGTGATTTGAGCATGGATCTGAATATTGCCAAAGATGAGAGCTCATCTTTAGGGACAACAAGGTTCAGAAAAAAACCCTCTGTTAGTTCTTAGGAGTAATACTAACGCTGCATGACCCAAAACAACAGTATGCTTCACTTGTTAACTTCTGCTTTCTGGCTTTCTAAAGACGTTCCACTTTGCTAGTAAGTTCAGTAAATCTAATTTTAAAATGGTTTGTTTTGCAAGCCAGGGAACAACTCCCTGAGCACGTGGCAAGTTAAACAACACAGAGAAATCATTTTTGACATTTAGGTAGATCATCTTTCTGTTTTTCAAATAAAGTTTCAAGTTATTTTGTTCACTATTTAAAAAGAAATAAAATTTGACAACACTCTCAAGGAGTAAAAGAAGTAAAAGAAGGAGAAGACAGTATTAATGAATACATCTGTTTTTGTGGGGTGGGTGGGGGAGAGGTGACACGTAGTCAAATGATTAACAAGTGTTAGTGTGGACTGATTAGGGAAGAAAAATGTGTTAAATCAGTATAACTTTCTAACAGTAGTTGTGCTTGATGTGGAAATCCTTTCCTGTAGTCATGGTCCGATGTCATGGTTACAGAATTTGCTCAATCTGTTAACCTCTTAGTGAATGAGAATCACGAACCTCTAACCTCATCACTCTCCAAAATGACAAACGCCTTTTTACCTCTCTTAACCACTCTCAGCCCATGATGCTGGGGTTACCTCATGCTCTTTGTATGAAGATCTTGATATTGTGAATTTTCTTTTTTAGTAGTAATTAATTTATGCATGTCACATGGTCCCTCTGGGATAGCATGCATTGAATTTGCAACCACAAAGAGATGGATTTCCTAGGCTCAGTCTATCAGCCAGTTCAGACATCTGCATAGTCCTAATAGAGTCAACCCATAAGCTTCAATTTAAGAATGCTCTTCCTGTAGCTCTTCATCAGAGTGGTCAGGATGAGAATGAGATATTGACTGTTATATTTTCAGCAGCCACCTCAACCTAGAAAGCTTGCTTGGAAGCAGCATGGTTCGTAGTTCTATCACATTAGCAGAAATGTCACAATTATTGAGTGGACTACCTTCAATCTCAAGCTCATGGTGCAGGTAAAAGCCATCTGTGTAACACTGCAGCAAGAGTTCAAATTAAAAACAAACAGGAAAAAAAAATTGAGTCAATAGTCAACATCCAAAAATTATCATCCCAATCAAGACAGTGTGGGAGCTACTGGGACGTTTCCCCATTTGCCAATGGACTTCTTCAGTATTATCTGCCCAGGCCTTCAAAACCAATTTGTTCAGCAGTTTTGAGAGGAAATGAAGCATCACTGGTTGCACATAGAGCAAGGTGGGATCAGAACCTGTGGTTTCAGAAAGCAACAGTGTGGAAAATGCTGCCATTGGGAGTCTTTGTCTAACAGCTGATGCTCATGCTTCAAAGTGCTACAACCAGAGCAGGCTTTGTTAACACTGAAACACATAGTTTGTATCTAATGAGGATTAATGTCTCCTTGAAATTAGATACTAAGGGATGTGTCTGTCCATTGCCCAGGCCAACACCACTGATTCTTAAAAAAAAGCTTGATTGGGTGTAAGAAATTACAAGGACATGCACTGTTTTTTCGCTAGTGTTATGCATATTATCTTCTATTACCTGTTGACCAGGTCTATATATGAAAATCTTTTCTCCTCACTATTAGAAACTGGGATGCAAGTCAGAACTAGGTCATCCTTGTTACTTTTAGGAAATTACATGTGAATGCATATTGCCTCAGCCTAATTAATATTCATTGATAAGAAGCAGTATAGTATGTATAAACATCGTAAAAAGTATTAGGAAGGTACCACACAAGCAACACTAAAATTAAGATTTCAAACATTATGCTTTTCCAGGCCTTTTTCAGTGCTCTTGCACTTTTCTTCAACATTTCAAGTTTTGACTTCTATCTGATGGAGGAAAAAGTACTTCACCTCCATCCCACTGAAAATGGAGGTCTCTGTCTTTCTTACAATTTTACTAAGAGTATATTTTTCAGATGCTAACAATGAATTAAAGAAATATAAAATAACTGGTCAGAAACATAGAGTGAAAAAAAATTATTTCTCCCAAGTGTAATCATCATGTCACAGCATTATATTTTTTTATCAGTCGAGGCAATTTTGGTGTGTTGTGTTTGGGTTTTTTTCCTGGAGTTTTAGTGGATTTTTTTCTTTACATCTTGTGATTTTAGTTAGTCCTAATTTCTCATTAATTTTTTGTGTTGTTATAGGCACCATACAGAAAGTGTAGACAAATAAGTGAAAGGAACATCATCTTTATTATTACTCTTTAGTTATAAAGTAAACTATGTTATTCTATTATATGTTAAAATTTATCTTGATTCACCACCCAAAAGCAGAATCATAAAATCACAGAATGGTGTATGTCAGAAGGGACCTTCGAAGATCATCTAGGCCAACCTTCCTGGCATGGACAGAGACATCTTTCACTAAATCAGGTTGCTTAAAGCCCTGCCCAATAGGAAATGCCCACTTAAAATGAAATGTATAATATAAGCAGATATAAAGAAATCAAACATTATCTCTAAGTGCTTAGAAAACAATATTATTGGGATTTAAAGGATTCACCTAAAAGAAAGTACCTGCCATGGCGATGATTTCCAATAATGATCAAAATTAATCCTTGGACTGACAGCTCACACAAATGTTATACATAGTTTAAAAGCTTAAAATGCATTTAAATGGGACTCCTCCTCAGTACAGGTGTGATTATTGGGCTGATTCTGTGCTCAGGAGCAAACTTCTTACCACAGACTGGAGTATTGCTTCAGTGCTAACTGAAAATGGAGGAGTAAGACATGAAGCAGCATTCTTCTGTAACAAATAAGCAGTTTACATTGCATCATCAGCTGAGGATTAAGCATTTTATATGCATTTGCAATTATTTCTTGCATAATTTGCAAGAAATTATGATTTCTTGCGACATTGCAAAATGGTACATGATCTATTTAGGTATCTGCTTGTACTTTCTGAAATAATTCTTAACATTCATTAAACATGCAACTGAGAATAAGACACTTGGGTAGCAGTTTTTCCACCATGCATGGGATTTCTAGGTAATTTTCTTTGCATTTCTAAAACTGATCTTTGCTGGGCCACCATTATTCATGTTTACCTGCTTTGAGGACTCAGGACATAATGCATAACATGAAAAATAATTATGGAAAGCTCATCTCGCAGCCTTTATTCATAATTTCTGATTAACTTTTTTTTTTAAAAAAAGCAGCAAGTCTTGTGATGATATCTCTTTTGTTTTGAATGAAAGAATTTTAACTATGATATTGCTGTTTTCTCTTCTTACTGTGTCATGAACAGCCTTGAAATATGGACATGACCATCTCTTTAAGCATATCTAAACATGACCATCAAGTGAAGCAATTTTTTTAATCATCCCAAGAACAAAATGTAACAGTGTTGCAGAAGTGAAAGATTTTATTTATGAAATATTTGTACTGACCACATGCCAAATTCTGTCATTTTAAATGTGTTGGCAGCATTTATCGAGCTATTTCCCCATGCAGATTTTCCATTTTTCTTTGCCATTGTCTGTCAACCAAGCAAGTGCAAACACTGACACGAGGTATAATAATCAAAACTTAAAAACAAAAAAAAAAAGGAAGAATAGAAGGAGAGTGAAGAAAGCTGTGACATCAGCACCATGGACAGCACAATTTATTCCTACAGTTGTGCTAACAAATCATTGATACACACTAACCCATGTGATAAATCATATTCCTACTCAACAAAGTGTTACTGAAATAGGTAAGAGAGAATATGTGTGCGCTGCTTGATAAGTGGCACTTACAGTTGACAGTTGTTAAAAGCACTTGGTAACAGTGTACAGTCTCTGGCATTGTTGTATGAAGAAAGCCTCAGCTGTTTCCTATGACTGTATATTTATAATTATTTTCATTAAACTGAATTGTCTGTCAGCTTCTCTTTTCACTAGTCATTTTCATATCACAGCTGAAAATTTTCTGAACTGGTAGCAAGGAATGACATGCAAGGTGAAATGACAAATGCCTCATCAACTCTAAATAATGCTCCAGCAAGTCTGCATTTTGAGGGTAAAGAAGTTACGGAGAGCAAAGCAGCAAATGACAAAAGCAAATTTCTTACTGCTAACTAACAGTAACAGAGCCTGTCAGGATGTAACTCACTGGTTAATTTTCAGGTGTGGCCAAAATAAAGGCAGTTAACAGAAGAAAACAACAGAAGGACTCCTTCTACACCAAATGTTCCTTTGGTCATGGTGAAAACAAACATCTGCAAACAGAGTGACAGGACACATTTTCAGAGTGGGATGCAAAGGGCAAATCAGTGTCGCAGTGGCCAGCATGTATGGAAATGGGGGCATTTTGTGGGCATATGGCTGATAATTTTGTACATGTTTTTTATAGCTACCTTGGAGTTGAGATAGGGAAACATGGAAACCTAAATCTGAATTAATTGTTTAAAATATCAGTGTAACTAATCTCATATTATCTCCAATGAGAAGGCTGGGATTAGGTATTTTAATGGTGTCCATTCAACTTCAGTGTACCTAAATCTACTGTTAATTCTGTTGAATTTTCCTGAAGTAGGAAGCATAGATAAGCTGTTAGAAAAATCTTCAGAGCATTAGTATATTTGCCTCTTTCACTGGCCCCAGGCAGAAGTATAATAATTTTAACTAAAATGCGTAGACTTTATATAGCTACAATGCAGCCGGCACAAATTATGGTAGATTTAAGGCCTGATCGGACAAGCTGTAGTTGAGGCTGAAGATAATATGAGTGAAGAGAAGTTATTCCATCTATTTTAAATACAGATCAGTTCACAGAAGCTGATTTCTTAGCTAAACTGAGATGTTGGTAATCTGGATGTGTGGCAGAGGGGAGAAAAGAAAGCAGGATGCTTGGCTAGAGAAAAACTTTCATTTGAATCTTTGGCAGCTGAAACATTCTGCCTAGCTGTGGTCCTACTTAAAATAATCATTCTAATTCGTAGTTATTACTTTAAATCAATATTGTGGAAGTTAGTTTTACATTATCTCCAGTACTATAGTGTAAAATGGTCACTGTTGCCTGTTAAAAAAATTAATTGTTAAGTGATATTCTAGTCAAGTGAAAACAAAATTTCTTTCCAGGCTGCAAGTCCATGGAGACGTAGGATGTGCACTGTGTTTTGTACAGTACCTGGTACAATGGTTCTTCTGCCAGGCAGAAGCACCTATGCACAATTACAAAATAAACTATAAATGTTTGCAATTTCCTCTCTCCCCTTTAATAGTCTACTTTCATGTTAAAATTGCTGGGCTGAGGGAGAAAACAATTTATTAATCTCATTTCCCTTTTAATAATTGTAAACTCTTCCTTCCTTTGCTTTACCTTAAAGAACCCAAAGTTAGAGATTTTCACGCTTTTTCCCTCTCTGTCTCCTAGGAAACTGATCTCATGACCTTTAACATCTCAATGCACCGTTCTTGGTGGCGGGAACACGGGCCCGGATGCATACGAAGGGTGGTGCGTCCTTCTGCCCCAGGCATCCTAGATGATTACTCCTATGTCTCCGTGACAGGCTGCATAATTGATTTCCAGTACCTAGAGGTCATTCACAGCGCTATCCAAATACTCCTGTCTGTAAGTTCCCATTTCTGTTTGTACTTGGATTCCAGCAGTCTGTTCGCAGGCAGCCTGCTGCTGTTTGATGTCTCTGTCCTGGCAGGGTGATGAAGTAGCTGATGGATAGCAGCACAGATTTTTAATTGTATTTCGAATTAGAGAATGATATTAATGTTATTAAAATGTGGACTGTTCTTTTCTTCTATCTCGTAAAATTCTGTACAGGCATAGTTCTCATTCTTGCCTTTGCTGTGACAGGTGAAAATTAATTTGAATTCTTGCCTTTCATTCGCTGTCGCTGAGACATGTACAGCAAAGGAAAGCAGACTTGTCCAAAATTAATTTGCCTAAACCTTTCCAAAGTTTGTAGTCAATGATGGTATTTATTCAGCCCTGAATGTAAACATATTTTGCATGATACATGGCTAAGTTTCTTCCCAAAGTGAGATATGGATACCACATTTGAAAAAGGTCAGACAAGTATTGGGAATTAAAGTACTTTCTTGTATTTAGCCATGTTAACTGTGTTATCAGAACACTCTGCTTCTATGATCCACATTTTGTAGCTGCAATACTGGTCAAAAACTGCAAACACAAGAAGTCATAAAAAGTCTGCAGTGCAGAGCGGTACTGGTGCTACTTCAATTGATTTAGGAGCAACAGCCCGGTCTTGGCCACAGTCTTTCCTCAATATATTGGCTGCTTCTGTTTTTTTTTAATTAGAAAGTTGTTTAGCATGAACTGTGTTTGATCTTCTAGAAGTGGTATCTCTTTCTCTGTGAAGCTGTGTGTGGTACATAGCAACCCGCCAGCACAAAGTACACCCAGACATCTGGACCTATTTTGAGAACAAAAATTCTTGGCTCATGGTCCTACCCATGGCCAGCAGTGCTTGTCAGACAGCAGGAGAAGAGATGCAGACTGCGGTCTACATCAGCTATTCAGGAGAACTACCTGGTCTGAGCAACCAGAAAGGCTGGATGTTCCTGGTCTATTCAGTACTTCAAGATGTTTTAGTAGCTGATGAGTAAATTTTGATGTAGCTGATGAGTAAATTGCCACTAGCAAAGTAAAAGGGACATGCAGGATAAATTTCATTAATTTAAAATTATTTTCAAATTTTTATTTTTTTCAAGAGAAGGACATCTCTCTTCTGAAAGCAAAAATTCAGTGTAAATGGTTACATCTATCATCCTATCCAATGGTCTAGCATGAATGAAACTAAAAGTTCAACGTAATTTCTCTGCATTACTACATGCGTTTTGTAAGATGCCGAATGCTTTTTCCTTGTCTTTTTCAATCAAAATTTAACAAACTTGTATCTTGCAGCAGTGATTAAGGAAATTCCACTTGACAGTCCAGGTCTGAATTAGTGCCCTTGATTAGTGCACCATTGACATCATAAGTACCTGCACATCCCATGTACCTGCTACTGGTCTTTCAGCTTCTCATGCACCAGTAGCATCACAAGGACTTACACAAGTCTCCTCCTGACTGTCATTCAGTCAGTCAGTCAGCAGAGTCGACCTTTTCCAGTGAACACAAAATTGCTTCTCTTGAGGCCCAGCCCTGTGTGTGTCAACATATAACATTTCTGTGAAAGAAGACCTCATAGAAAAGTTTTGCACACTATATCTGCAAAGCTTAACTGAATGTACCTTCTTTACTTTTGTGGGTGCCTGATACTCAAAGCAGGTTGTTTCTCCCGTGACCTTTTTATTCGCTGCAAATTCCCCTTGCAATTGAGTGCTGTTCACTCTGCCTCAGTGAACTGGTACATGGGAAACCGAAGTGTGGTTGGATTAAAAGGAGAAAAGCATAAATATGTCCAATACTTCCTCACTTCTATGAGAAAAAAAGGTATTGTATTATAATTTTTTCTAGAATTTTCATGATTAGAAACAAATTTAGAGTTCAGTGGAAATACAGCTTGTTGTTGAATTCAGGAACTGTTTTCTTCTGTGCTTACCAGTGCACTACAGTTCTGGTCAAAATTTACCAAATAATTAGAAACATAAATATTAGTATTAGAATAGCAGAATAAAATATTTAATATACACAAATTGAAAAAAAATACGGAAATTGAAAAGTATAAAAATGTAATAATGATTATATGGTGTAAGAGGTAACAGGTCTTGCTTTTCTTGTAGAATGACTGATTGCCTGGAACAATCATAAAGAAATTATGGATACAATTCATTGCAAGTTCAAAATGTGCCAGGAACTTAGAAGGCTTGACTGTGACTTAAATTTATTTGCCAGTTTCAGACATTGGTTTTGACTGATGTACAAAATGTTAAAATTCAAATCCCATCCACGAAGTAGTGTTTTCCTCCAGTCTTATTATCTTGCTCCCCCGTCTCTGATGCATTATGATTCACATACCATGAGTCTGTACTTAGTTTCCATTCTGAATTGTGATTTATGCTCGCTTAATTTACTGTCATACAGAACAGAAGTTCCTGCCTAGCTTATAAGACTTGTTGCGTTTTCCTCCCATTTTCTGAGTACTGTTGACCTGAGGAAGTTTTCATTCATTTCAGATGCATAATTGGTTTCCTAATTGGGATACCAATTTAATTTCTTAGTTAAGAGGTCATTTAGGTTGTCTTTTTACAGTACTGAAGAGTTGTAGAACAGAAGAGCCTTCTTTTTTTCTTTTCCTAACAGCTAGTCCTGAAAGTAGCCTATTCCTTTTTGGACCTTACAACCTACTTAATTTTCATAACATTTTTATGTAGCAGTAGTGGCGTAACAAACCATTTTACAGTGTAACAAAAACTTTATTGGCATAACAAATCATTTTATCAGGCTAACCCTTGTCCAAATGACTGGGAAGGTGAGCACTTCCATATGATAGGGAGTTAGAGCCTCTGTAAGAATAAATCCCCCCGGGGGTAAATATTGGGTACCTGTCAAGATATATAACTCACTAGACACAGTTCTCCATTTTTTTAAAGGTGACTTTTTATTGAAATCTTTTTTTTTTTAACTGGTATAAAATTTTTTATATGCACAAGATGCTGCAACTGTTACTACATTAGACCCTGCTTCAGGAAATAGGCTCGACAGTCATTTATTAAATTCTAACACAGTAAGGCTCTTTCTGTATTTGTTTTATAGTTTTTAAAAAAAATATCTTTTATTGATGGAACAGTTACTTTTCATCTCATACTGATTCTGGGTGGCTGTTGAAGTGACTGGGAGTTGAAGGTGTTAAGCATTTCTTTAAATTGGTGTAAAATCAAGACAAATATGAGAGTGGGATGCAGTTAATAGTAAAGAAGAAATATATTTAAATTATGTGTTTAAAACCTACATTTATGTAATATATAGGCACATTATATGTTATTTTGATGAATAAATCCTTCTGCACAACACCTTTAAGTTAAAAATGCAAGGCAGATCATCTCTACTGAAAAATGATTTTTTGGAAAACAAATGGATATTACAGTCAAAATGGTTACAGCTTAGCAACATTGAGAAAGGCTCTTCATACCATTTTTTTTGTTATTTGGAAACAGATAATGCAAACTGAGAATGTTAAATGCCCAGTAGATGCTGGTTTTAATAGCCTGAGATTTAAAAAGTTCTTCAAGTGATTGCAGAGAAATTTCTATTAGACCCCAAGTCTAATATCACAGTAAGCTTGTTCACAGCTACACTGTGAAACAGAGACCCCCTAAGCCAGGGTTCACCAAAGCAGCTCTGGAATTAGCAGCCATATAAAAAGCTGAAAAAGAAAAATGAATTAATTTTGGCAGAGCAACAAGCTGACACAATTTGACTGCTTCTGGATAGGAGCAACCAGCTTCTTCTTATTATTGTGCAATGTGAGGTTAACTTTCCATCTGGGTCTCATCACGTTCCTTTTCACTGTAGAAGAGACAAACCTAATATCTCAAACTCTGAAGGAGAAGAAAAAAAAAAAAAGAGAAAGGAAATGAAAAAGCCTAATCCTAAAAACATACAGAATATTCAAGCTTTTTGGCATCTTGATGCTGACTAAATGCAGGGTATTTTGAAGAAAAGTATTGGTTTAATTAGCAAATGTCCAGCTGTTGCCTCTTGTAAGTGTCAATTGTTATAACCTCTGAATGACTACTGGACCTACAGATGAGGAACACTTACAGAAAAATGCTCCTGGAGAGTCACATCATTTTCACTACCGTGTAAATCCAGGGAAAGATGTGATATAGAAAGGTTAAGGGTGTTGAATCTTTTCCATAGTGGAGTTAAAAGCAGTGAACATACCTGCCTATTGTAAAGTCAGGCACTAATCAATGGGCAATAACTTATCAATAACACTACAAAACACAAAATATGACAGGAAAAATGTATTATATTCTACAGAATATAATGAAATTGTAATATGACCAGTATAAGAAAAAACACTTCCAGCAGCAAAACTGGGAGGTGGATTCTGTGATCATTTTGAGTTTGAATGATTTTCTGATCTTTGTCAGAGAAACTTATCCCCTGTCTTTTTGATATGGCAGAGAAAGGTATGTTTTCATGTGACATCTAGTGGTTACAGTGGTATTTATGACAGTACACAATGCCAGGCAGGTGATATTGGACTAATCTCAGGAGCTGTTATCAATATCCTCTTTTGAGGTTAGCGAATTCCAACAGTGATGAAACTAGAGATGGTAGTGGGTTTCCATTCAGTGGCATTCTGTCATATTAAGCTCTTTGTGCAGGAGTATGGCAGCACTTTCTGCTCTTCATTAAGCAACATAGATCTCTCATGTCTGTTGTTCTGCCACCATCTCCCCAGATGGAGAACGGCGTGTTGAGCTGTGGCATTGTCTGCATAAGGATTGAGTTTCTGTGCTGTTTCTGAACGTTGTTTGACTCTTGAACACATGCCCTCTTGATGTGCTGACAGAAAAGGATGCTGAAACCACTTTGAACTTGGGGTATGTATCTGCAAGGCTTGAGATGTTCTTTATTTGTTGTAGCAATTAATTTCATTTATATTTGACCTCATTCTGGCCCTCAAAAAGGTCTGTCTTTTGAGTAATTGTTGAGGTGAAAGTGCTGTCAGATGTGGTAGGGCTGCTGACTGTAATTTTAATATGAAACCCTTTGTCTGGTGCTCTAGAGACCACTGGGTCCAAAACCATTAAAAGTGTTTGAAGATAAAGAAGTTGATCTTCGTTCAGTATCAGTTGCCTTGACCTGGAGCATGTGTTCACTCTGCTGCTGGAACATATCTGGTATGTGTACAGCAGTGTGACTGTGGAGGCATCATTGTATAGTAGAGGTGGACGACTTCATATCTTGGTTTATCTATGAGTCTGTATGCAAAAGGTGACAAAACCACATGTAAATGGTCATTATCTTCCAGGATTTGAGTTAAACAACGAGAGCATAGAAAACATAACCACTAAAATACATGTCCTGAAAAGATGTCTTCTCAATGACCCTTTCAGTTACTGAATCTGTAAATAGTGTATACTTTCCACTTATAACTTCTCCAGATGGCTTTTGAATATTTGCAGGGAGATACTCTACAACTTCACTGGGCAACCCTTGCCAATGCTCTGTCAACCTCACAGTAAAAAAGCATTTCCTAATGTTCAGAGGGAACCTCCTGTGCTTCAATTTGTGCCCATTGCCTCTGCTCCTGCCACTGGGCATCACTGAAAAGAGCCTTCCCTTTGTGTGTTGGTAAGATTCCCCTAGAGCTTTCTCTTCTCCAGCCTGAAGAGTCCTCACTCTCAGTCCTTCTTCAAGTGCGAGATTCTCCAGTTCCTTTATCATCTTTGTGGCCCTTCTGTGCACTCTCTCGAGTATGTCTATGTTTCTTTGGCACTGAGGAGCCCAGAACTGGACACAGTACTCTAGCTCTAGTCTCACCAGCACTGAGCAGAAGGGCAGGATCACCACCCTTGACCTGCTGGCAATACTTTGTCTAAAGTAGTCCAGGATACCATTCATCTTCATTGTGGCAAGGGCACATTGCTGACTCTTGTTCAATCTCATGTCCACAAAGACCTTCAGGTCTTTCTCTGCCAAACTGCTTTGCAGTGGTGGCTCCCAGCATGTATCAGTGCGTGAAGTTGTTCTTCTCCAGGTGCAGGACTTTGCACTCTCTCTTATTGAACTTCATGAGGCACATTATGTTAAAAAGAATAATGTATTAATACTTCTAGCTCTTACCTCATTTTCTGTAAAAATAGTACTTAGCTGTCCAAAAGATTCAGAATTATTCATGCAAATTGATACTGAACACTATTAAAGATCTAACTTTTAATATTCTAACACTCGTCAGGCTTACATTAGCAGATTCTCCTGTTTTAATTAGCCATGCAGGATGATATCAAATATTTTGAAATTTTGTTGCTATTATGACAATTCATATTAATTCCATCATGCCTGTCATAAAGATCATTAGTTTCTCTTATTTTTGAGGAATTAATTCCTCTTACTTTTCCCTCACAAGTCTCTGTTGTCTTATCTGTGTGTTCTTCTCTCCAGAACATAGTGTCACTTCCAGAATGAAATGAAAAACAGTGTGCTCTGATTACATTATTTCTGGACATCTGTCACCAGTCAGTGCTTTATATTGACCTCATACAATTGCCTCACTTTGTGAATTATTTCTGCCCTCCTATCTTCAAAGAATCTGCCAAATGTCGATTATTTGACATGAAAATGAATTAACACATTTGGTAGACATAAATGCTTTTTTTCATCAGAAAAAAACAGAATTTAACAATCATATTTAGCACAATGGACATCAACATGGAGGTTATGAGTCTCGTGTAAATAATTAATCAAGGGAAACATTGTGACTGTTGAACTATAGAGAGACTAACATCGGGAGCAGTGATGGAGTGAGTTAATGAAGTTCAAATCATTGGCCAAGCTTTTATTACTGAGCTATAAGTTTGAGTCTTTTTTGGGTTAATTTGGATGGCTCTTTCTCTGTCCCTAATATTACGGATTGCCTTCTCTATGTCATATGAAAATCTCCAGGAATTGCTCTGAAAGAGGTTGAAAAGCAGCTTTCACCCCTCCTTTCAGGCAGCCAGAGCTGCGCTTTAGTTGGCATTCATTTAAATGTAGCAAAAGGACTAACGATATCAATATATAATATGGTTCCTCCAGGGCACTGCAGCAACCCCTTTTTTTTCTCATTAGTTATGGCGTGTTATTTTTAGAATGGTACAGAGAAAGATGCTAGGAAGCCCATCGCGTATGTTGTTCTCCAAATAAAATTCCTATAGGAGCAGACACCAGTGCACAGGCATGTTCCTTGCTCTTTTTCCATTTTCTCAAGTGACATGCAATTGATGAAGTCAACATCAGCATGTGATAGAAGACTAGGTAATTTAGTGGTAGGACAGACAGGAACAGTACATTAATAAAATATAGTTGTCCTGAAGGTATTATATCTTTTCTCGAATTTTTGTTTGCAATTGTTTCACCTTTTTTGTTTAGAAAACAGTTAACATCTTCTTTTACGTAAAAAACAATTGCACACGAGGCATGGAAAATTAACTTTGCATTGTCAGTGGAGATGAAGTTCAGCACTACTCTGAAGAGGGTATGAAAGATATATCTGTTCTTCTTCTTCTTCATCATGATTGCCAAGAACACTTGTCTCTTAGCCATGTGAACAGTCAGTTAATGTGGGCTGTTGGCTTGTGAAAGATTAATTAGTAAGTTAGTTCAGTTGTCACCAGATTATTAAAAATCAGAAGAATGTTTTCATCCTGAGCAATGTTACATAGGAGCTGTTGGTCTTTGGAACAGACTGCAGAGAAGATAACTTGTGCAAATGGCTTTTGAACTTACTCCCAGTTCTTTGCAGTAGTTGCCTTATTGTATTTTTATGGCAATCTATGCCTTGTGCAATTCCTGCAGATAAGAGATGCATACAGCCCTTTGCCAATAATGAGCCTTTGGCATTAAAAATATATTACCAAGACAAACAAAATTAGTGAGAGACTATATCTGCACCTACATTCTAGAAATGACCTTGTCCTTTCTTGTTAGATTTAGTTTAACTCCATTATGTGCAGTAGTGCATAGGTAGTAAAATACACAAGTATATTTGTCTAATTACCAGTCTGGATCAATAAAGCAACTACGTAGACAGAATCAAGAAAAACCTGTGGTTTTTCCACCTCAGTTGTCCTTTCCAGGGACATCTGCCTTTTCAAGTTGCTAATTTAAAGGAACTGAAATCGCTCATTTATTTATTAACTTGTGACATGGATTTCTGAAAAACAGGTAGACAATATCTGCAGTGGAGCTGGCTAAGGGGCAGAGGATAGGGGATATCAATTTAAGCACTAGCAATATAGTAGTGCCTTCACCTTGTCAACTAATCAATATGAGAAATAAATTGTTCTAGACAGTTTGCATTACTTGATCTAGATTTGTTTTCCATTTTACATGAAAATTACTCTGGCATTTTTTCAATATTGTACAAAAAATCAGTGAAACTGTATGCAAGTATTATAAAACATTTTTATTTACACAGCAAAATATTTAGAGTAAAAATAAAAATCAATTGCTTATTTCAGGTTTTTTAGAGTTCATTAATATTTCAATAAAAAATATGCAGAAACACTGGAGATAAATGGAAGATTTGGAAAATATAAACTTCTTTCCCTTCAACCTTTGCCCAAAATTACCTCCTCTGTGGCAGAAGTGGCGTAGTAGACTCTGTCTCTGCAATTTAGGTACTGTAATTCTCAATTAGATACTTTCATTCAGATCCATTTCCAGTATTTTCAAGTTAACCTGAACTGACATTGAATAGGGAACTGCAGAAGCCAATGCACAGTAAACTTGGTCATCACAGATTCAAATCACAGAACCATAGAATCACTAGGTTGGAAAAGACCTTTGAGATCATTGAGTTCCACCATACCTGTACACTACTAAATCATATCCCTAAGCACTTTATCTACCTGTCTTTTAAACACCCCCAAGTCCTTGTCCACCAGGCAGCTTTCCAGCCACTCTTCCCCAGGATTGTAGCAGTGCATGGGGTTATTTTGTCCCAAGCACAGGACTTAGCACTTGGCCTTGTTGGACCTCACTCCGTCGGTCTCAACTCATTGATCCAGCCTGTTCTGATCCTTCTGCAGAGCGTCCCCACCCTAAAGCAGAATGACACTTCCTCCCAGCTTAGTGTCATCTGCAAATTTACTAAGGGTACATTCAATCCCTTCATCCAGGTCATTGATAAAGATATTGAACAGAACTGGACCCAGCACTAAACCCTGGGGAACACCACTTGCAACCAGCCTCCAATTGGGTTTACCTCCACTTACTTTGAATCTTTATGCCTGACCATCCAGCCAGTTTTTAACTCAGCAGAGGGTATGCCTGTCTGCGCCAGCGGCAGCCAGTTTCTGAAGCAGAATATGGTGAGAAACAGTGTCAATGGCTTTACCGAAGTTCAGGTACAGTATATCCACAGCCTTTCCTTCATCCATTCAGGAGGTAACCTTGTCATAGAAAGAGATCAGGTTAGTTTGGCAGGACCTGCCTTTTATAAACCCACGCTGACTGGGCCTGAGCACCCGGTAGTCTTGTGTGTGCTGTGTGATGGCACTCAAGATGACCTGTTCCATGACCTTCCCTGGCACTGAGGTCAGACTGACAACCCTGTATTTCTCTGGGTCCTCCCTCCGACCCATCTTGTAAATGGGCGTAATGTTTGTCAGCCTCCAGGCAAGTGGAACTTCCCCAGTCAGCCAGGACTGCTGGAAGACAATGGAAAGGGGCTTGGGGAGCACCTCCACCAACTCCCTTAATACCCTTGGGTGAATTCCCATCCAGTGTTATTGACTTGTGAATGTCTTATTGGCCAAACAGGTCTTTAACCATTTCCTCTTGGATCATTGGAGCTTTGTTCTGTTTTCCCTCCCTGTCTTCTGGCTCAAGAGGCTGAGTACCCAGAGCATATCTTACCTTACTATTAAAGACTAAGGCAAAGAAGGCATTAAGTATCTCAGCCTTATCCTCATCCTTTGTTCCCCCTGCATCCAGTAAAGGATGGAGATTCTCATTGGCCCTCCTTTTGCTGTTACATATTTGTAGAAACATTTTGTATTATCGTTCACAGAATGGGCCAATTTAAATTTTAGTTGGGCTTTAGCCTTTCTAATTTTCTCTTTGCAAGACAAGGCAGCATCTCTGCAAATAAACAGGACAGACAGTGGAAGAGGTAAATACATGTTAAAGTGCCTTGGCAAACTTGTATGCCTATGTTCACCAAGGGTAAATCATGCCTGACCAGACTAGTGGCTTTCTGTCATGGGGTAACCACATCAGTGGACACAAGAAAAGCAATGGATGTGATCTATCTGGACTTCTGTAAAGCCTTTGACATAGTCCTCCACAGCATCCTTCTCTCTAAGCTGGAGAGATATGGATTTGATAGGTGGACTGGTCACTGGATAGGAAATTGGTTGATTGGTCGCCTTGAGAGAGTAGTGGTCAACAGTTTGATGTCCAGATGGAGATCAGTGACAAGTGGTGTCCCTCAGGGGTCCATACTGGCATCAGTGTTGTTTAATATTTTCATCAATTATATAGATATCAAGTACACCCTCAGCAAGTTTGCAGATGACACCGTGATAAGTGGTGCAGTTGTCACACCAGAAGGATGGGATGCCATCCAGAGGGACCTGGACAAGCTGGAGAAGTGGGTCTGTGTGAGGTTCAACAAGGCCAAGCACAAGGTCCTATGCCTGGGTTGTGGCAATCCACAGTTTCAATCCAGGCTCGGGATGACTCCACTGAGAGCAGTCCTATGGAGAAGGACTTGAGATTTCTGATGGATTAGAAGACCAACATGACTTGGCAATATGTGCTAACAGCACAAAAGTCCAACCGTATCCTGGGCTGCATCAAAAGAAGTGTGGCCAGCAGGTCAAGGGAGGTGATTCTTCCTTTTTTTACTCTGCTCTCATGAGACCCCACCTGGAGTATCATGTCCAGTTCTGGAATTCCTAACATAAGAAACATATGGAACTGTTGGAAAAGGTCCAGAGGAGGGCTATGAAGATGATCAGAGGAATGGAACACCTCTGCTATAAGGACAGGCTGAGAGAGTTAAGGTTGTTACAGCCTGGAGAAGAGAAGGCTCCGGGGAGACCTTATAGGGGCCTTCCAGTACCTGAAGGAGGCTACAAGAATGCTGGGGAGGGACTTTTTACAAGGGAATGTAGTGATAGGATGAGGGGGAATGGGTATAAATTTCAGAGGGGAAGATTTATACTAGACATTAGGAAGAAATTCTTCACAATGAGGGCGGTGAGGCACTGGCACAGGTTGCCCAGGGAAGCTGTGGATGCCCCCTTCCAGGAAGTGTTCAAGACCAGGTTGGATGCGGCCTTGAACAGCCTGGTTTAGTGGGAGGTGTCCTTGTCTTTGGCAGGCAGTGGGAACTAGATGATCTTTAAGGTCCCTTCCAATCCAAATCATTCTCTGCTTCTATGACTCTATATGATATCCTTAGAGCTGAGCAGAATGCTGAATATTGTACTAGGAATTCATAAAGTGTAACAAAGATTAGAAATTTAAATATGTTTTTTAGAGAACTAGGAAATCCCAACATTTTTCATTTAGAAAAATTGAAGTAGTATTTCCTTTCCACTTTAGGGATTTTTAATTGACTGTATTGTCTGAAGCTGTTAATAGTTTTGTGGGCTATTGAGACAGTAAAGATCCTGGAAATTCAGAAAGCCAGAGCATGGTGCTCTCAAGGATATTTTCTTCCATGCCTCTCAGGACATCCCCAAGCTTTCAGCAACCCCTGTGGCAATCAGTGCATGACAATTTACTCAGACGGTGCAATCGAAATCATACCTTTCCACCAAGCTGAAATTTGGTGTAAATAGCTCTGCTTCATCTCCAGCAGTGTGCTGCATCAGGTCTGCTCTGGTTGCAAAGTTGATAAACTCACCCAAGAAATGAACTCCTTCTCTAGGACAAGTGTTTTCATGGTGATTGACAGCTCTGGCTGAATGAGCTTGAGTTTGTTGCAGGTTTTTTATTTCCAGAAAATGCTATTCTAAGTGATTTTTACATGCAGACATGCTTTTAAATAATGAAAACGTATTTTACTATGAGGGTCTGATTCCTTAGCCTGTGTCTGCACATATAATGTAAAGAGGCAAGCATCACACTGCAATCTAGCTGATCCTAAAAGCAATAGATATGTGCTCACTCACAGTCATCAGAATAATTGCTTCTGCATATTGTAGTTGGTAACCACATGACCAGACTTTCTTATATAGGGGAAATATATTCACTGTTAAAACCCATCTCTCTGTGAGGTTCCACCGACAGGACATTTTTCTTTTAATCATGTACTGAATTCACAGCCTAGCTCTTCCATTAAAATTTGTTGCCTGAATGTGACCTGACTGCAGAAATTCTTCTTCTTTTCTCTTGACTATGGTCCCAGATGATTTGCAATACTCTCTGTTTTATCTTAGGGAAATGTAAGAAGACAGAGCAAGGATTTTACAAACAAGCAGTGAAACAGCTCGTACTCCTCAGGCTTTGAGGGAAGGATCTGGTTTTCACTGCAGAAGAAAGTCAGTGTGTATATGTGCTCCTCTCAGAACAACTCATAGACAGGCAGACAAGATTTTCTGAGAGAATATATTTTGATTTAGGAAGATTCCAATGTAGAGTAAGTTTTGAAAGGCCTGTGTTCTGTAAATGCTTCTTCATAGCTTTTATAGCTAATGCTTCTGGCCCAAATTCTGTAATACATCTGTGCCTTTGGGCTGTTCTTTGTTCACTATCTAGTATTGGGGGAACTATTGGAAAACTTCTTTTAACTCTATCCTTTATATTTCTGCCAAGCAGAGCAGAGAATTCGACCAGCATGTGCAAGGTCTAGTACAAGGTGCGTTTCCCCAGCACCCATGTAGGTCACAGGTTTGGAAATGGGGCATGGTCAACTCATTACAGGGCAGCTCCATACTTTGCTACAAATATGCCCTTAGCTCCTATTGTCTCTCCTGTGGAAGGTGGTAGGCATGGAAACATCCCAGTTCATGCAAAATCATAGAATCATAGGATCATAGAATGGTTTGGTTTGGAAGGGACCTTAAAGATCATCTAGTTCGTGGGCAGGGACACCTTCCACCAGACTAGGTTGCTCAAACCCCCATCCAACCTGGCCTTGAACACTTCCAGGGATGGGGCATCAACAATCTGTTCCAGTGACTCGCCACCTTCATAGTGAAGTATTTCTTCCTTATATTTAATCAAAACCTAGAGTCTTCCAGTTTAAAGCCATTACCCCTGTCCTGTCACTGCGTGCCCTTGTAAACAGTCCCTCAGCAGCTTTTGTGTAGGCCCCCTTTAGGTACTGAAAGGCTGCTATAAGATTTCCCTTGAACCTTCTCTTCTCCAAGCTGAACAACCCCAACTCTCTCTGCCTGGCTTCATAGATGTGTTCCAGCACTCCGATCATCTTCATGGCCCTCCTCTGCGTCTGCTCAAACCTGTCCATGTCCTTGTTATGCTGGGGGAATCCAAGCTGCAGTAGTGATACCAGAGTTGTTGTTCTGCTAGAGGAGACAGCTGCCACAACACTCTTCATGCACAGATTAGGTGTGTGCTATGTGGAGGAAGGAAAGGGAGGATTAGAGCCCACAAGACAATTACACAGGTAACAGAGAGCAGAGTTTGAGTGACTGCAATATAGCAAAGGAGTGCAATAAAAGGTTTGTACATGAATACAGTCAAGACGCATATTGATAAGTACCTAAGAAGTGATTCTCTAAAACATCACAGCAGTAATTTACGTGGAGTTGTATGATGGATTTGCCATTTTTTAGTTTGAATTTGTTTTCAGCAGTAGCCACTCTTGCCTAAGGGAGTAAGCGCTTTTAATACACTTTTATAGAACAAAAGAAATGAGTCTTATGTAATGGAAAGAAAATTGACAAACACAGGTGAGAAGGATGGTTGTTGAGGCTGTGGCTAGGAGTAACTATATTTAAGGATTTTTGTGTTCTCTGACCATTCAGAATAGACAGAGATTGAGTGAAATGGATGCTTGAGGCATTTCTTTGCTGTGGTTTGATTATGATTTGAACAGTAAGATTGCTAGTGGTCTTGAAAGGGAGAGTGATGTGAATTACTTTCAGCTTGTGAGTTTTTGTCTAGTGTCAGTAGTTATTCTGAGAGAACAAAATCAGCTTAAAGCAGAAGTCTGAAAAGTGAATTTCATTTCTTTTCACCTATATATAATACGTAGAAGTCTTCAGCTGAAACAGTTGCCCACATGGAAGGTCAAAAATGGTGAATAATGGTGTTCCTCCAGAATTGTGATATTAATCTGAATCAAAATGATAGTCAAATAAATCAGGTGCTGTGAAAGACGTCTACTAGATCTCTGCCTGAATTTGTGATGTAGGTAAAGATGTTTCAAGAAATTCATAGTGTTGTGGAACTTTTCTGGCTTGACTTTCCACTACCTCCTATGTAAATTCCTACTATGCATATTAATTGATAATCATTGGTAATGACAGCAAAAAGTGGTAGATAATTGAACAGCCTCTTAAAAGAACATTATAATTTCCATTTTTATTTTTTACATATACCAGGTAGCTTGAGTCTTTATTCAAGTGAAACACTGATTTCCAGGAAGAATTTTCAAGAGTGAAATCCTGCATAGTTTTTATTTGAAATATCCTTTCCATCAACTGTAGGCTTTTCTTACTAATTTCATCTTCAGCTCTCCTTGCTAACAGCCAGGGATTACCAAGTTCACCCTGCCTGGTAACAGATTTGTCTCTCAGGCAAGCAGGAGTGAACTGAAAAGACTTAAGTGTTTTGTGATTGCTTCTTCTCCCTTTCATCTTCCTGGAACCATGACTTCACCATAACACCACCTGAAGTTGCTCTCCTTGAACCAGCCCACAGAGGAGCAGCAGCTTTGTCTGAGTCTAGAACACAAGCAGACTGCAAACTTTGCATTTCCTTTACTTATCCACTTTATTTCCTTCTTTTTTCTACTACTTGTGCAGTGAGATCTGGCTTAACTATAAAGAAGGGCATCTGTTTCTTCACTGCCATGAATCTGTCATTGCTTTAGGCAGCTGGAATCAATTTTCTAAGTATTTTGTTATGAGTACAAATGACCAGGAGTGGGAGAAAGTTATGGGAAGCCATGCCATACTGGGGTTTCCCAGCACTGAACTCACAAGTAAGCACCCATGCCAGAAAGAGAGGCTATATTTTCTGACTTTTCTTATAATTTCTTCCTTTTTTTTTTTGGTGTGTGTTTATCTTTTTTTTTTTTTTTAATCTGAGAAGAGTCAGGTTTAGATTTTATTAGCAATAACAGCTACCGTAGACCATCTCACCTAACTTACTTTAGACAGCAACTTTGATTCTCTTCTTTAAATTTTCAAATAAGGAAGACTTAAAAATAACATTTAAAAAAAAAGGGAAGGGAAGGGAAGGGAAGGGAAGGGAAGGGAAGGGAAGGGAAGGGAAGGGAAGGGAAGGGAAGGGAAGGGAAGGGAAGGGAAGGGAAGGGAAGGGAAGGGAAAAAGGAACACCCTCTGAAGATCCTTTTCCCACCCAAAATGCAGAACAACATATGAAACTGTGGATGTGTCATGTCTCATAGTTATGGACAGTGGGGCAGGGAGCTGGCACTGTTGTGGGACTTGCCATGGAATCATCACATAACATGGTTGTGCATTCAGTGAGGGTGGCTTGACCCACTGTATTAAGGCTCACCTCTTCACTCTTCCAGCCAAACATGAGGGAAGGAAATACCAGATTTTTCTCTTTAATTCAAATTCTTCCTTAATATCGCACATGTAAAAGTTTTGACAGTTTGTGTTGCTAACTCAGTACTCAAAAATATACACAAAGAAATGGATTTTACTGTGAAAAATAAGCCAATCTTAACATGATGCAAATCCCCATTTCACACACATATTACAATAATGAGCAAAGATTTTATTAGCAACTCATTCCTTCTTAGGTTCAAAATACCTTTTCTTATCTGCATGGCAGAATTTACGGGCACTGTTTAATGCTTGATTTCTTACATCCACAAGACTCAAGAACCATTTGGAAATGACACCCTAGCCTTGTATCTGTCAGCCCAAGATACAGCAACAGTTCTTGTGTAGAAGAATAGCAAACCAGGATCAGTATTATTTCTCCAGGGACAACTATATCGATGTTCATTGGTGGTGTTTGCACTTTTTTTTTTTTGTGGGGAGGGAAGATTTTGACCTTTTTTCCTAACCATGGAAATCTTCCTAATGTGAGCTAGAATACTAATAAAAATTATATTACTAGAGAATAGTGTGTCATTATCTTAATACTATGATATGATATCATATGATATGATATGATGTGATATAGAATTAATAATAGTAATAATATAACTCTCCTTAGCAATCTTACCTAACTACAATATAATCCAAGTAATTAGACTCCAAGGAAAAAGCACAAAATACTTCAGGATATTTTAATCTTCCCTTTTTTCCACAGTTAGCTAAGGTGGGGTATGAAAATCTTCATAGAGAAGAGCAGTTCACCATTCACCTCCAATGCTCTGCTTTCTGTATTGGTTGTACTTATTAGCAGAATGACTTTATGTTTCCAACACACTCAGTATGCAATGCAGAATTTCAGTGGCACTGTCTAGACCAACAGACAGAAGAGAACCAGAAAATGAGTTTGAGCGTCATCTTATATTACTCATTATATGTGAACAGTAGTGTCACAATTTTGTCCATGTTGGCCATCAGTGCACAGTGCAGATCAAGGACTGTGCCCAGGATCCAGGGAGGACAAAGCCCACCCTGTTTGGATCTTCAGGGGGATAGATAGTGAGGACACAGGTGTCAAGGTGTGAGACATGCCGGTCACACCACTTACCCTGGAGTGGCTGGGATTGTGCCTTGACCCTTTTTATGTACTTCTGCTACGTAGCCCATGGAAACAAGAGTTCTGTTGCTCAGGTTTTCCATAGTCCACTACTGTGAATGGGACATTTCCATAGTGTTTATGCCTGATGCAGTTACAAAAATTGTTCAGGGTTTGGGATAATTTTGATCTCTTTTTTCCACTTCCCCTGTTTTCCACACCTGCCTAGTCCAGTTTTCATTGGTACAGGGAGGCTGTGTTGGCCAGTTATGAGAATTCTTACTTCACCTCCAGGAATTCCTGAGGAAATATGTTCACTTTCAAAAGAATGTGACTGCTTGGAACCATGTCAGTGTATTATTTTGTACAAATGCACTCTACAGTTCCTATACCAAATATAGGGTGTATTCAATTTGCTCTCGTAATAGAGTGGCTGAAAGAGTCGTGTGTTTGCTTTCAGTTTTAAGCCTTTTGGAAATTCTTCTTACTTTACTGATTTGTGGATTTTGTCCCCAGGCAGAGATAGGACTCTGTGGGAGTCTGTAGACAAAAAGTATAAATAACCTTGAAATCTCCCAGGTGCTTATATTTTCATGATGATATAGTGGCAGATTCTCATAAGTCGTTGCTAAGAATATGTTATAGCGACTAGTGTTTTCTCTTTTGGTCTGTTAGATTCTGTCTAGAGGTGCTGCTTGAAAGTAGCTGACTAGGGATTTTTGTTTGGCATAGGGGAATCATTAATTTTTATTAAAATATTTTAAACTAAAGCTACTAAAACACATCACCATTTTCACCAGAAATAACTTCAGTGAAACAAATGGAAATACATAGTTTTTAAGCTGATGCAAGTGAAAAAGAAGCCCCTAGATGCTCACTGGTAAAGAATTTAAATAGAAAACAATGAATAAGGTGAAGATTGCCTGGACCTTGCAGTTTCCAGGACTTCCACGTATTTCCTAGAAGCATTATTGAACTTAGAGCACTCATTATAATAAACAGCATGTTTCTAGACACTTGTTTCTGTATTGGATTTTACAGAGGGGATGGAACACGCATTGCTTCTAGTAAGAAGGAATTTTCCATTTGCAGCCGTTTCTCACCTTCTTTGGGCAAGCTACCCCAGACACCACGCTGGCCCATGGAGCCAGAAGCTAGGTGATAGGGGGGCAGGCTGCTCTCAGCCCCATTTTTCAGGCTTGGGGACTATAACAGGCAAAAATATCCTGCAACTTGGAGTCTGACCCTGCTTTTGTTGACACCGGCATTGCAGGCTGAGTGACAAGGACTATCATGTGCATCAGAAACAATTACTTCCTCTTGCTGCCCCTGCCTCAATACCAACACCTGCTCCACAGATTAGGGGCTTCCTAATCTACAGAGGGAGAATTTTTTAACATTCTGGAGATGGATGACTTCCATCCAGTGAGAAATTGAAACACTTTATCATGTAAAATAAGGTAAACACACACAGTAAGTAGAAATATCCTCAAATGAATTAGGAACTTTGTAACTTACCCTGGTGCAGATGAGCTGGACTTTTGAGGAAGGTTGTACAGTTTTTTTCAGAGAATAAAGTGTGAGCTTTGATTCTGCTTTTACTTGAGCAAAATTAAAAATGCAAACTAAGCAAGTGGAATGTGGGATAATCTGTACAGCTTTGAAGTGGCAGTTGGAGTGCCTCCATTCTTATGATCCAACATATTCAAATAATAAAGATAAAAGTAGTACTTTACATGGAACGTCATCTGTGCCTTTAGCATATGCAAAGAATTTGCCTTGAAAGGTTTTGCACATTTCCATGGTGAATTAAGCCCTTTTTTTTTTTTTTGTCAAAATTCCTTTCATTTGGGGAAAACAGAGGCTCTTCAGAATGAAAGTGCATCTGCGCAGTACAGACTCACTTTTCCACTCCTTTCATCTCTCATTTTTCCATTTCTAATTTGTGGCTGAAATCAGCATTTCAGTCTCTGGCTCAGACTATGATTTTCTGACAAAAGAGAACTTTCAACAACAAATAAACTGAATAGTGGGGAACAAACAGAATAAATACAAAAAGACAAGACACGTTTAGGACTGAGTCTGACTGTTTACACCTGTCAGAAATAGCAGACCTTGCCAATTGCCCCAGTCATGAATATGTTAAATAGAAATTCACGTCCTGCACCAGAGTCATGTTCATTCTGAACATAAAATAAAGTAATAAAAAGCAAGTGCAGTATTCCTTTCCTGAGTCTGTAGAGTTAAGTTGGTTTTGTGGGTGTGCTCTACTTGGTGATAGAATTCCCTACCAGGAGCAAATATGTAGGATATATGTATATAATATATTGTTTTCTCCTTCAGAATACATTTATGTGAATATAAACCATAAGGTATATAATTTTGTCCATGAGGAATACATGCACATCTAATCTGTAAGATACTGGGTCCCTGGACTATTACAGTTCTGTATTGCCAAACTGAAATTCTAGGTGTATCAAGGAGCTCAAGTAGAAATATAAAAAAGAAAAATGTGTTTTGTAATTGTGTTCTGTCAGATAAACTATATAAACACAGGAGCTGAGCTGGTTTGCATCAGAATGCATTTGGTTATTCACTGCACAATGGACTGAATAATCCTATGAATATTTATGAGTAAACCACAGTGGATTTACTCTTTATTCCAGCATGTGGAGATTTTATAATGTGCATTGTGTTAGTTCAAAGTAAAACATAATGCTTTGGTTACTGCTTAATACATCGAACAGCATGACTCTGCATCATGTATGTATATGCTCTAGACAGTTACTCACAGACAATATTTTGAGGCATAATTCAGAAGGACCTAGTCTATGACAACCTAATTCTCAAAGCCAAACCACAGAGCATGTGTTGGGGTTGAAGAGGATGTGAGGTAGGGGCTGCTTTGCACTTTGACCAGCTGGGCTATGTGGATTAGTAGTTTTTAAATGAGTAGTTCAGATCGATCAGTAGTCCTAGTGGAAAGGGATGGAGACAAATAAGAGAGAATCAAATTAGACTTTATTAGTTGGATTTTTACAGGACCAATAGCTTTAAGAAAGCCAACTGCCAACTCGTTGACCCTTATGGTCTGCAAAGCTGCCCTGTTCCTAAAATGAGCAATTCGTTTTGTTTCTGATACTATCCCATGAACAAGTCTACTCTCAGTTCAAATTTAATATTATTATAATCTTTCAGCTGAGTGTAATTTCCATGATTCATTTTTAGTCACAGAATAGATTGCAATCTAACTCTCTTTGTGGAGCAAGAAATTTGCTCACTTCCACTTTTATTTTACCTGTCAGCATTAGAGGGTTTTTTTTTTCTTTTTCTCATTTGTCAGCTCTAAACTGAGGGCTAAGTCATTTATGTTCCTGTTTTGACATTTCTTTCTGCTTCTGATCAATCATGTGCTGTGTTCCACTCTGAAGAGTGGACACAAATAAATGTCATTAACTCAGGTTTGTGTTGAACCCCAAACTGGGTTCTGTTCAGATCAGAACCTCTAATTCTGAGCATGAGAGATGCCAGCTGAGCCCTTGTGCAAGCAAATGGCAGGTTAAGGTGTCAAGAACCTGTGGGGACAAGATAACAATTGATGAAAAACCTTGTTACAGCTCTTGCAATAGTATCGTTAGTTCTGATAGAGAACATTTATATTAGGGTTTAATTTATGGTGAGAGTTCTCTTTTACAGCACATCTCTCAGCCATGTCAAATTACTGTGAGATCTCCAAGTACATAAGTTGGATTCCCTCTGCATGAAACTGAACTGGAAGATCAGCTACTGTAGGACACCATAGGCATTAGAGCCCCAATCAGGCATTCAGATGATGAATTCAGACCAGCGTCAGTCCAAAAGTTAAAGCCAAAACAAAATAGAAGAACCTGATATGTGTGTGGTGCGGATATGAAGTCCTCAGTTGTGTGCCTGTTGGTCTGTACTGCTTACTAGTGCAGAAACGGCCCTGGTCATCATTATCATTAAGGTTCTCTAGCTTTGTGTAGTATTTTCCACTAGCATATAATACTACCAAATTTGAAATATTCTGCCTAAATTTTCCCTTAGTATGCTAATGCCTGAAGCCAACTTATCTCAGCTGTCAAAAATGTTCTGAGAATGAGACCAAAGTATAAACTTCCACCCTGCCAGTTCTAAAAAAACCAGGAATATCCTTGTTCTAGAATGGGAATATGAAGTCTGTGATAAGGAAGTGATAAAGGAGTCCTCTAAAGTTAATACTTTTGCTCTCTGACTGCACAGAAATCTTATGAAGTCCTGTTTCAGTAACTTCTCTTAAACATGTCATATTCCTTCTCTGATGATTCTGTTAATGCAAAGCAGGCTCCAGCCCTTACAGCTGCTTTGCGCTGTCCCTGTAGGTAAGCTGCAAGGCCCAGCAAGCTTTTCACTTAGAGCAGCTCCTCCAGGAGTGACCAAAAGGCACTGCATTTTGATCTCATGCTTTCACCAGTGACGTGAGGAGGCAAGATAAGTAACCAATACAGAAGGCAGAAAAGTGAAAAATGTATGAAGAAGCTAAATGATAAAAGGAGAGTGGAAATTTTCCACTTCTAAGATTAAGTATGCTTTTCAGGGAAAACATAGTAGCTGACTCTAAGGAGTACATTCACATCCTATAAGAAAGCATA